>NW_026067909.1:1531164-1607521 GCF_014885135.2 Alexandromys fortis | reverse complement strand
TTTTTCCTTTTCTTTTTCGAGACAGGGTTTCTCTGTAGTTTTGGAGCCTGGCCTGGAACTAGCTCTTGTAGACCAGGCTGGTCTCGAACTCACAGAGATCCGCCTGCCTCTGCCTCCCAAGTGCTGGGATTAAAGGTGTGTGCCACCACCGCCCGGCTTAGTCTTGGTTCTTTTGATCACAACCTCATAAGTGTGTGTATGTGTGTGTGTATAATTTATTTAATTTTACTTTAGTGTTTTCCCTGTTTGTTTATGTGAGGGTATTGGGTTACAGACAGTTGTGAGTGCTGGGAATTGAACCTATATCCCCTGGAAGAAGAACCAGAACTCTTTAATGATTGAGCCATTTCTCCAGTTCCCTTTGGTTACAGTCTTTACCTGAAGGAAGCCCGCATAATTTTTTTGGGATTCAGTTTCTCCTGAGGGTCTAGGCTGGGTGATCTATATTAGCTTCTTTTAGGTCAAAACTTTAGAAATATATGTATATTAAAAAGAGATGGGGATGGAGAGGTGGCTCATTGATTAAGAATACTTGCTGTTCTTTCAGGGGACCCAGGTTTAGTTCTAGCATGGGGCTCACTCACTACCACCTGCAACTCCAGTTCCAAGGCGTCATTCAAGTCTTCTGACCTCTGCAGGCACCAGGCATATTTGTAGTGCACATAAATGCAGGCAAAACACCTATGTATGTAAAATTTTAAATATAGTTTAGAAAGATATTTGCAATTCTAATAGAGCATGTATTCCCTATCTTAGGTAATCATATGATTTAACAAAAATATATTGTTCATGAACCTATGTTTTGATACAAGTTCCTTTATCAGTTTTTGTCCTGTGTTTGTAGCTGTTGTTATGTAGGAAGTGTAAGATGGAGTCTTCAAAGCCGGGGGAGGGTGGCGCACACCTTTAATCCCAGCGCTCTGGATGCAGAGGCAGACTTAGTGAGTTTGAGAAAAGCCTGGTTTACAAGAACTATTTCTAGGACAGCTAGGACTGTTATACAGAGAAGCCCTGTCTCCAAAATAAATAAATAAATAAATAGATAGATAGATAAATAGATAGATAAATAAAATTAAAAAAAGGGCTGGAGAGATGGCTCAGTGGTTAAGAGCATTGCCTGCTCTTCCAAAGGTCCTGAGTTCAATTCCCCGCAACCACATGGTGGCTCACAACCATCTGTAAAGAGGTCGGGTGCCCTCTTCTGGCCTGAATGCATATATTGTAAACTAAATAAGTAAATATTTAAAAAAAAAAAAAAAAAAAAAAAAAGCAGAAAAAAAAGATTGAGTCTTCATAGACGGTTTACTGTCATTTCTCCTCCCCCTACCCCAGGGTTTCTCTGTGTAACAACAGCCCTGGCTGTTCTGGAACTCACTCTGTAGATGAGGCTGACCTCAAACTCAGAGAGCTGCCTGCCTCTGCCTCCCAAGTGCTAGACCTAAAGGCATAAGCCACCACTGCCTGGCCAGTTTTTGCTTTTTAGGGGTAGTGAGGAGAGAGACAGAGTGAACTTTCTTGAAACAGTTTGAAATATCAACACAGAACATATGTTCTTTAAAGTTAAGGGATGAATGTCTGCATCTCAGTGGATTATCATGAAGTGAATACCATATGCTGGTCACAGTGGTCAAGTTTCCTCTTCTCTGAAAGTAACCACTGTTCTCTGCTGGTTAGCCAAATGGGTCTTCACTTTCTAGATTGGCTAGCCTGTTCTTAAGTATGCCAGTAGAACTCAGGTCTCTGTGCCGTGTTCTTGAGATCTGCTGATGCTGATTGCTGTGTGACTATGTAGGGTTGCTTTTATAGCCATCTCTCACACACAGTTATTCACCTGTTCATTTTACCTGTAGATTCTTTTGGGTTTTTACTTATTCAGTTTTGTGTTTCAGGGATCAAACCCAAGGTCTTGTGCATGCTGGGCACTCTTATCACTGAACCATTGTCCAAGCCTTTTGGATTGTAATAGCTTACTTGTAGATGCTAATGGTTTAGCCTTGAGATTATAGGTTCTTTTAGGTTTTCTCTGCTATAATTATGTGCTTTGTGGTATGTGGTAATTTTAGTTTTCCCTTTTTAATTTTTTATTGCTTCTCTACTCTCTTGTGTGCATATGTGTTCATGTGGATGTGAATGCATGTGTATATATGTGGAGGCCAAAAGTTAACATTGGGTGTCTTTTTTAAAATCATTCTCCATCTTGTTTTTTTTTTTTTCCTCCTTTTTTTTCCCCCAAATTCATCTATTTATTTTACATCCTGGCTGCAGCCTACCCACATCCTCCTTTCCTAGCTGCTGTCCTCCATTCCCTCTTCCTCACCCCCCAGTCCTTTCCTCTTCTGTCTTCATCCAGGAAAGGGCAGGTCTCTTATGGGTATCAATAAAACATGGCATATCAAATTTCAGGAAGACTTAACACCTTCCCATGTTAGGGCTGGGCAAGGTGACCCAATATGAGAAGTAGGGTTCCCAAACCCAGTAAAAGGATCGGAGACAGCCCCTGTTCCTGCTGTTAGGAGTCCCACATGAGGACCAAGCTACACACCTGTAACATATACGCACAGTGCCTAGGTCAGTCTCCTCAGGCTCCTTGGTTGTTGGTTCAGTCTCTGTGAGCCCCTATGAGCCCAGGTTAGTAGATTGTGTGACCCTTCCCATGGTGTTTTTGATCCCTGTGGCTCTTACACTCCTTTCTCCTCTGCAGGGTTCCCAAACTCCACCTAATGTTTGGTGTGCATCTCTGCATCTGCCTCCATCAGTTGCTGGATAATGCCTCTCTGATGACAATTGGGCCAGGCACCAGTCTGGTCACAGGAGATGGCTAGTCAGGCTACTTATCCACTATTGCTAAGAGTCTAAGCTGGGGTCCTCCCCATGGACTCTTGGGAGATTCCCCTGTGCCAGGCTTCTGCCTGACCCAGAAATGCCTCCCCTAGCAATCCCCCTCAGCACTCTCCCCTTTCATGCCCACCTCCATCCTGATCACTCACGTTTCTATCCCCACCTGCCCTCCGCCTACTCATGAAATCTCTTCTATTCCTCCCTTCCAGGAAGATCTGTCTCCAGATTATTTTTAAAAAATTTCTATCATTTATTGTGTATATGTGTGCTTGTGTTTGTGTATAATAAGTGTTTTGGGGTGTGCATGTGGAGGTCAGAGGACAATTTTTTTGGAATTAGTTTGTTCTAGGGATCAAATTCAACTTGTCAGGTTTGGTAGTGAACTCATTTGCATGCTGAACCATCTTGCTCTCCCTTTCTACCTTATTCTTTTGAGATGTTATCTTACTGAACCTGGCTGGAGCTTGTTGATTCATCTCCTACCTGGCTCCAGGGATCCTCCTGTATCTTTCTTCCCAGTGCTGGATTATAGGTATGTGTTACTGTACCATAGGTGTTGGGTATTGAACTCAGGTTTTCATGCTCGTACAACAGGCATTAGCAATTGAGACATCTCTCTAGTGTCCTACACAGTCAAGGTTTTGTTTGTTTGGACAAGGTCTACGTAGCTCAAGATGGTCATGAAATTGCTATTAGCCAGATGTAGCTTCTAGCTCACAGCCCCATCCTTTGCCTCCCTAGTGTAGGATTATGGGCATGCTGAATATGGGATGTGTTTGTTATTGCCGAGAAGTATTCTGTTGCATGGCTGTGTTTCACATTATTCATCCATGCCTACTTTATTTTTTGTTTATTTATTTTTATTAATTTTTAAAATTTTTTTGAGACAGGGTCTCACTATGTAGCCCTGGCTGTGCTAGAACTCTGTAGGCCAGGCTGGCTTCAAACTCAGAGAAGTCTACTTGTCTCTGCTTTCCAAGTGCTGAGATTAAACGTACACCATCACTACCTGGCATGCTCTTTTAGAAGGGTCTCGCTTTGTAGTTTAGACGAGAACTTACTAAGTTCTGGACTTTATGACAATTCTCCTGTCTCAGATTACAAGATTGAGTACTGGATTACAAGCAGGAGTCATTACAACTGGTTTGTTTGTTTGTTTATTTCTCTTTTTTTAAAAAAATATTTTTATTTTTTGTGCATAAGTGTTTTTGCCTACATGTGTATCTGTGTGAAGGTGTTAGAATTCCTAGAGATGGAGTTACAGGCAGTGGTGAGCTGCCATGTGAGTGCTGGGATTTGAACCCTAGTCCTTTGGAAGAGCAGCCAGTGCTCCTAACTGCTGATCTATCTTTCTAACCCCTACATCTGTTTTCTTTGATTTGCCTTGCTTTTAAAGATCTTTGTAGGGTAGGAGTTTAGATTTTTACTATTTACATTTAGATTCATTTCTTTTTTGTGTATGAGTGTTTTGTCTGTATATATTTATATGCATCATGTGCCTGAGGAGGTTAGAAGAGGCCAAGCGATCTCCTAGAACTGGAATTACAAAGAGTTGTGAGCTGCTGTTTGAGAGTGCTGGGGTTTAGACAAGGGTCCTCTGCAAGAGCAACAAGTGCTCTTAATTGTTGAGCCGCTTGTCCAGCCCTGGAAGTTTAGATTATTGATTCAAGACTTCCACTATACTCAGTAAAAGTGATAAATGCTGTGAGTTTATCTGGAAGCAGATGCTGGCATGGATGTAGGAAAGGGGGACAGTTTTGATCTATTTGTTTTCCCCGTCCAACGTGTTTTCTATTTTTTTAACTATCAACTTAGAATTTTATTGTTTCATTTCTAAATACTTCAAGCTTTTCAAAGTTGCCTTAATGTTACAGATTTATAGTGGTAATGCATTTATTAGCAGGGAATATACTTTGTGGGTTTTAGTGCTTTTAAATTTGTTATATAGTTTTTGTCCTCCAGCACATACTCTGTCTTATATGATGTGCACTTGAGCGTGTGTATTGCAGTTAGTAGAATATCCTATAAATGTTAAATACATCTAATTTTTTGGTGGTATTTTGTAAACAGAGATTGTACTTTTGCTTCCTAGCTGACCAGACCCAAATAATCTCACAGAAACTATATTAATTACAACACCGTTTGACCGATGGCTCAGGCTTATTTCTAGCTAGCCCTTATATCTTGAATTAACCCATTTCTATTAATCTGTGTTTCACCACAAGGCTGCGGTAAGGTTCTGGTGTCTTTCTCCTTTGGCAGCTACATGGCTTCTTCTTTCCTCCTCTATCTCTGCTTGTATTTCCCACCTTGCTATATTCTGCCCTGACATAGGCCAAAGCAGCTTCTTTATTAACCAGTGGTAATAAAACATTCACAGCATGCAGAGGGGAATCCCATATCATCTCCCCCCTTTTTTTCTAAATAAAAAGGAAGGTTTTAACTTTAGCACAGTAAATTATGTTTAACAAAGCAGGCATCAAGCAAGAATTAAGTTATAATTTTTTTTTGTGAGTGTAAAGGTTTATATCTTATTTGTCTTTTATCATAACTAAGGAAAACTATAACTATCTGTCTTCAACTCCATCAAAGACCTGGGAAGGGAAATAATATATGAGTAAACAGGAAGTGCAAGCAAGGGACTTCCAAAAGGTATAAAAATGACCGAGACAACTGGCTACCTGGGCAGTCACCCAAAGTCTCATTTACAAAATTGGGGCAACCAACTTTGGCTAAGGCCTAGAGTGTCTGACAGACCATTTTTAGAGGCAGGAAAATTTGAAAGACTGTCCTACCTTGTCTTGACAAGATTTGGTAGTTGTTTTGCTTTTATCTTGCTTGTCTAGTTTGGACACCGTGCATTTTGTCAGTAGTCAAGGCAATGGCAGTTTTTTGCCCAAAGGCAAGTTTTGCCAGGAAGAAAATAAGCACCAAATGAAGTGTCTTTCATGCCCATTATTGTCTAGGGAATAAATGGGTGCTGCCAGGAGCAATCATGCCTCAGATCAACAGAATCCTGAGTTATTTAAATGCCATATTTTACAGTTTTTTGAAGTATTTGAAGATTACCTATCTATGTGAAATACAATCTTTGTACAGCCTGACTAGTCTAACTATAATTATGACAAATGTGTGACTATTGACCTGGAATTTTTAATATCTATATAGCTTAAAGACTAAGGCTTCATGTTAAAAAATCAAACAATCTTTAAATAGATGCATAGCAAGTGAAGACAATGACCTCAAAACATAAACAATATATATAAGTATCTTGATCAGAGGTAGTAATGTTTAGTGCCTATGATAAATATCTTACAATTGCATTAATATACAAAATATTTTAAGCAGAGGTAGAAGCATGTATGCATACAATATGACAAAATAACTTGCATATGTACATAATTATTGTAAACAGAAATAGTAACATATAATTTGAATTTGTGTCAATATACAAATTATCTTAGGAATACAAAGATAATTTTACATATATATCAATATACAAGAATTTATACCAGTGTAAATTGTGTATAACTAATAGTTTATAAGTAGATGCACTACCTACATTTAGTTCTATCAATTACTGAAACAGGAATATAAAACCATAGTTGTGGATTTATATTTTTCTTTGATTTTGTAAATTTTGTTATATGAACTTCCAGGTTCTATTAGGAGCATATACAAATTAAGATGTGTACTTTGTGAATGAACTGATTAACTTATTTATTATTGTATAATGTTTTTCTTTTCTTTTTTTCTTTTTTCTGGGTGGGGGATTTAGAGACAAGGTTTTTCTGTGTAGCCCTGCCTGTCCTGGAACTAGCACTATAGACCAGATTGGATTTTGAACCCAAGGATCTGCCTGCCTCTGCCACTTAAGTGCTGGGACTAAAAGGTCTGCACCACCATGCCTGGCATAATGTACCTTTTTAGTTTTTGTAGTTTAGTTTGCTTTGAGTTTTATTTCGGTGTTAATAATAAGTTCATTTCAGCTGTTTTATTTAAATTGAGATATAACTCATGTACTAGAAAACTCAACCTTTAAATAAAGTATGTAGTTCTGTGCTCTTTTGTGTAGTCTCAGCTGTGTAGCCACCATCAGTGTTTTAAATTTAAAAATTGTCACTTCAGAAAGAAGTCCTGTACCCAACAGCATTGATTTCTGCATGCTCCCCTTTTTCTTTAATCTCTGGAAATCACTAATCTGCTTTGAGAATTTGTCTTTCCTGTTTTGTTTGTTTGTTTGGTTTTATTTTTCGAAAGAGAAAAGGCTCATTTTGGCTCTCAGTTCCAAGGTACATCCATCATGATGGGGAGGTCCTAGTCACAGGAGTGTGAGGCAGCTGCTCACCTTTTGTTGAATATGTTGTCAGGGAGCAGAGAGGAAACACCACTGCACACTAGCTTCCTCCTCTTCATATGCAGTTCAGGACCTCAGTCCAGGAGAGAACATCATTGATCATTTACTTTAGTGTGGGTCTTCACACATCAACTAACCTAACCAAGAGAATCCCTCACAGGTATTGCATTGTCTTGCTCCTAGATCAGCTGAGATTGTCTTGAACTTGAGCACTTGTCGGAGAGCTGTGCCGGATGGTTTTGCAGGTTTCTTCTTGGCTCATTCCATGAAAAATTGTCTCCTAAGGAAGCTCACTGGATTGCTTAGTTCAGAGGTTCAGTCTATCATGGTTGGGAGCATGGCGGCATGCAGGCAGGCATAGTGCTGGAGAAATACCCAAGTGTCCTATATCTTGCAGGAAACAGGAAGTCAACTCTATTTTGTTGTTTTTAGAGATAGAGTCTTATATATTCTTGCTGACCTGGTGCACTTACTATGTAACCCAAGCATTCTTGAACTTGCTGTGATCTTCCTGCCTTAGCCTCCTAAGGGTTGAAATTGCAGATGTGTGCAACCATATTAGCTGGTTTGTCTGTTTTGGATATTTCATATGTGGCCTTTGTGTCTGGCTTTTTTCACTTGCATAATTTTCAAAAAGACCCATCTACATTATAGCTTGTCATGACTTTATTTATGTGACTGAATAATATTCCATTGTACGGCTATACCTTGCTTATTTATCCATTCATTGATGAATTTTAGTTTTTTTTCTTCTTGCTTTACTATTGTAAAAATATGTGTGTGTAAGTTTGTGTGGAGATACATTCTCATTCCTTTGAGTATTTACATAGGACTGGAATTGCAGAGTGAAATTACTGTATTAATACCATTAGAGTATTTTCTTCATTGGCTGCTTTCTTATATTTCTACCAGCAGTCAATATGAGTTTAAACTTCTCCATAGTCTCACCAGTATTTTTATTTATTTATGCATTATGAGACAGTATCTCACTATGCAGTCCTGGCTGGCTTGGAGCTCATTTTCGAAACAAGACTGACCTCAAAATCATATTTATCTGGCCCATCATTGCACTGGTTTTTGTCCTTTGCCCACCCTTGTCAGCCTGAGTGTATGAATCATTTCCTGGTTGCTTGGAAGCAGTAGGTATTCCCACGATACCAATGATGGGCCTTTCTCCTCCTGGGATGATGTCTGGGGGACCTGCTCCTGGAATGAGGCCACCTATGGGAGGCTACATGCCCATGATTCCTGGGCCTCCAATGATAATACCTCCTGTTCTCCATATGATGGTACCCACTTGGCTTGGTATGACTTGGCCAGATGGATAAGAGTAGGTCTCTTCATCAGTTTTGTATTTCTTGTTCTGTTTCGCCAGGAGAACACAGTGCTGAGCCTGAGTGTCTTCTAGCTGCGTGACAAGGGAGGCTTCCCCTTTCCTGACAGCATAGTTTTGAAGGAGAAAAGTGGGATAAAAAGTACAGTTTTCATTGTGAACTATGAAAATAAAATTGTCAGCTGTTTTTGTAAAAAAAAAAAATCATAGAGCTCTGCCTTTCTCTGCCTGCTGAGTGCTGGGATCAAACATATGCACCATCACATGTGGCTCACCAGTGTTTTTTGTCTTATATTTTAAACCTGCTTGTGTGTGTGTGTGTGTGTGTGTGTGTGTGTGCACGTGTGTGTCAAGGTACTTGTGTCCAGGTTGGAACAGCCTTGAGTGTTCATTCTCAACTCTTCACCTTGACTGAGAAAAGGTCTCTTGTTCTCCGCTGCCTATTCTCGGGATTCTTTTGTTTTTACTTTTCATCTTTTTCTGTAGTGGTTCTCACCCTTCCTAATGCTGTGACCCTTTAATACAGTTCCTTGTATTGTGGTGACCCCAACCATAACATTATTTCAATTCTGCTTTATAACTAATTTTGCTACTGTTATGAATTGTAATGTAAATATCTGATATGCAGGATATCTGATATGTGACCCCCTAAAGGGGTTACAACCCACAGGTTGAGAACCATTGCTCTTGGAATACAAGGATTACAGATGCATCCTATCTCATCTGGCTATTTGAGATTCATGGGTGCTTTGAGGTTCTGAGCTCAGGTCTTCAACCCTTGTGTAGCAAGCACTTTACCCACTGAACCATCTCTCCAGCCCTGATTCTGAGATTTTTTTTTTTTTTTTTGATTAAGGTTTTTGGCAAGTGAACTTAGTTGTTGGTATATATTTTCTTTTTCTGTTTTCTTTTTTTTGGTTTTCAACACATTATCCATGTAGCCCTGGCTGTCCTGGAACTCATTCTGTAGACCAGGCCAACCTCGAACTTATCAGAGATCCACTTGCCTTGTCTCCAAGTGTTGGGATTAAAAGCCACCACTGCCTGGCTTGGTATGTATTTTCCTATGTGTTATGTGATATCTTTTTGTTAACAGCCATTGCTGATCTTTGCTTGTGTTAATCTGCTACTAATCTTAGATTGGTATTTTTATTTGCTTGTTTTCTCTCTTATTCTTTGTGATTCACTGTCATCTGTATAGCACCCTTGTTTGGTCTTCGGGAGTAATCTGTCTTCTTGTTCCTCTATTCTTATTCCCTGGTACTTTCAGGATTTTCTCTTTTTGGTTTTCATCAGAAAAACTGTAATGTGTGTGGTCTTGTTTGTTATCATCTCAGTTTGCGTTTGCAGTGCTTTGGGCCCTTTATTCAGTATTGGAAAAATCTCAGTCATTTCTATTTCTTATTCGTGCCCATTCTGGTTTCTTCTTCTCCTCTGATCTCTTATGTCTGTAAATATTTTAGTTTTCATGTTAGATCATTACGTTTCTTTTCTGGTTTTTTGAGACAGGATTTCTCTGTGTAGCTTTGGAGCCTGTCTTAGAACTAGTTCTGTAGACCAGGCTTGTCTCAGACTCAAAGAGACCCACCTGCCTCTGCCTCCCAAGTGCTTGGGTTTAAGATGTGTACAACCACACTCAGCTCTTTAGGGTTCTTTCTCATTTGTCATTCTGTTTTAAAGAGGGATATTTTCTTCACTAATTCTTTAAAAAAAAAAAAAAAGAGCCTGATCGTAGTAGCTCAGGCTTCTTATTAACTCTTACAGCCTATATTAACAACAATAATTGTTGTCTCTGTTAGCCATGTGGCTTGGTACCTTTTATCAGCGAGGCATTCTCATCTTGCTTCCTCTGTGTTGACTGCAGACTGACTCTTTCCTCTTCCCAGAATTCTCCTGTTCTCGTTGCTCCGCCTATACTTCCTGCCTGGTCACCCTGCTTAATACTTCCAATCAATTGGCTACTGGCCAATCAGCATTTTCTTAAATTAATACAAGTGACAAATCTTTACAAAGTATAAGACCATTGTCCCACAGCAGTGCACAAGCTGGGCATGGTGGTACTTGTCTTTTCGCACTTCAGAGGCACAGGAGATGAATCTTTGAGTTCAGTGCCACCCTGTTCTACATAATGAGTTCCAGGCCAGTCAGAGCTACGTAGTGAGACCCTGTCTTTAAAAAGTGTGTGTGGCCGGGCGATGGTGGCGCACGCCTTTAATCCCAGCACTCGGGAGGCAGAGGCAGGCGGATCTCTGTGAGTTCGAGACCAGCCTGGTCTACAAGAGCTAGTTTCAGGACAGGCTCCAAAGCCACAGAGAAACCCTGTCTCAAAGAACCAAAAAAAAAAAAAAAAAAAAAAAAAAAAAAAAAAAAAAAAAAAAAAAAAAAAAAAAAAAAAAAAAAAAAAAAAAAAAGTGTGTGTGTACATACATAGGTGCACTTATATATTAAAATAAAAAAGCATATATATCTATATACTTGCTGTATCTAGTTGCTATATCCATCAAACCCACACTTGAGTTTTTTGTTTTAATTATTATACATTTCAGTTCTATTTTTATTGTTTGGTTTGTAATTAACATTCACAGTTCTTTAAAATCTGCCTCTAGTATTTCTTTTATTTTTGTCTTTGGGGCCTGTTCCCCCCTCCTTCCTTCCCTCCCTCCTTCCTTCCTTTTTTGTTTTTGAGACAGGGTTTCTCTTTGTAGTCATGACTGACCTGGAACTCACTCTGTAGACTCAACTGCCTTAAACTCAGAGATCCATCTGCCTTGTCCCGAGTGCCTGAATTGAAGTCATGTACCATCACCACCTGGTTGGGGCCTGTTTCTATCTTCAATTTCCTCCTTGTTTTTTCTGATTGTTTATTGTTTCTTAGAATGTCCATTCATTTTTCAGCTTGGGGAAAATATTCCGTGCAGGAACTGAATATGAAAAGCATTGGTGATAGTTTTTGGCTCTGAGTGATTGTTATGGAACCCAAAAACATCAGCATAAGTTTTATAAGTTGTACTGAATAGTCCACAGGCATGGGAGAAGGAACTGCCAAAAGTCCATAGAATCTTCTTAGGTTTTTAGTCTTAGGGAAGAAGAAATTGTGAGAAATGAGAAGAAAATGAACGTTTCCAATGGTAAAGGTAGAGGCAGCTGAGAGGATAGGATAATAGACCTTCCATCAGAAACAGAATAGAGGTGGGTGTGGTGGTGCTCATCTGTAGGCCCTGTACTCTGGAGGCATAGGAAGGAACCTCCTAAGTAGGAAGTAAGCTTAGGCTATAGAGAAAGTTGAAAGTCGGCCTAGACTGCAACGAGAGAGGCTGTCTCAAAACACCAGGGAACGCAAATGATTTGTGGAAAATAGCTGGTCTTGTGTGGCTACTGAGTTTAGAGGATAACTCAGTCTCTTAGGGTTGAAAAGTGTTTTCAAAATACAGTTATTTTTAAAAGTCTAAATGTAGGCTGCCTTTTTTTGTTGGTGTTTTTGTTTGTTTGTTGAGACCTCAGAGTCTCCCTACGTATCCTTGACTGCTTGGAGCTTCTGGCTGGCCTCAGACTCACAGAGATCTTCCTGCCTCTGCCCCCCTGTTCTGGGATTAAAGATGTGCACCACATGATTGACATTAGGTTAAGTTTTGAAGTACGTAGCCATTTCATAAATAGTGATGCCCACCATGAGAATTTCAGACCATACCATAGTTTGCAACCTTTGTTGTTTTTCTTTGAAATTCCTGTAGTATAATGAGCAGCATAGTTGGTGGAGGGGGGAGAATGGCAGTTCCTACGCTTCTGCCACAGGTACATACATGTGAGGAGGGTCCATGCCCAACAGTAAACCCTCAAGCTCAGTAATCCCTCTGCAGTTCCTGCCCAGACTACCTCACAGGTCTTTCACAGAATGTGTGAAATAGTTGAAAAAATGGAAATATAAGGTGATTTAATTATTTGACTGGTAGAAAATTAAATAATTTATAATTTGCTGAAGAAAAACCAAGTCATGATATATGCATTTAATTTATTCTTATAGTTTACTGGGTTAAGTAAAATGTGAGCTAGTTCACGTGTGAAATTGAATATAGCAGCATCAGAAATTAATACTACATTTTCAGCTCAAGGGCTTATACATTATTTTTGAGAAATGAATTTTTTGAAGAGAAATCAGATATTACAAAAACAAAAATGTCATGAATTTAAGCTTTTGGTTTCTGTTTAGAGTACAATAAAATTTAAATATGGATAATTGGATATTCTATGACATTTGCTCTATGACAAAGTTAAAATAATTCTAGACTCAAAGAATATTATAATTCATAACCAAAATACATTAAAAGTTTTAAAGTAAATTATGAAATTATTTCTCTGTCTCTAGGTGAAACATGGTTTCTCTAATGTAACTGGGATTGATTATTCTCCTTCTGCAATTAAGCTTTCTGCAAGCATTCTAGAGAAGGAAGGACTATCTAACATTAACTTGAAGGTAACTATTACTTATTACTATAGTATTTTAAGTAATATTTTAAAATAAGCTATAATGTTTAAGTATTTTTAAAGTATGTTAATCTGATGACCTTTTTGAATTTGTAAATTAAGATCAATCATAAATAATCTAAACTGAAACATTTAAAAGTAATCATTAAAAATTTAATCTAGGGGTAGAGAGATGGCTCATTGGTTAAGAGCACCAGCTGCTCTTCGAGAGGTCCTGAGTTCAATTCCTAGCAACCACATGGTGGCCCACAGCCTTCTATAGTTTTATCTAATGCCCTCTTCTGGAATGCAGGTGTACATGCAGATAGAACACTCATACATAAAATACATAAATAAATCTTTTTTTTTTTTTTTTTTTTTTTGGTTTTNCTGGTCTCGAACTCACAGAGATCCGCCTGCCTCTGCCTCCCGAGTGCTGGGATTAAAGGCGTGCGCCACCACCGCCCGGCTTAATAAATCTTTTAAAAAATTAATTTAGTTTATAGAAATTACTCTTTCTTTTGTGTGTGTGTGACAAGAGTCCTACTGTATAACCCAGGCCAGTCTCAAACTTGATATCTCCTGCCTCAGTCTAGCTGGATTATAGGCATATACCACTGTGCTTTGTGGGAAAGTATCTTTTTCATTGTGTATGTATATATATTTGTGTGTTCATACAATACCATCCGTGTTTGCAAAAACATACAGTACCTAACTTTGGATTAATCATATCAAAAAGTTCTAAGTGTTGGGCGTCCTTTCTGCAGTGCTGTTCTCTGACTCAGGTTCTGTTAGAACTGGAAGCTACAGCCACTTCAGCTGTGACTATGGCAGGATTTGGTTGTTTTTATTTCTCAAATAAAATGACTTATATTTTAAAAAAGACTTGTAAATGCATAGGATGTTATTAATGTAAATTCAGACATTTTTATTTAATTCTTTGTCCCACTTGGCTTTAATTGTCAACTTGACATAGCCTAAAGTCATCAGAGATGAAAACCTCAGTTGAAGAATTGTCTTGATCAGATTGGCCTGTGGGCATATCTTTGAGGATTGTCTTGATTATTAATTGATATAGGAAGGCCCGGCCCACTATGAGTGCCACCATCCATAGCGTAGCTGGACTGTATAAGGAAGCTACTAGCCAAGCTTCAGGTTCCTGCCTTGAGTTCCTGTCCTGACTTCCTTCCTGGCCTATGACTTGGAACCTAGAAGATAAAATAAGTCCTTTCCTCTCTAGAGTTGCTTTTCGTCTGAGTGTTTTCTCACAGCAACAGAAGGAAATTAGAACACTTAAAATCCAAGGAGTCAACCTTGTTTCTTTGCCTCACCACTCCCATGCTACAAAATAGTCAAGAGTGAATTAAATGAAAATTGGCTTACATCTCTTTTTTTTTGTTTTTGTTTTTTGAGACAGGATTTCTCTGTGTAGCCCTAGCTGTCCTAGAACTCGCTCTGTACACCAGATTGGCCTCTGCCTACTGAGTGCTGGGATTAAAAGTGTGTGCCACCACCACCTGGCTTACAGACCTCCATTGGCTCCCCTCTATATTCAGCGCGGAACCTAGATGGCACAGCTGGCTTTAGAAAGCCCTCTTCCTTGTGCTGGAGTCCAATGTGTTCCTTTTAACCTGTTAGATAAGAACTCTGCCACTGAACTCCATCTTCAGCCCTCTTCTCCTTTTTCTCTCCCCCCCTCTTTTTTTTCTTGACATCGTTTCTCTGTGTAGCTCTGGCTGTCCTGGAACTCTCTTTATAGACCCAGGCTGGCCTCAAGTTCAGAAATCCTGAGTGCTGGGATTAAGCACTCATATGGGACTGCATATGCAATCAAGGCCAACTCAGGCTACCTTTTTTTTTTTTTTAATAGGAAAGATTTGTCTTCCTAGTTTACCATGCTGAGCTTTTATTTATTGTGTGTGTGGTGGGCAGATACATGTTCCATTGTGACAGTGGTGGGTCTCCTTCCACCATGTGTGCTCCAGGGATTGAACCTTCTAGTTTGTTGGATTTGGTGGCAAGTGCCTTTATCTACTGAGCTCAGGCCCTATTTTTATTTTGTTTAAGATTCACGTATTTTTATGTGTATTGGTGTTTTGCCTGGGAAGGCCAAAAGAGCTGCAGACCCTCTACATCTTGAGTTACAGGTGACCATAGGCTGCCATGTGGGTGCTGATAATCGAACCTAGAGTCACTGAGGAGCAGCCACTGCTCTTAACTGGTGAGCCATCTCTCCAGTCCCAGTTTTTGTTTTCCTAATAGTACTTTATTTAGAACATGTTTTAAGAGATATTGTTTGGGATAATATTATTGAGCATTTGTGATTTGTTTTTTAAAATTTAAATTGCATTTATTTATTTTTGTATATGTACTTGTGAGGACATTCATGTGTTCATGAATTGAGATAGAGCACAATTTGCTAGAGTTGGTTTTTGCCTTTCATCATGTGAATCCTCGCGCTCAAGCTTAGGTTTGGTGGCAAGGCTTTACCTGCTGAACCGTCTTGCTGGCACTATCTGAAATAGTATCATTATCTATCTTATTACATTTATCTTTTTATTTATTTTGTGTGGTGTGTAAATGCACTACAGCATACTTGTGTAGGTCAGAGGACACTTGTGGGAGTTGCTCCCCCAAATTTTAGAATTGAATTCATTAGTAAATTTTTGTATTACAAA
Organism: Alexandromys fortis; assembly: GCF_014885135.2. Classification (NCBI taxonomy): domain Eukaryota; kingdom Metazoa; phylum Chordata; class Mammalia; order Rodentia; family Cricetidae; genus Alexandromys; species Alexandromys fortis. Next base: position 1,591,854 of record NW_026067909.1, on the reverse strand, counting down.
ATTAAGGCACATCACTATTTCAAATGCTGAAATCCTATTAGGTGGTTAAAAGCAGGATGCTGATGAATTATTAAAAGCTAAAGCACAGGACATTTAGCAAGTAGAGTAATCATAGTTTAAATAGTCCCTTAATTTCTTAAGCTTTTATGCCTGTTGTAATATCCATTAGTAGCTTTGTGAGCTGCTGAATCAAAACAAAGGAAAATTTGGTAATTCTTTATTTACTTTAGACCTCTCAGTGGGAGTGTAAGTCATAAGTTTTATTTGCAGTGGCCTGGGTTCCAAATAAATTTTATCATTTTGATAAATATGTTAAATATTTTCATAAGAATCAACTTTTTGAATACTGGGCTTTTGAGCCAGTATTCCTGGCTTTGATTTGTTTCCAAATTTGTAGAGATTTGAAATGTCCAGGAAACACCATCAAACTCTCTTCTAATTTTGGCTTTAATGATCTCGGAAATAAAGCACATAAAAGTTAGCTATAAAGTTGAAAATATGTTTATTATATGTAAAGTGCCATCATAATGGACTCTTTTATCTCTAACCTTTACATGTTGTCACTTAAGTTCTATAAAGATTGTGTTAATTGTTCTCATATGAACATTCATTTCTAATACAGGTAGAAGACTTTTTGAGTCTTTCCACAAAGCTGTCTGGATTTCATGTTTGTGTTGACAAAGGGACTTTCGATGCCATAAGTCTTAATCCTGACAATGCAGTTGAGAAGAGGAAGCAATATGTGATGTCTCTCTCCAGGGTGTTGGAAGTAAAAGGCTTTTTTCTAATAACCTCTTGTAATTGGACCAAGGCAGAGTTGCTAGATGTGTTCAGTGAAGGTAACTGGCTGCATGGGATTGAATGTTTACTTCCTTGGGTTTTATACTTCTGCTTGGCTCCCCTGTTGGGTACAGTATTTTACATTTCTGGTTGTGGGAATTGCCTGCTTTTCTTCTGTGTTAATGACCTTGGTAATAACTTTGAACTGTGTATACAAAGCACAGAGAAATAAATTGGTTGGGATCCAAGGACCTTTTTAACCTTTTTCCCAGAAATCCTGGCAGTTAAGTACTAAAATTTATGAGCTTGTAAAGACCAAGCTCTTTATTTAAGCAGTGCAATCTTTTATTTAAGCTGTATGAGCTATCCTGAGATTCAGAGCACATGTGCTGTGCTTTTGACTTCAGTGAGCTAATTTGTGAATCTACACTCATGTAAATGGAAGTACATGAGGAATGTTTTAGTTTTCTTTTCCTTTTTTTTTTTTTTTTTCTGCGACAGGGTTTCTCTGTGTAGCCCTGGCCATCTTGGAACTCTTTCTGTAGACCAGGCTGGCTTCAGACTCACAGAAATTTATCTGCCTCTGCCTTCTGAGTGCTGGGATTAAAGGTGTGTACCACCACTGCCCGGNTTTTTTTTTTTTTTTTCTTTTTTTTTGGTTTTTCGAGACAGGGTTTCTCTGTGGCTTTGGAGCCTGTCCTGGAACTAGCTCTTGTAGACCAGGCTGGCCTCGAACTCACAGAGATCCGCCTGCCTCTGCATTTGTCTGTTTCTAATATATAGAACAATTATTTTTAACATTGCAGAAAAATGAAATGGGGGACAATAATCGTTCTGCATACTGATTCTTGAGGAAGTTCCTTTCTACCTTTTGTGTGTGTGTGTGTGTGTGTGTGTGTGTGTGTGTGTGTGTGTGTGTGTTTGGGTTGTCTTGAAGCAAAGCTTCTCTCTGTAGCCCTGACTGTCCTGGAACTTGATCTGAAGACCAGGCTGGTCTCTAACTCACAGAGATCCACCTGCCTCTGCTTCCTAAATGCTGGGATTAAAGGTGTATATCATCACTGCCTGACTCCTTCTGCCTTTTTTTATGCCAGGCAGGATTTTTTCCTGCCCCATTAGCCAAAGGTAATACTCGTATTGTCTACTGAAAGGGAGTTTTGTGAGCCTTAAGAATCAACTATCTCTATACATAGAACATTTGGAATTTTCTCAGACTCTTTCTTGAACACTTCAAGAAGTATTTTACCTTCTAGTTTATGTAACTGGAAGTTTCTGTTCTGCCTGCCAGTTCCCAGGTAACCACTCTGAGGCTTACAAACTATTTGGCCTACTAGCTCAGGCTCATTATTAACTAGCTCTCCCAACCTAAGTTAACCCATTTCTATTGGTTTATATTTTACCACAAGGTTTGTGGTTTGTTAACTTATATCTTGCTTCTCCGCCACTGCTATTATCTCCCTGACTCGGCTCTTTTTCTCTCTGTATTTGTTTGGATTTCTTACTTGGCTCTGTTCTGCCTGGTTATTGGCCAAATTAGCTTCTTTATTAACGAATGGTAGTAAGACAAATTCACAGCATACAGAAGGGCATCCCACATCAAGTTTATCTATGCAGCATAGAGACATTCCTGGGAAAGTACTTTGAAAACTTTTTGGTATTTGTTTACCTTTTCCTTGGAGTCTTTTTCAGGGTTAGTACTAATTATTTTTATAGAGGAATGGAAGGAATTTTCAGGATGAAGTATTAAGTAAATGATTCTAGACTAAATATTTGGTTACATTTTGACCCCCTCCCACAAGTTAATGAGAAATCATTTCCCTTATTAGAGCTTACTGCCCAGTTTTCTGTAACCATGTTGCATCATATTATGTGCACCTATCTTAGATTTTGTATTCTTTTTAGTATTAAAGGGTTAGGCAGAGAGAACATGTCCTGTGTCTTCTCTTGTACATTCAATGGCTTTGGCAGGTTTTATAATGAAAAACCTGAAGCATTTATTACTGAAAATGTGAGCTTTTGGCTTCATAACTGTTACTTCCAGCAGCCAAGAACTATATGTGAATTACTGTCTTTTATGTCATCAATTTTAGTATCTTCCATGTTACATTTATTTCTCTTAGAACTGTTGGGTTCTAGCCCTGCAGTTGTGGTACACCCCTTTGGTCCCAGCATTTGGGAGACGGAAGCAGGTGGATCTCTGAGTTCGAGGACAGCCTGGTCTACAGAATGAGTTCCAGGATAGCGAGGGCTACATAGAGAAATCCTGTCTCCAAAAAAAAAAATAAATAAATAAATAAAAGAAAAAGGAAAAAAAAAAAAAAACAACCAAACCCCAAAAAACAAACAAGCAAACAAAACCCCCAAAGAACAGTTGTGTTTTATCGATAGCCTTTCTTTTCGAAGCTCAACAGTTTTTTAATAAATGCTCAGTTCTGCTGTGTGGGGCACGTTTTCCGCTGGTTCTTAAATACAGGTGTTCTCTTTTACCCTGGAACCAACAGACATAAACACTCTGGCTGTCTGTGGTAATGAGGAACAGACTTTAGCCTGGAATACTGTGCTTTAAAATGTTAGTGTGTCTGAGAACTGTTGCGTAAACTCTTTAATTTCAGTTTTAGAACTAAATGGAGAATTAAAATAAGGAAAATGTTCTAATAGGATGTTACATAGCATTAGAGACTTTTATGATTGTATTGCTTAGAAAATGATGCTTGGACTTAGATGCAAGCTAGCACCAGAGTACTCTGCCCCGTGTCACTGCTGAAGGCCTCCCTGTGAGCTGCCTAGATTGGCCGCCACAATCCATTGGCTTAGAATGAAGCTTTCCTCACCAGTCTTTTTTTCTCATACAATGTATTTTGATCATGTTCCCTCCCTCTCAATTCCTCCCAGATCCTTCCTACCTCTCACCCAACTTTATGTTCGTTTTCTCTTTAAAAGCAAATAAAACCTAAAAGTAAAAAAGATCAAGAAACACACACAAATCCCCCCCAAACAAACAAAAACACCAAAAATCTCATAAAAATGGAAATAAAATAAATAAGCAGTAAAGCCCAAACAGTGTAATGAGGCGATCTACAAAAACACTATTGGGCCTGGTGGTGGTAGCGCACACCTTTAATCCCAGCACTCGGGAGGCAGAGACAAGCAGATTTCTGTGAAATTGAGGCCAGCGTGGTCTTCAGAGCGAGTTCCAGTACAGGCTCCAAAGCTACAGAGAAACCCTGTCTTGAAAAACAAAACAGAACAGAAAAACCAGCCCACCATTGAGTGTGCTTTGTGTTGGCCAACTACTCCTGTATATGGGACTTGTCCTGAAGTGTGGCTGATACAGTGAGAGTCCATTGGAGAAAACTGAATTTTTCTTTGCTAGTGGGTATTAACTGCAGGTAGAATTTTGAGTGGGAGCCTGTGTCTACTTCCCTCTTAGTGCTGAGACCCCCTCTGGCCTGAACCTTTTGAGGCCTGTGTGAGCTGCCTCTGTCAGCTCATGTGCCTCACCAGTCCTTAAAGGTTTTTTTTTTTTCTTCCCATATTTGAAATGAATTGTGCAGTTTTCCTCAGTATTACTGTTCATACAGTGCAAATGTTTTTCTCAACATTTTTATTACAGTTTATTTAGCTGCTGGTAGGGTGTGTGTCAGAAGATAATCCATGGGAATCAGTTCTCTTCTTCTATTATGTGGATCCTGGGGATCGAACTCAAGTCCCCAGGTTTGGTGGCAAGTGCCGTTACCTGCTATGCCATCTCTGCAGCCCAATGTATTTGTTTTGTTGTTTAGTGACCTTTCTGCTTTGTTTTACTATTTTATTTTTATAGGCTTCAATTCCAGACCCGAGCCTTACACATAGGAGGCCAGTATTCTACCACTGAAATACCCTGGTGGTTTTTTGTTTGTTTATTTTGAGACAGAGTTTCTCTCTGTAGCCCTGGCTAGAACTCACTATGATGACTAAACTGGCCTTAGGCAGTAGTAGTGCACTCTTTAATCCCAGCACTTGGGAGGCAGAAGCAGGTGGGTCTCTAAGTTTGAGGCCAGCCTGGTATATAAAGCAAGTTCCAGAACAACCAGAGCGACATAGTGAGAACCTGTTTCAAAAAACAAAACAAAGCAAAAAACTCAACTCCCATAAAATATACATTTACAGCTCATTTTATAGTTTAGGGAAACACTAGTTATTTTATTTGAATCTTTACAAAGTCACGTGGAGGTTTTGCTGTCTACCATCTATGAATAAAATTCAGGCTCATGGAAAAGATTCCTTGAGCAAATATATCTCGTAGTTAGAGGTAGGAAAACAGACTTGAACCTAGGACATTGGGTTTAAAATAAGCGTTTCTTTTAAAAGCATTCTGTGCTCTGAAAGTTATAATTTCTTCCAAGACAGTAATTTGGTTTGGGTATTTTCATTTAATCTTCTTCTAAAATTTGTGATAAAACACCCATAAGATTTTTACTATTTTAACTGTTTTTAAGTGAATGATTCAGACTGAGCATGGCAGTGTTACCTTTAATCCTAGTATTTGTTAGGTGGAGGCAGGATGATCAGGAGTTTGAAGGTCATCTGTGGGTATATAGAAACTATAGAACCAACCACTGCTATATGAGGCCCTGTCTCAGAAAAACCAAATACAACTAAATCCATAGATCATAGGTAATGAATTAAGTGTGCAGTTCAGTAACTTCATCCATGTTATGTAACCACGAGAGGTCTGTTTTCAAAACTTTCTCATCATTTACAAATTCATTTTTTAAGTTTTTTAACCTTTCTGTATTACATGCCTTTGTATTGGTGATGTGGTTGAGTTCCTACATAGAAAGCCACATAAGAAGCAGTGCTGGCACACGGCAAGAATTCAGTGCATCACAGCTGCTTCCTACCAAGGAGAGAGAAATAGACTAAAGGAGGTGGCGGGGAGGTAGTGTAAGCAGGACTAGAGAAAATGGGGGGGTAAGGCTTCCGTGCTGATTGTTTTTGGTCCTTTCTGTTCCTGATATTTAAAAAAGAAAAAATGGGGGATGAGCTGGAAAAACAATTGCAAAATTAGTCTCCGTTACCAGTTTGAAATCACTTTTAGAAACGATTTGAAAGAATGTTGTTGGTACAGATATCTCTAACACAGATATTTTAATTTTGTTTTACAGGATTTGAGCTTTTTGAAGAGCTGCCAACACCCAAGTTCAGCTTTGGAGGTAGATCTGGAAACACTGTAGCAGCTTTGGTTTTTCAAAAAAGTGAGACTTCCTTGGACAAAGTCAGTTAGCTTTCTAGAAGAAACTGTACAGCACAGTGAACCTGATAGAGAAGAAGCAAGTACAAATAGTGCTTAGTAAGTACTTAGTAAGCACCAAGGCTGCGCTGATTGAGTACAGATATGGGGTGGTGGGGAACCACAAGTATGGGAATCACTATTCAGATATCAACTAAGAATAATTTAAAATTGTATTTTGTATTTGACATATAAATATTTTTTCTTGTATTTTATAGCAGTTTTCTGTAACTATTAAACAGTTGAAAGCCTCAAGGCAGTATGAATTTACAGGAAGCATATATTCTTGTTTTTTTGTGTGTTTATAAAAGTAGAATTGAAAATGACTTTTATGAAGATTCGACCAAGCTGTTTCAAGACCAGAATAGTTAAGAATTTTCTTACATGTAATAGACTATGAAGTATGTTAAGCAATGCCATTTTGTGATGATAACTTGGAGAGCTCCCTGATTGTCATGTTATTAAGCAAAATCAGAGAAATTGATGAAATATTTTTATTTACTTATTTATTTTTGAGACAGTGTCTCGCTGTGTAGCTCTGGTTGTCCTGGAACTCGGAGATCCACCAGCCTCTCCCTCCCCAGTGGTGAGATTAGATTAAAGGTGTGAGTCACCACACTGGTAACTCTCTAGTCTTTACCCTGTGGAGGAGAGATGGGTAGTTTAAGGAGATAGAATAGTTCCATGTTAACTAATGATGTTTTATTAAATCATTGAGTCCTCCAGGTATTTTCCCAAGGTTTTACTTGTTTATGCATAGGAGAGCTGCAGCCAAGAGTGAAGACACTTTTGATGATTCCTTTTTATTTTTTACATCCATTGGTGTTTTGCTTGCATGCATGTCTGTGTGAGGGTGTCAGATCCCCAGGAACTGGAGTTGCAGACAGTTGTGAGCTGCCATGTGAATGCTTGGAATTGAACTAGGACCCTCTGGAAGAGCAGCTAGTGTTCTTTACCTCTGAACCATCTTTTCAGCCATCCCCCATATTCTTATTTTAATTTAAAAAGAATTATTTGATGTGCATTGGTGTTTTTGCCTGCATATATGTATGAGGGTATCAGGTGTTGGAGATATAGACAGTTGTGAGTTTCCATGTGGGTGCTGGGAATTGAACCCAAAGTCCTCTGGATGAGGGCCAGTGTTCTTAACTGTTGAGCCATCTCTCCAGCCCCTAAGTGAAGACACTTTTGCAAGGCCAGATAGTACCTAGTGAAGCCAAGATTCATAGTTGGGTCTGGCTGACTTTAGAATTCTTCTTCTAATGTAGTAGTCTACTCCCAGGTGCTAAATCTTTGTCTTTATAGTATCTAAGTCAGTGCTACATACAAAATTCAGGTGGACACTTACTTTTAGGAGCTGTGTAGCCCTTTGTTAGTGTTGATCACTAACAACTGACTGACTAGTGCTGGACTGTGGACTTTGAGAATAGTGAGTTAGTCACCTGAGTCTCCTGACATCCATTATCACTCTTTACTACCTCTATTTGTTTTGAGGGACTGTCCTTTCCCAGGAACTGAATTTTATGCAAGGCATGACACACCTGTAGTCTTAGCACTCAGGAGGCTGAGGTAGGAGGAGAAACTGGAATTAAAAGGCTGGACTACACAGTGAAACCCCTTCTCAAAAAAAAAAAAAATGCCATGTCAACATGAAGCCCTGAGTTCAGACCCCTTGTGCCTGTGTAAAGTGCTGTGTGCAGCAGCATTGCTTATAATCTCAGTGCTGCTGAGCAGAGACCAGACCCTGAGGCGCGATGGCCAGGCAGCCTAAGTGAATCCAATGGCTCCAGGTTCACTGAGAATAAAATAAATCCACAAAATAAGTCATAAATCATAAATTAATAAAATAAGTTCACAAAAAATAAAGTTGAGGCGACTGAGAAAGATTCCTTGTTTGGCGTTCAGTGTAGTGCCAGCACCTAAAGCAACTGCTGTCCCGACTGGCATTGCAACTCCGCACCTACCAGCAGCAGTTCTGATGCCACACAGCCAGCTGGGATATCCGTTCCTCAGGCACCGGCTCTCTCATGGCTGTTAAAGGAAACTTGATCTAAATCTCTATTCTAAAGAACTCAGGATTCAGAGTTTGAGGAGAAATCCTGCTAGCTCAGAGAGGCTGAGTAGCAAGTAGCTAAACTCCTCTCCTTCTTCAGGTCTCCTGATAAAGGGCCACCCTTCTGCTCAGCCCCCACCAAAGAACCCTCGCTTCACTCACTTAACCAGGTTAATTTTATTTAATCAAACAAATGTGACATATCTGTGCATCATTTACAAAGGCAGAAGCAAATATAACATACCTTTATAACTAATATTCCACAACAATACCTGATGATCTCTGACTTCTACATACATATCCGTGTGCAGTGCACACATGTGCAAGCATACACGTACAAAAGAAAAGTGAAAACTGAGTTTTGTCATTATCTTTCTGTGGAAGGGGATTGTCAGTTGTGTGAACTTAGAGGGAGGTAGAGACAAGGTACTCTTTCTAAGAGCTGGTTTATCTGGAGGGCATTTATATATTGAAAAAGATAAAGTGTATCATCTATATATATCTAGTATTTAAGGAAACTGTATTTGGCATAATATTTTAGCATTGAGTCTTAATGTATTTTTTTTTAATTATGTAACTTTGGGAGTACTGGAAAGCAGTTAAGAGCACTTGTTGCTCCTGCAGAGTACCTGGGTTTTTGCCTAAAACTCACGTGGTTCACACCATCTGTTACTCCAGTTTGTAGGGGTCCAATATCTTCTCTTCTGGCCTCCTTGCACACCAGACAGGCATGTAGTGTGCAAGCATTCATGTAGACAAAATATGCATATGTAAAATAAATTTTTAAAAGTTATATAACTTTTGATGATTTTTCAGCTTTTTGGGAATATTGGGTTTCAAAACCTTTTTTTAAATGGTAAATATTCTTTTAGTATTTAGCCTGCATTATATGGTTTTTGTTCTGAGGGGTAGAGGAGGAGGAGGACAAGCCTGTTAACTTCTGTCAGCTTGATCATTAAGGCTAGTTGTCTTTTCAGTATTTGGAGACAATTATATAGACTTTGATAAAAATATTGATTTTGGAATAGCTTTTATTTTAGAATGCAAAATGTGAGAAATTACTTTAAAATATGTACAATTTAAGCTTTTCAGAAAATTGTTCTTTATGAGATATGGGACCTTTTTAGTATGTACTAACATACACATGCAAGTGCATAGGCTACACATGTGGAAGCCAAAGGAAGACGTTGAGTATCTTTTTGTTGTTATTTTTTTGGGGCACAAGATTTCTCTACTTAGTCCTTGCTGTCTTGGAACTCACTTTGTAGACCAGGCTTTGAGCTCCAGATCCACCTGCCCTTGCCTCCTGATCAGGTGCTGGGATTAAAGGCAAGCACCACCACACCCAGCCCAAGTATCTTCTTATATTGCTGCTTTATATTGTCTTCCTTATTTCCTTGGGGCAGGGTCTCCTACTGAACTTGAAGCTCAGTGTTTGAACTAGGTAGCTGGCCAGCAATCTCCAAGGACCTGCTTGTTTGCGTCTGCCAGCTCTGGAGCATACACCCATACCTAACTTTTTCATAGGTGTTGGGGATTCAAGTTCATGCTTGCACAGCATGCCCTCCCTAGGCAGAGGTCTTTAAACTGTAGAGTTGTATCGTTTTATAATTTATTGAGATGTTTTTTTTTAAATATTTATTTATTATGTATACAATGTTCTGTCTGAGTGTATGCCTGCAGGCCAGAAGAGGGCACCAGACCTCTTTACAGATGGTTGTGAGCCACCATGTGGTTGCTGGGAATTGAACTCAGGACCTTTGGAAGAGCAGGCAATGCTCTTAACCGCTGAGCCATCTCTCCAGCCCTATTTTTTTTTTTATAAATAAAAGGTATTCCAAAATTGCCTTTGGTTTAAAAAAATAACAGTACTCTACATGGCAAGTTCCAATTCTGCTGGGACTATCTAGTGAGAATTTGTCTAAAATAAATAATTAAATACATAGAAGTAAGTACTCTTAGAATTTTAAGAGGATAAATCTGAAGTATATACTAAGTATCAATCCAATAGATCACTTTTTTTTAATTTTCTTTTTTTTTTTTTTAAAAGATACATTTATTTATTATGTATACAATATTCTGTCTGTGTGTATGCCTGAAGGCCAGAAGAGGGCACAAGACCCCATTACAGATGGTTGTGAGCCACCATGTGGTTGCTGGGAATTGAACTGAGGACCTTTGGAAGAGCAGTTAGTGCTCTTAACCTCTGAGCCATCTCTCCAGTCCCTTTATTTTATTTTCGAGACAGGGTTTCTCTGTAGCTTTTTTGGTTCCTGTCCTGGAACTAGCTCTTCTAGAACAGGCTGGCCTCGAACTCACAGAGATCCACCTGCCTCTGCCTCCCGAGTGCTGGGATTAAAGGCGTGCGCCACCACCGCCCGGCTCAGTAGATCACTTTCTGTTTGAGCAAGTTGGCTCACAGTTAGCTTGGGATGTTTCTGTTGTTGTTGATTGAGTCCCTTTTGGGGCATGTTTGTTCTGTTTGCAAAGGTAGAGGTTTTTTCTTTTTTCACTGTGAAGCTGTTGATAAGGTTTAAAGGAAAAAAGAAAGGACTTGCTATTTCTTTTTAGTACTTTAATCTTTCTAGAAGTCAGACATTTAATGGTTGAAATCATAACACATAGAAGGTTTGAAAATGCTAACAAGAAATTAGTATTTTCAGATAGTACCAAACTGTTAAGAACCTAGTCATTAAATATCTCTAAAGCTTATTAAATAAACTATAAACACTTTATTTTAAAGTTTAGTATTGTTACCTCTTATAACTATGTGGGTCTGTGAATGAAATGATGGATGTACAGAGAAGGGTAGCACGTGATGGAATGATGCCTGTGTTCTGTGGATAAGAAATTGGAATTGGCTGGGCAGTGGTGGTGCACGCCTTTGATCCCAGCACTTGGGAGGCAAAGGCAGGTGGATCTCTGAATTTGAGGCCAGCCTGGTCTACAAAGTAAGTTCCAGGGTAGACAGAGCTGTACCACAGAGAAATCCTGTCTCAAAACAAACAAACAAAAAACAGAAACAAAAAAAGAAACTGGAATTGTAGTTTCATTTAATCAAAAGACGTTTTGAGGAAACTTGTTTGAAATGCAAGCAAGAACTGGGGCTACTGCAGCACAACAGGCCATGTCTGTAGGAAGCACAGGTCCCCAGAGAACCTGCTGGTCCATGGGGAATCAGGCGTGAGTGCTGCAGGCAGGTGGTCAGGGTCCATGAGCAAATAGAAAGTATTGAGAACATGTTGCTTTAACCAGGTATACAAGTTTCTTTTGGGGACTGACACTTCGGTCTGTGATTCAAACCTGATACCATGTCTTGGCAGCTTGACTAGAGCCATTTTAAAATAAGTACAAATTTAGTTGATCTTTTCCCCCCTCCCCCCTTGTAGTAATAAGCTTGTTTTTCTTCTTGTTCCTCTTCAATGTGCATGGAATCTTCTGTTTGAGAAAAGAAGGGAGCCAAACATATGTAAAAGACCGTAATATCTTTTATAAATTTTTAGAATTTCTGTACCACTGCAGTGTACCACTGCATGCTGACAGGGTTCATTCTCATCCAGATGACAGTAAAACCTCAGTTTTGAGGCACATACATAATTGTTTGATTTTATGTTTGTTTTCTTTCCTCTAGTTTTTTTTTCCCCGAGACAAGGTCTTCCACATAATCTAAGCATGCTTTGACCTTCCTTTGCAGCTATGGATAGCCCTGAGCTCTGATCCTTGATCTTTCTGTCTCTGTCTCCTGTGTTGACATTATAGGAGTTTGTCACCATACCCTGCCCAAACCTATGCAATTTCCCCAGTTTATAGATTTGTGTCTGTATATACATAGTATGAATTTGTCTGACATTTTACTGTCTGGTGTCCTACATTGAAAATAAGAACCAATACAATCAATTAGTTTGTCTCCATGGGAGAGACTGAATTTTGACTTCCTGTGCTTGCCTCTGTGAACTAGGATCTATCTTCTGCAGAAACAGCGCTCAGTTTTCAGGGTAGGAGACCAAGTGTCTTGTGTTGCACGGTCGTTACCACTCCAGCTAATTACAGGGGGTGTAGATAGCCTCTGAAAGGAGTCCTGTCCAGTATATTCTACTGAAAAAAAGGCTGCCACAGCCTAGAGCTTGGCTGTGGGAAACAAGGAGCACAGTAGATTTAAAGACATACTGGGGGGAAAAATGAGAAAATCCTTATCATTTCTTTTAGTTAGGCAGGAAACAGAGATGTCCTTAGATGAAGGGAGAATGCAAGAACATGTCTTATTAACAGTTAATGGAAGAAAATTAATGCTAATTTATTCTTCATACACACCATGCAATTTGTTAGAAAGTGGAGGAATAGTTTGAAATTCTTTGGTCAGTTGATGGATTCTTATGTTAGGGGCATAGAAATGAAACTCAACATTAAGCAGACAAATACCCTAGCCCACAGGCTGCATAAATGCTGAATAAAACCAGCTCTACAATGGAACTCTGAAAAGCACTGGGTACCAAGCCTAATGAATGATTGAATATGACCTTACCAAAATCCCTGGGGTGTTGTTGAAAGATCATTCATTTCCAGCTTAGATGTCAAAATGGGCTCTAGTAGCCAGGAAAAAAAAAAAAGAAAAAGAGCTTGAGTGGGTACTTACTGAGTTTAAAAATTTTAGCACAGTGAGTTAGAGGAATCATTAAAAGGGCTTCTCTAGTGGTGTTCCAAGCTATTACTGTGGACTTGTAGTTTAGGCCCAGAGAAGCCAAATTAAAAAGATAAGAAAAATTCCTAAAACGTGAATGTATCAGTATTCTGCTTTTGTGGAGTAGAACTCAAAAAATGGGGAAGTATGAGCTGCTAGAATGTACTTTTGTCGTGCTGATATTGTTGTGAGAAAGTCTGAAGACCTAGCAATCCATTGTATCTTAAAAGTGTTATCAATTATTGCCTGGCTTTCCTGGAGCAAACCATAGAACCCTCAGATCTAGTTTTCCTCTTTTTTTTTTTTTTTTTTTTAAAGAAGAAACTATTTTCTTGTTTTCCTGAAGAAATGGCACATTTTTAAATTTATTTATTTATCTCTGTAAAATTACGCCATTTTGGGGAGTGCCCATGTAGGTTAAAAGAGGGTGTTTTATCTCCTGAAACCTTGACAGGCAGTTGAGGTTATGTAGGTGCTTGGAACCAAATCTCCAGAAGAGCAGCAAGTGCTCTTAACTGCTGAGCCACTTCTCTAGCCCCTGTGTTACAATTTTACATGTTGTTATTACTGTATCAGAAAGCTATAAACATTTCAGTGTCTGTTTTTTTATTGTGTGTGGTGTCTTGAAGCTACTCTTAAAAAAGTGAGTATAATCTCTCCATTTCCCCAAAGCCATAAGCATTGAAACACGATCCAGCAATTATATATCTTGGAGAACTTTAGAAAGAAGTATGAACTACTCCGGTTGACTAGGGGGTCTTCATTGATGCCTTGATGATGTAGTTTGTTGTTAGGGAAGGTAACTGGCTAGAAACCGAACGTGCATAGTTCCTGCTGTTGCCTCTCTTGCTGCTTTAGAAAGGAAAGATGAGGAAGAGACCAAATGTAGATGAGTGTGGGTGCTTCAAGTTCACATTTGCTTCCTAAGCCCTTGCTAATATGAAAATGTCAGGCCTTTGTTCCTGTCTAATTTTAGTACATCCTGGCTAAAAAAAATTAGGATGATTTCCAACCGTGGAACTTGGAGAGGCGGGGACACAAGGAGGAAGAGTGGAGGAAAGAGCAGTTTATATTCCATGTCCGCCTGCCTCTCTGTGACAGCATGTAGCCCTTAATCTGTTGATTTGCTGAGGAAATAAATTTAGATGCACTGAAGCAGTTACCATTCTGTAGGAGCCTCATTGGAGTTTGGGGAAAATTATGGTATGGTATTTAATAGATTATCACATTGTCTGAATTAAAGAGCCACGTGAAAGCTTTGGGAGGAAAGCCTAGAGATGTGAGGGATAACTTACATCTCTGTCCTTTATAAGGGGAACATTGGAGGTGTTTCAGTGGACGTATTTTTATGCTGCTGTTCTGAATGAGAGTGATGTTTGCTATTTTTGAGTAGTTCTAAGTAAGACACAGTTTTGATGTGTATATCCCCCGCAAACCATAGCAGGCATAGAAGGAAGAGGCAGCTTTCCTACGGGATGCTCCTATGCTAAAGATGCTACATAAGCAGAAGAGTACATTTTGTTAATTTTATTTGACTAAGGACTTGCAAATGCAATAGGTTATTTTTGAATTTGAAATTTAGTTGATTTGTCCTGGTTCCTTTCATTGAATAATTAGAGATAGTTTGTGTTTAAAATCTGTTTAAGTGGTCTAGGAGAGCAGCTTATTGGCAAGAGTCCTTCCCTGGCATGTTTAAGGTCCTGGGTTTTGTCTCAAGCAGCACAACTCAGTGACTCAGTCGATCCGTGAATCTGTTGTAGAGTAAAGTACAAATCAAAAGGATGGGAGCTAGAGAAACCATGTTCCTCTCTGTAAATCATGGGCATTCTATAAGTAAACTTGCTGGGTGGTTGTGGCACAAGCCTTTAATCCCAGTACTGTGGAGGCAGAGGCAGGTGGTGAGTTCAAGGCCACCATGGTCTACAGAGTTAGTTCCAGGACAGCCAGGGATACACAGAGAAACCCTGTCACGAAGGTAGGGGGGAGGGGGGAAAATAAGCTTTAAGAAAAAAATGGTTTGTTTATTTGGTTCATGCACGTACATATATGTCTATGTACATGTTGGTTTGGGTGGGCTGTGGCAGGTGTGTGGAGGTCAGGCATCTTTCAGGAGTCAGTTCTGTCTTTCTACTGTGTGGGCCTCAAGATCAAACTCAGGTCATCAGGGTTGGTTACCGGCACCTTTTGCCACTGAAGCATCTTGCTAGTGGTGAGTATTTTAACGTTTAAGTTCCTTCCTACTCATGCAGCTCAGGTACCATTACACTATAAACTGGGTGCAATAAACTGCAGACATTTCTTTCTCAGAGTTCTGGAAGCTGGAATTCCAAGACCAAAAAGCTGACAAGGTACCATCACCATTACTTTTTGCATTTATTTATTTTGTATGTGTGTGAACTCCATACACATGTGGAGTTCAGAGGACAATTTGTGTGATTTAGTTTTTTCCTTCCACCAAGTGGGATTGCATTCAGATTGCTGGACTTGGTATCAGGTACCTTTACCCACTGTGCATCGCCATGCCTGTGTCCAGGTTTGTTTTATTTTGAAGTCTCATTTCTTGGCTTTTAGGTGGCTGCTATCTGTGTGTTCCTATGACCTCTGTGTGTAAAAGATAACAAACACATAACCTCTCAGGGTCTCTTTGTGAGGGCACTGATCTCATGACCTCTCCTAACCCTGGTTATTTCATGATGACCTCACCTACAAATACTATTGCATTGGTACTTAGGGCGCCGATGTATGGTTTTGGGGAAGGAGCCAGCAAAGATCCCTGAAAATTGAGAGCAAATGAACAAGGCCTACAAAATAGATTTCTAGGATGTGTGAGGACATAACACATTCCATTTAGTAAGTGTCGGTTGTTGGGTAACTTGATGGCTCTTAAACCAAGGTATCTGACTATTAAAAAAATGTGTATGCATGTGTAATAAAATATTTGAAACAGATTAATATTTTTTAATCTGAAAAAAAGTTGTGCTTGGTTACTCTTTCTGATGTGTGTTTGATTATTCAGTTTATATTTATTTGACCATAGGGATGACTTGACCAATAAATTCAGAAATTTACATCTTATTGTTTAGTCTGCTTCCATCTTACATGTAGAAAGGTAGGATTAAGATGAGGTCCAAGGAACAATCATGATACTCTAACGAATCTTCCCCTGATTCTTCTGTGCCCCAGATATATGCAACTGAATGCTCCCAGATGACTTTGAGATGCTTCTCTTCTGCATCACATAGACTCTTGAGTCTAATCTGTGGGTCTGTCCTTTTGTACCCACTGCCTTAGCAGCCTGTCATTTTGTCCTGTAACTGCTTATCCTGCTAATGAAAAATAATTTCTTTTTTCTTTTTGTTTTGGTGGTGCTGTGGCATAAACTCTAGGGCTTTGGGCATGTGAGGCAAGCATTCTAATACTAATCCCTATTTCATCCCTGAAAATGAACTTTGATAAAGGCGCTAACAAAGTACCTAATATGTAATACTTAGTCAAGGCTGCTTTACTGTCTGCCCATTTCTTTGAAGCAGCTCGATAGGTGGAGAGAATCAGGTGTGGACTCTACTCAACAGGACTGTGACTATTGCAAAGATACATAGCAAGCAGCTTAGTGCCAGAGAAATGTTCTTTCCTCCAAGAACCATTCTCCTCATAGGAACTAACATTCAGCATTTTACCCCTCAGAGCTACCACGTTAATACATTCAGTTCCGTTGAAAGGTGTTTGTATTGTAGGAGTGATTAAATGAGTGTTGAGTAAGAGAAGGAGCATCTGGAGCTGGTGGACCTTTCAAAACATCTTTAAAAATCATTCTGTGTAACACATTCTTTAGCCTCTAACTCAGACTGTGCTGCTGAAGCACCTTTTTACTTACCAAGGGAATGAAGTTTAGATGCCACAGTGCAGAATTTTTAGGTGTTTTCTCATGTTTCAGAGTGCATGGAGGAACACCTTTCAGATTGAGAACATGTTCTTTTAAGTAGTAATAAATGGTAAGACATGTAGATGTGGTGGTGAATTTGAACTGAAAACAAATGGGCAAGGTAACTGTGCACTTTCCTTTGTTAGATCTGAGCCAAGGTCTAGCAAACAGGGGACGCAAGGTCTAACGGGAATAGTAATGTACCTGGATATTACTGGCTAGTTAAGAAGCAGTGGACTGACATGTTACAGATAGTTCCCACTTTCTATCAGCCAGGCTTGATTTCTTTGATTGCCTGCGGTAAGTTAACTACCATTTATATTGTTTGATGTTGAGTAATAGTAGTTTGTCCAATTGGTCCTTAGTTGACAAAAGAATGTGTGACAGCACAGTGAACACTGTTTATGCTAGTCCACAAAACGTGTTCAACCTTCTCATTGATGACTAAGTGAACAGCTTCAGAGTGCCTAGCATGTTTGTAGAACTGTCAGACCAGAGCTCTGCTGCTTTTTTAGTTCAGATTTTTTTTTTTTTGATCACCCCACTCCGAGTCTTGCTATGTAGTTCTGACTGCTTAAATTCACTGACTTCAAACTAACAGGGAGCCTCCTGCCTCTGCCTTCTTACTTCTGGGATTACAAGCCTTTGTAGTAAATTGTAGCTTTTCAATCTTTATTTTTTTCCTGAGCATCACTGTAGTCCTGGCTGCCTCAGCTTTCCAAGTGCTGAGATTATTGCTGCCATGCCCAGCAAGTATTTGTGCCATTTTAAAGATATGTCTTTAAAGCCTGAGGTCTTTTTAGAACAGGCTATGATCAAGGTGGTTTAACAGAATAATGATAGAGTAACCTTGTTTCTTACCAAGTCTTGAGATTTTTTTCTTTTGTCCCTCACCTGTAAATTCTTTAAAATAGGAAGTCAAGTTCTCATTCATATTAAACCTAGGACATCATGCATGCTGGTCAAGCACTCTACCCCTGAAGCTAATACCTTCCTTCCCGCTCTGTAGTCATATCCATTCCGTTATGCTTCAGGTATGGGTGAACTACACCTGCAGGAGAACTCATTCAAAACTGGCAGGGAAGGAAAACAAAGAACAATGACAATGGCGTGAATGAAAACAAAAGGCCTAAGCGTTTGGATACAGCAGAATGACAAACTGTTGGAGAGTGAAAAGATTCACAAGCTTGCAGCCTGGGTGAATGTTGTCATGGTGTTCCGGTCCCTCCTGATAGACCCAGAGACAAAATTCCCCCCTTTGGATTTTAAAACTAAAGGATTCAGGATTTAGATTGTAAATTTAAACCTGTGAAATCATGAACTATTCCTGGTTCCTTGATAATGAATGGAAAATGTCCTGTTGTCCTGTTGAGGGGAATAGGAAGGATATCAGTAGTTTTTAATTTACCAGCATGGCCAAATTAAAAAGAGGTTTACCTTGAGGCAGTGCCTTACACAATAGACTCAACAGGGAAAAATAATTCAGGTTTGTATTGTAAATACTAAATGAATTCTAAAGAATAAGAAAAAGCTTGAAGTGTTTTTCTGTTTTTTGCTTTATTTTGTTTGAGACAGGGTTTCTCTGCAACAGCCCTGGCTGACCTGGAGCTTGCTCTATAGGTCAAGCTGACCTTTAACTCACAGAGATCCTCTTGCTTCTGCCTCTTGAGTGCTGGATTAAAGGCGTTTACCACCACTGTGCCTTGTTTTAGCTGCTTTTGGTGGAGTGACAGGAAAATTGTTGTAAATGACTAGTTGTGTGGTAGTGACGCTAAAGTCCACTTCAGTTTCTGTCACAAATACATCAGAGGGTATGTTTTTTGTAAAAATTTTTTAAGAATTATTCTGTGTGTATAAATATTTTGCCAGCATGTTTATGTGTGCACCATGTGTGTGCTTGGTGGCTGTAAAGGCCAGAAGAGGGCATCAGATCCTCTGTAACCATCATTAAAATGGGGGGATTGAACCCAGGTCCTCTACAAAGGCAATAAATAAGTGCTCCAAACTCCTCAGACTCCAGCCCCCTAGGTTTTCGAAGCTTAGTATTGGACTAATAAGACTGGCTTAGTAAACTTTCATATGCTTTTATTACACTTTTCCCTTTTTGTTTACTGTTAATAAGCCTCAATGTCTGCTTTTCATCCCTCTGTTTTCTTGTAGCACATCATCATCATAATAATAATAGTCAGTAGGAACTTTAGAAAAGTTACTACCAAATTGTTTGAATTTTCAAGTTTTAACTCTCACTGAGTTCTTTTTAGCTTGCCTTACCCAGAGGTCTCCTGTCCAGAGTTGTAAGCGTGACATTTGCTGTGTTTTCAGCACCTGCCAACTTGGAAACCAGGATTTGTGCTCAGGACATAGGCTTACAACCCACACTTTGTGGTGCACAATGCCGCCCCAGCTGGCATGCTTTCGTACCTCAATGGTGCTAGACATTCGGTTACCAAGCAGCACAGCTTCGCATGTGCAGATTTCAATAGTCATTGCTCTCCAAACTGCTTTCAACTCTTATTTTGTATCAAAGGAATGAGATTAGTATCATTAAATTCACTGCTGTGGTTATTTTTCAATGAAAATAAATTTGATTTATTTTTGGATTTAAAAATACAATTTTCCTCTTAAGAATTGAAATGCTTCTAAATTGGCTAAAATGTCATGTGTTTTATATATCTAGCACACAAATATTATAGCCCTAAGGTTGTAACTTATTTTCATAGGTGGATAAAAAGCATAGGAAAAAAATGAAAGGATCCGTGTATTATAACATGTTTCTTACATAGGTAGGCCTATTAGTTGTAATTCAGTGTAGATGTGGTAAAAAATGCAGACTTTTTCTGAGTAAGATTCACATAAGAAAATTGCCCCATGATGGGCCCAGATTTTGCCTTCTAAATCTGACCAAAAATTTTACATATTTTCCAAAGAAGTGTTTTTTTTTATCAACTTACTCTCAGTAGCCAGTCTCTTTGAAAACATTTCAGGTGGATTTGCTGATGTCTGTCTTCCCATAATCTATTATAAGCAATTTTAAAAGGTTTTGCTTGGAAAAAAAAAGGTCTTTTCAGATGTAGAAAGAACAGTGTGAAATGTGAGTGACTGGCTTTTGATACAACAGTGTGACAAAGAGGCAGTGGCTTTTAGAAGCTGAATAAAGGGGTTGGTACACAAGCATCTGCATACTGCTGTTGGGCCCAATGTATAACATGTCTAACATGTTTAGTTCACTTTGTTACCCTAAATGAATTCCTATGGTTAGTCTCTTACAAGTTTTAGTGGTGTACTCTTAGACATAGGTATAGATAGATGTGAAACTGAACAGTTACTGGCACTGACTTCAAACTTCAAAGCTTAGTTCTTTGTTGTTTGAACATCACAGAACATCACACTGATGTGGTTCTAAAGGCATAAAAATAAAACATACACTAACTGCCTTAGACACTCCTTAGTATATATCAAATGCAACCTTTACCCTCTCCACAGATGTGCTTAAGTGAACACTTCTTTAGCTTGTTGATACAAGTTATAGTTGGTTACACCCTTTCTTAATAAAATACACCCTTATTGTCTCCTGTTGCTTAAGAGGTCTGAGCTTGGAATTGAGGAGCTGTAACAGGGATACTCAGTGACAGACTGCACACACAAACAGCCCTCTATTTGCTAGTTCTTCTTTTGGGGGAAAGCCAAAAGAACCAGTATTGCTTTATTTATCCCTGGGTCCCATATTGGTCTTAGAGCAAGAGACAAAGTAATCCTTGCATTTTATACTTTCCGGGGTGTTGCATGGTTTTAATCAGGTTAGTATTTATCCAAGGATAATGGCAGAGTTACAAGTGGTCGTTTTTTAGATTTGTGGACTTATTTCTGAATTGGCCTATGAATTTCTGTTTAGGCGTCTGGTTGTACTCTATAAATCTGGTTCTGATTTGGTTGACCATTTAAGCGTGAACAAAGGTAGACAGTCGAATTCCCTCCCTCTTCCCAGCTGCTGTTTACCTAATCTTAAATTCAGTTGACTGGCTTTGTGTCTATTCTAAATGAAACAAAACTTTAATACAGCAGCTTTGTGGACAGAACTTTTTATAATAAGAGACATCCCATTTAACATTAAGAATCAAATGTGTGATAATTTTTATAGAGGACTGACATAAGCCTTGATGTATATGTCTTTTTAGTGTTGAAGATTGAGATTTAGACAACTACATTGGAAAGTTCAGCTCCTTAAGCAGGAGTTTTAGTCCTAGGTACTGTCAAGAAAGGCTAAGAACCAGAAAAACAGGCTGTTTAGGGTTGGGAAAAGAGGTGTTAGAGCAAAGGAACTGCCCCAAACCCCCATCTTTGGAATTTCATGAGACTAACATGGTCCTGAAAGCTACAAGAATAATGGTTGCAATAATTGTTTCCAGGCGTAGGACCCCTGGCATCTTGATTTTTTAAGTTGACCCAATGAACTAGTAATTGCAGGGATAAACTGAATGTTTGCCAGCAGGAGTCACTCTAGGCCTCCCAATAAATTTAGTGCATTAAACTCGATCCGTAACAGCGCTTGGAGGCTAAGGTGGTGGAACTGAGATAAGGTGACTTTCTGGAAGGGAAATGACATTAAGTATACCTTCCTTTGACAGAACACGTGGTTCTTATTCCTAATTGGCTCATAACACATTTTAAAAAAGAAAATAATGTATTTTGGATGTGAGCGTCTTTGTATTCTAGATGTTAGGACACTTGGCTTCCTTGGGGTGATCTGATTGTGTTCACATCATCTGAGATGAACAGACTTTTTCTGATGGCATCTTAATCTTATGGCAGAATCTCTAGAATGAACTGTAGTCAGTCTGAATGAGGTTAGCTCATGCTCTTCTGGAAAGAATAGGTCCAGTGTGGTGACAAACTGAAATATTTCAGCAATAGCCATGAAATCTGATAGTTTCCCCAAGTGCACACAAACTCAAAAAGTTAATTGTTCATTTATGTTTGATACTGGGATTTCAACATTGGATTAAAACCAATTAAATGTTCCTAGAAGCAACAGAAAAAGTTTCCTGATTTATGAATAGAACCATTCAAACGGTGCAGACACAATCCATGTAAAGTAATGAGGTGTTTTGTTTTTTTGGCAAAGGGGAACGCAAATCGGGCATAGGGACTTAAAAAACAACTCTTAAAAAATCTCTTTTTGGATACAAGGTTAATAACACACACCAGCAGGAAGGAATGATAGGAAATCTAGGACTTCGTCTCACAAGGAACATAGTCCCCTCCCCCAGGTGAGCCGCACAATGAAAATACTCTGCTTATTCTATCAGGGTTACATTCCTGCACTTAAGTCAACATCCTAAGTTACAGAACTAAACATGCCCTGCCTCTGCTTAGCAACCGCAAATCCTTCCTTCGCCAGTTGCATGTATTTTGGATGTGGCATCTGAAGAACAAATCCCTCTATTTCGATCGCACCCAAAGTCAGGAACAGTGCTTTATTATCCTAAAGTGTGGCCGTTCCAGGGCCCTCCCCCATCCCTTGCGATCCTGTTCGCCCTAGATAGGATCCCTTCTTTTAATCTGCGAAGCCTAACCCGGAAGCTGGCCGTCCGAAGCCCATGCGGCCTGGGTTTCGGTCTTGACTCGTGCGGGGCTATTTCCCGCGAACGGGGCCTCCAGGCGCGAGGGACGCGCGGTGCGGGTTCGCTGGACACCCGGCACCCTGCCGGAGGCGCGCCGCGACCCCCCCACTCCCCGCCCACCGGCGGCTGCGCGCACTGCACCTCGTAGCGGCACGCCGGGCGCCCGGGCCGCGACGCCGCCCGCACAGCGCCGCTGAGTTCACGCAGCCGCGGTCGGGCGGCCCGGCGGCGGCACTGTCGGCCTGGCCGAGGCCAGTTAAAGGGACGAGTTGCAAACAGTTCAGGAAGTGACAAGTCGATTTCCTCCTCCCCGGGAGCCGCTCGGTACAAAGCGCTCGGCGCCGGCAGGAGAGCGTGCGCACGGCAGACGCGGGCAGGCAACCCGGACGACTTGGCGAGCACTAGCTGTGACGGCCTCCGTCCGGCGCGCACAGTAAGCGACCCGGCTGGGCAACCGCGCCTGGGGGCTGGTCCGGAGCGGGGTCGGTGCGTGCTCCGGGCGCCGGTGGGGGAAGCCCGGTTAGCGTGCGCTGCGCTCGCTCTTTTCTTCCCCAATGCTGCTGGCTTTCTTCCCCTCTTTCTCCTTGTTAGGCGGCGGTTCGGGTGGTTTCTGCTGGCGCCCAGTCTCGTTTGCCCTGGTGCAGGCGTGAGACTTGTCAGCGCGCAGGCGGGGGAAGAGCAAACCTGGAGCTGCAGAAAAGTCTGTGCTCCGCGGGGTGGGCAGCCGGCCGCGGAGACGGCTGCGTCCTGGGCAGCCTCCTCTGAGGCTCAACTTGAGCCACGGCTTGTGGCAGTAGCGAAGGCGCTGAGCCCCGAAGTTCTGCATCGTTTGCAGACAACTCTTTTGTTCGCGGAAGTTTACACCCGCCACCCCCGGGATGTAGGTGCGCTGGGACGACTCCAAAACTGCCCGACTGGCCCGAGAGGTGGCGAAGGGGGTGAGAGGGCGCTTTGCCTCGCGAGGGAAAGCCGGCGGCGTGGCTGCGGCCAGGGCTTGCCGAGTGGGGGTCGCCTGTGCTGGCGTGGTTTTTGCACATGGCGAAGAGGGCCGTCCGTCACAGGATACTAATCTAGTCACATTTTTTGCCATTCCTTGATTCGCGAGCCGGTGGAAGTCAGGTTCCCAACTAGGGGTTTCTCTTGGTGGGACCGGGACGAAAGAGGCTTGGAATCCCAGAATCCGAAGAGGTCTGTGGTTTGAGTTGCCCTCAGTGTCTTCTCGGGCACCCCCACCCCCACCCCCCGTAGCTCCTCTTACACCTCCGCACCAGGGAAACAATGCTTGGGGTGCGGGACATGGTCCTAGAATTGCGTGGGCAGGCTTGCTCTGGACCGTCGCCTTCGGACGCTCCTTGATGCCAAGCGTGCTCCTTCTGACCGCCGGGTTCATTAACACGTACTGTACTTAGTACCCTGGCGAACAAAGAAAACCTCTTTGCAGCATTTGGTGAATGGGATTCTGCCTCCTATAGGCCACACTCTTGAGTATTCCATACGGTAGAATCCGGACTCCGTGGTGTTGGGAAAGTGGCCCCTGCCGTGGGTTGCATTCCGGTGTTGGCCCCTGGGCAGGGGCATTTGTGCCGCCGCCACTGCCACCGCCTCCGTGGTGCTTGTCTCGCAGGAGTTGGTGCAGATGGAGCCTGGCTGAAGGTTGTTCAACAGGAACAAATGTTTGTTGAATTGTTGGACGGTGGAGAAAGGGGGCTGTTTTCTGTTGACTGCTTGAAGAGTTGGAATGGCATTGTTTATTGGCTCAGGAAGCCAGGCAAACGTCTTGTGCTCCTTCAGCTTATTAGCAGACCTCCAAATGACATGCTAGCATATGTGTTCCCAGCAGTCTCCACGTCTGGAAGGGGGAATCCCTCCTTGCTGAATCCTGGACTCTAGTTTAAAAAGATGCGATTTGACTTGAGGTCCTAGGAAGGAGTGGAGTTTGCCCACCCCTGAAACTCACTGCTCCTGACTGGGCAAGGTTTTGGTTTCATTTTAATTTGTCCACTTAGCAGGGATTTATCTCAGTTACAGTTTTGACAGTGAGTTGAAGGTCTGGAGCTATTTCACCATCACGCCCTTTGCTGTGTACTAGATTAGCAGAAAACAGCTAACTTGTTCCAGGTGATAGACCCCTGTTAGTTAAAGATGGTTTGAGCCGTCAGTTTACTAACTGTAGCTGTACATCCAGGAGTGTACAGATCCAGCTTCTGGATGCTGTGGCAAGCAAGAAGTCTATCTAAGAGGCTTGGGGAATGCCTATGGGTTTCTCCCAAATGTCCAAACAGGGACCACGATGTGCCGAAGACCAGTTCAAAGCTGCTCTGCTCGGGGACTTGTTATTTTCCCCCTCAGAAGACGAGCTTGTTGTATGTTCATTTTAACATCAGAGCAAGTATCATGGAAAAGCTGGTGTGCGATTGCTGAGATGTGGACTTAAGGGTGTTCGAGGCAGGATAAGTGGGGTAGTTTACTGTTTTGATTGATAATGATTCTAATCAGTTTCTCCCCTTTTAGCATAGTAGGTATGTGAGGGAAAGGGCTTTAGATAGATACTTCAAGGGGAATCACTCAACTGATATTTTTACAGGAAACCCTGGTATTTCCTGGTCTGCCTGTCTGTGTGTCTCTCTCCCTCCCTCCCTCCTAATCTTTCTTTTGCACCCTGTTGATTGCTTCGGTATTCCCTAGCGTTCCCGTCCTTTAGTTCCGTAGAAGCTGGGTTTGCTTTAAGTGAGTCCCTTTAGCCAGTGTCTGACCCTTGGTGAGAACTCAGCCAAGGCTGTTCTGGCCAGCTAGCTCTCTCCTCCCCTTCATGGGGAGCTATGTTTAAATACTGTCAGCAGGGGACACTGTGGAGCAAACCTGGTGCCTGCAGAGCGCTTTAAAATGCACACCCTTCTCAACCCACTCCTCTCCAGCTGGCACTGAGGACTGAGGGCTGGGTCCACAGACTTGGTTGATCTGTCATTCGGGCGTGAGACTTTCTAGGGTTAAATTATTCACAGTCTGGAAAACTTCTTATTTGTGCCCTTGAGAGGGGGAAAAAAAAGACTTAAATCCCCAGGTCAGCCCAACCCCCATCATTACCACCACCACCATGCACACCTCTCTGATGTGTAATAAAAGAAACCTGCAGGCATAATTTGTTATGTAATATGCTGATAGTACAAGTTTTGGTTTTATATGGAAACCAGATGTGGACAGATGTGGACAGGCTCTGTTTAATTGATCCAGCAATGAGGGGAGGGGGTGTTAATAGATTAAGTAGTTCTGCAAACCCCAAAGGTGGTTTGTTTTTGTTTGAACTACAGGGGATAGCCCCAATCTCGGGGCTTTCTTGAGGTTTTTGCCTCTCTGCTTTTGCTTTGCTGCATCTGTCCTTTTCGTAGACTCCTCCTCTCTCGAAAGAACCGGTTTGTTGCCAACACGAAGCACATGGCTGGGTCTGGCTGGGCTCAGTGCTGCTTAGCTCTGCTGGGCTCCATTCCTCCTCTCCTTGTCCAGCTGCTGCCCTGCCCTCCACGCTTCAAAACAGAGCCTGCCCAGGGACTTGGGTGCTGCCAGAAATGCTGACTGCTCTCCTTTCTTAAACATCGTCCCAGAGGCGTTTGTGTTCACACTCGCTCAATGAATACATTTTTCCAAAACTCATGCGCTCACTCCCCTTCTCTGGTTAGTTTCTGTTTGTTTCCTGCCTGACTTCATGAAGGTTTTTCTTTTTCTTCTATACCCCACAGTCACCTTTATTATTCTCCAGGGTGGGGGTACTGCTTAGTAATAGCTGACCCCATTAACAGTAGCTTCACTGCTTGCTGGGATGTGAACTTTGGAAACAAACCCAGGGGCTTAGATATGCTGATGTGCCCTGAGACTTGCTTAGAAAATTTTTGTTTTAGTGCGGTTTACATTAACATGATTAATGACCACACCGCTGAAAAGTCTATATTCAAAAGCAGTTTCCATTCCCTCGGGTTCTTCATATGGTAACGTAATTGTCTGTGCCAAACAACACTGTTTTCAGGTAACTCCTTGGACTTAACCTCCAGTGCACATGGTTTTTGCTGAAGGTTCGGCCTTTGTACATTTGGGGCTGTGGTTTTGATGGTTTCTGTCTTAATCTTAAGGAAACCTGGGTCAGAGGGAACTTGTATTCTTGTCTACGAAAATATTCTGAGGTTCTGAGCAGAAATTAATGCCTTGCTGATAAAATGGGAGAAACTTGGCTTCAGGATGTTTTGGAGCGGGTGCTGGGAGGCTAGAGCCAAGGACAAAGTTATCCCCCCCCTCCCACTCCCAAGCGAATGGTGACACTTGAGCTTTTCTGGAAAAAAAAATAGAGATGTCCTTGATCCCCACCCCCCACCCCCATGGTAGTTGTTAAATGCCAATTGATTGAGAGGGAAAATGCTGATGGGTGGGTCTGAAAGCAGCCTTAGGAACCCGAGAAAATAAAAACACATTTGAAGGACTCTGGGAGATTTTGCATTTCAAAGGGTCTACCTTGTAGACTTTCACATCACGTCAGGGGTTACAGAGAAGTGTGACAGGCACCCCCACTCTTTTAACTGGTCTCTCTCTCCTGCTGTGGGGGCTGTTGGGGAAGCTGTCTTTTGCATGGGGGGATGGGAGCAGTGTGGCCAGATCTTGCTGGGACGTCGTGGAGAGCAGGAGCCCCTCCGAGGCATTTGTGAGTCCCGCTGTAGCACTCTCAGGTGGGTGACAGCAAAGCAAGTTGGTAAACAGCCAGTTTGACCCCAGGACGGGGTGGCAGGCCAGCCGCTGACTCCTCCGTCCGCCCTTTCCATCTCCCATTGTATAAAGAGAGATTCTCTCTCTGTGCTGATGGGATGCTGTCCCCAAGGCTGTAACCCAGACAAGCCCTCCCCTCGCCCCCCCCCCCCAGCCTGGTCTCCCCGTGCACAGCCAGCCTGTGCTGAAGAAGAAACTGAGGCTCTGCTAGGCCGGGTACCTGATCCAAGGCCACACAGCTAGAAGGCAGAGAAGCCGGTAGCACCAGCTGAGGCTGGCCGGCCCCACAGCCTGCTTTTCCCCTACCCTATGCTATCTAAGTGATACCAGCTAGAGAACTTAGAGGCTCTCGTTCTGTTTCATCTCAAAAATATAAATTTTGTTTGGTCTTGTTAACACAGCAGTGAAACTTAGAAATTTTAACTGCCCCCCCTCCTATGCTTGCTTTCTTTCTTTCTTTCTTTCTTTCTTTCTTTCTTTCTTTCTTTCTTTCTTTCTTTCTTTCTTTCTTTCTTTCTTTCAACTCTGAGTTGTTTCTTCTGCAGGCCCAAAGTCAGGGCCTTAGCTGGGAAGACTGAGATGTTTTGCTTGAACTTTACAAAAGACAGATTCACAAGAAAATGTAATTATTCCCAGTGACCTTCTGGGGGAAACAGGAAGTAAATTTGGCAGCTCCAGCCTCACCATTTATTCAGATTCCATTTTTTTTTTCCACTCAAGAGGTTGTTAGAAGGGCTTCCAAAGCCATGTGTGTGCATGCTTTTTAATCTAGCTTTTTATTTTTTAAATTTGTAATTCAGACGTCTCAAAGTAAATTACGTTGTGGTCCTTGCCACCCCAGGTTTGTACAGTATCATATTTTGTTTGCATGTCTGAAGTAATCAGAGAACACAATTGCACATCTTCCAGCACAGGGGAACTGGGTCTGCCCCTGCCAGGGCTGGGCAGACTCCTCATCCCCAGACAGATGGTTCTGCGCTGGCTAGTCTCAGTGTGGATGTGCTGTGGGGGAGTGGCCCTCAGCAAGGCCTGCCTGCCTGGGTCTCCGACCTTTCTCTAAAGAGTCTGTGGGGGAGGGCTAGCTCCCTGTGTGCTGAGTTTCTAGAAGGCAGTCCTTACGCATGACTGTGAATTACTTACTGTAGAGGTTTCAAAAAAGCCAGTTGCCTGGACTCAGGCCTGATTATGTCACGACTTGTGCGAATGGCTAGGGCTGGGGGAAGGGATCAGAGATTCAAGCACTGGTATTTCTAAAGTTCCTGAGTTGATTCTGTTTGACAATCGAGACCAGGGACCAGAGTAGAACCTGCCTATTTTGGTCTCTTTAGCCAGGGTTTAGGAGCCTTCTTGTAAAAGAGTGGAGCAAAGTCTTTGGAATTTTCCACTGCTGTCTTGTCTCTGAAGAAGGATCTGAAAGGTACCCACCTCTGGGCGAGGTGCCCGCTGTGGATGTCACCCAGGTAGTTCCTGTTTCTCTTATGGGCACCCAGTCCCTGCTTAGGGTTCCTGAGATCTCTGAGGTACCTTCCTCAGACCTGGGGAAGGCCAAGAGGCTGCCCAGACTGTGGTTTCGGGGTAGTTTCTCAAGCAGGCTTTCTCTGCACTTTCTGGAAGAGGTAGTACGTGATGCTCCCTTCGGGAAGGCAAGATGCAGTTTAGGTCCAGAGCACATCTTGGTAATCTTCCCATGAGAATGAGGGTCAGACCTGGCCACAGCTCACAGCTCCGAAGCATCCTCCCACTGCCATCCTTAGGATTACAGCACGGAGACTTGGCCAGTGGCCTTGGTGAGCCAGAGCTCTTTTCACCGCCCAGGTCAGGCATTTGGAAGAGAGAGGTAAGGTGACTCCTGGGATCACATGCCAATCCCGAGAGGAGTGAGCCTTCACCTCTGCAATCAGTAGCCCTACTGCCCTACCACTGTGATCTCATCCTGGCCTCAGACCATCTGTTTTCACACAGGTCAGCGAGCTGACCAGATCCCACGTTCTTCAGCCAATCAGCGCACACTCACTTGCTTTGGGGTGACAGTGACTGCCATGGTCTCCTCTGCCTACACACCCTTAGCTCAGCTGAAAGGCAGGTGGGTCAGTAGTGTGCCCAGTTGGTACTCTAGTGTTCCCTGCCTCAGAGATGGGTCTGGATGGAAAGGCCCGCCGGGAAGATGGACTTCCAGAAAAAGGTGTTGACCTCTTGGTCCCAAATCTGTGTGGCAGTAGGTTGCTTGGTCCTAGTACAGGGCACAGAGAGGGGAATTCTCCAGGACAGGTTTTTCCACGTTCATCTTGCAGGCGTTCACCGGGCCCTGCTGAGTGTCCGCCTTAGAGGTGGACGCCTTACTTCATTAGCGCTTGCTGTTCAGTGTACTGGCCCTGCGTTGTTTAGAGAAATCTCTTGCTCTCTTGAGAGCGTGGTTGGGATGTGATCCCAGCCTCTACCATACCATTCCTTCCCTTCAGTGCAAGGGAAACAGGCCTTTGGCTATAAGCAGTGTGCATTCCTGCCTGGAGGGGCCTTGGGTGGCCATGTGGTAGGTTGCTGCCGTCTGCTCTGTTCACCTTGTCCAGTGGAGGCCACCTTCCCTCCCAGGCTGAAGCACAAAGTGCCCTGCCAGACAGAGCCCAGCTGGAAGAGGCCTTGCTTGTTCTGGCAGTCACACTGGCCAAGGGCCTAGGACTGGAGGGTGGTTCCACGGGCCGACTGGAAAGTCTTTATGCTTGTTTAGAGGTGAAAGCTAATGTCCCTTGCTGCTACCCATCCTTTGGGTAAGAGAAGAAGTCTGTCTCCTAGGGCCAGTGGGCGGGGTGTGTGTCTGTGATTCTGCATCTTTAAATGGTGTAGAGAATGCAAGGTAGATCCTCTTGGCATGGTTCGAGGGACTGGGCCCTGGGAACTGTGCCTCCTTGAAGTCCCCCTGGCAGTCATGTGACTTTCCTGGTTATAAGGTAGTGGGCATCGGACTGCTTCCTAGCTGGGCCTAATTTGTCTGCTATTGTCTCTGGGCCTCAGATGCCACAGCTTGCATGCTCGGCTCCAGTGTTTTTAGGAGGATAAGTTGAGTATGTTTGTGAAACTCCTGGCAAATAGGAGGCAGGGGGCAGGGGATGGGACAGGACAGGGTCTATTGTTTCCACGTGAAGGATGTAAAATAGGAGGTGACTGGGAGACAGAGTTCTGTCATGGTCCAGGGCAGTGTGCGGCTTACCGGGGCCTTTTTATGGGAGGGGGAAGAACTGGGGATGTTGAGCATCACAGAGGGACTTGGAGCAAATTGTAGGCGAAACCGTTCCCATGTCATTTCAGGCAAAGCTAGCATTTGTCTCTGGGATCGGTGCCAGGTTCAGATCCAAGACCTGCTGTAGGCCTGACTGTGTGCCCTGGAGCAGGTAACTCTGCCTCCTTGGCTTCCCTCATCTGGAATATGATAACCTTCACCCTCTGGGTTGGTACATGTAGAGTCCAGTGGCCATTAGTAGCAAATGTGTCACTGCGAGGACAGTCAGAGGACTCCTGAACTCATCCAGTAAAGGACACAGGGCGGAGCACGGAGACCTTAAGCTCTTCTAGACAGGCCTTTCCTCTGACCTGATAGTTTCTGCCCATAGGGCATATGGCTTTTTCAGGAAGATGAGTTGAAATTATGCATTATAATTTAGTTTGTAGTGTGTGTTTTAAATAAGAGTTAGAAGTAGTGAAATCTTTTAAGCTTTCTCCTTAAGAAACTAAACCTTTGTTTATCAAAAGTGATTTCTCTGGGCTCATAGAAAATTAAATGTATGCACGTATGATGATGATGATGTGGCCTCGGGGTCTTGGCTCCTCTCTGCTTGACCGCTGTGAGTAAATTCTCTAGGAACTGTGACTGCGTGCCCCTCTGAACAGACGGCGAGGGGCCCATCATCACTTGTCAGATTTGGTGGCAGAGCGTGTGCAGTTGATGTCACTGATAGGTGCCCCCTCCCTTTGGCTGGGGCACGGTCTCTGATGGTTTGTCAGCACCCTCTTACTGGAGGCTGTGGGTTCAGCACTCTCCCCACCTCCTCTAGAACCCCCCGCCCCCACCTGAGCGTGACCGCAGTCTCTTCAAGGAACAAGAGTTCACTTCAGCTCATGAGCCCTCAAGCCAGTGACAAGGGGCAGAGACTGTATGCCTGGAATGCCTCTGTTGATGCAGGCCACCCATTCCTGTGTGCATGCATGGGTCCACCTGTGTGCATGTGCATGTGGAGGCCAGAGGTCAACTCAGTGGTGTTTGTTTCTCAGGAGCTGTTCATAGTTGTGTGTGTGTGTGTGTGTGTGTGTGTGTGTGTGTGTGTGGCCTTGTGGCCTGCTATAGTGCACATGTGGAAGTCAGAGGACAACTTCATGGAATTGGCCCTCTCCTTTTCCCTTTATGTGTGTCCTGGGCATGGAGCGTAGGCTGGGCCATGTCACTGGCTGTGTCTCAGGAGTATTTTACTACTATCAGCCACAGCTCAGCTTCCTGTAGGGAGGATGGAGTAGACAGTGTTTTGTTTTTTCATTTGTTTCTTCTGTGAAACAGTTTCCCTGGGCTGGCTCCAAACTCACTGTGTAGCTAAGACTGGTTTTGTGGTCCTCCTGTCTCATCTTCCAGGAGGAGTCTAGAATTTTAGGTGTATACTACCATACCCATCCACGTAGACATCTGCAATTTCCTGCTGTGCTTTCGGCAGTTTGGGGGGAACATCCCTTGAGAGAGGAAAACTTTTTTTTTTTGTGGAATTCTGGGAGGGGCTTACGTTCCATGCTGTAGCAGCCCTTCCCCTTGGGGGTTGGCCTTAGTCTTCTGTCTTACTACATTCCCTCTGTGAACCTGTCTCGGTTTCTGTGGAAAGCATGGAGCCCGTCTGCCATAGTGATGGTATAAGGGCTCAGATGAGTTTGTCAGATCTGGCAGGTACCAGTCTGATACACTGTTAGGCCCTGAAGAGCTAAGAGGTGGAAGAATCAAATTCCATCTTCACAGCACTGAGGCTTGGGTTATGGCAGTCCAACTGTGGTTTTTTTTTTGCGGTTTCTACCGAGTGCCCCCACAGTGTGATTAATGTAGCGGAGATATGCGGACACTGGTACCCATGAGTCACACAGTCCAGTGGAAGCTTAGGAATGTCACTTAGATCCAGCCGAAGGGTAGAGGCCAGGCCACCTTCTTGGAGGAGGTGGCATTTGACTTGAATCTTAGGGATGAGCAGAGGTGTGGTCAGATGAAGACGAGGAGCCAGTCAGGCCAGAGAAGAGTTGTATGTGCAGAAGGCACCGCAGCAGCAGGAAGCCATCTCTCAGACACTCGGGACCCTGAGCACCAGCTGAGAAATGTGCAGATGGGAAAAGCTAAGCTGGCTGAGGTCAGGGTGGCCTCGGAGTATCAAGTTGAAGGGGTCTGGACTTTGAGCGCTCAAGGGTTAGGAGCTGGGAATGCCAAGCTAATGCTTGTGGGTTCGAAGGCTCTGTGTCTGGGGAGTGACGGCACAGGGCAGACCGGGGATCACTGAGTGACCTAGGAAGGATGTGGTCCACACTGACAAGAGACAGGTGAGGGCCAGTGGTAAACAACAGGTGGTTAGACGCCACCTGATGACTAAGACCCAGTTTACACTGAAGCTGAGTCTGCCTGTGTGGTGGATATCTGTGCAACTCTGGCATGCAAGCCACAGGCTTGGGTCCGTCATCTCCAGTCGGCTCCACCAGTTGCCATCTTCTTGGTAATACTGACTGAGGGTCCTGCTCTTTTGACTTTGGAACAGGCTCAAGACTATCCCTACACTGCCCGTATGACCCGCGGTGACACGGCCTAGTTTATTTTAGTCACGATGAGCATTCAGTGGGCCACCTGGTACTTGTAGGAGAGAGCGGCTCACATCTCACCCATGCCTGGACTGTAACAGTGTTTCAGCTTAGCGTGCATTAAAGAAGTCTGATTCACTGCAGAGCAACCCCACCCCGCCACCACCAAGGGGAGAAAAGCATCTCGCATTGGTGCGATTGAAAAGGAGCTTCAGTGCCCCTTGGGCTCTGTTGAAGCATGTTCTCCAAGGGTGGGGGAGTTGCTGACACAGGCACTGGGGAATGGCCTGCCCAGGTCACCTGACTGCTGGCTGCTGGCCCTTCTGAGCCTCATGGCCCTCAGATGCCAGCCCAGATTCCAGGCCCAGTTGACTGTGTGGCATGTGACTCTGGCCCAGAGGAGGAGAAGGAAGAAAAATAAGGAAGCTGTGAGGAGGTAGCAGCCCGGCTTGGTTCTTTGGGTGTCTCTTCCAAGCCCTGTCGGCTTTGCTCATCATCGCGGACTACTGAGGTGGGACGGGACACTGAGCCTCCCGTTCCTCTCATTCCCAGGAAGGCTGGCACAGATTGGGCCTGACTGAGCCTGGCTCAAAGGTGAGCTATACTCTGCAGTGAAAGGGATGACATGGCCAGAACCGGAGGTGAGACCCGGTGTGGATCCGATGGCCAGGCCACTCAGTGCGGTAGACCACAGCTGAACGGGGTGTAACTTGCCTTGGGGAAGCACTTTTTCTTTCTTTTAGGTTGTGTGACTTTTAGGCCTAGCCTTGTGCGTCCTAGAAAAGACTGTAGGAAGGTCACAGTTATGTGGCCTGGTTCTCTCTCTGCGACATAAGTGCATGGCCAGCAGTCTGCTCTCTTCCTCTGCAGAGAGCTTCCTGGCCTGGTAACTTCCTGCTGGGCTTTGAACCAATGATGTGACAAGCCTGACCCAGCCCAGTCCTTCCTCTGTATTTGGGAGAGAACAGCCAAGCACAGCCACGCCTGTGCAGTTGGTGGGAGAATTGAACATGGGAAGGGACATGGTGAGATGTCTGGACTGCTGGGCTTCAAGGATCCCTGGAGAGAGAAGGCCTAGTTTTCAGTGCTGAGCTGGGGCTGAGGAGAGAGCTGAGCCCAATTGCCCCTCCCTGCAAGGCAGAGTGCCTACTCCCTGATTGGCCGTTGTTTAGTTTTGGGGGGTTGCTGCTGGTGCTAGGTTTGGCTCATAGTTGGTTGTGTTTTGCGGTTCTGGAGAAGGGGTGGTCCAAGTGACCTTTTCTTTGGTGCTGATAACCATGGTAGATAGACTGAGGAGAGGAAAAGGACCCTGGGTGGCCCTTTGTGCCTGGGTGGGACTGAAAGCTCCATCCCAAGTAGAGTAAGGAGCAAGTTTTCACTCTGTTCCTGTTGGAGCTGGCCTGATCCTGCGGAGGTCTGTGTGACTCTGGAAGACGGTTCAGAGAACAGTGGCCAAGAACAGGACAGCCGTTTTCCATTTTGGAGGCCTCGTGGGAAGACGGTGCTGTGGTCAGCAGCCTGAATTCACCTGGCTCTCCAGTGTACCAGAGGTCGTGTGACCCGGGATCCTGCATGGTAGAAGGGGAGCTACCATGGAAGGCTGTTCCTGCGCCTACTGGTGATGGCATGGAGTCCAGAACTTTACCAGGGGAACTTGACGTCTTAGAACCCTTAAGATGTTATTGGCTCACTCTTTATTTTTAAAAACTTTTTATTTGATGTGTGTGAGTGTTTGCTGTGTGTATGTCTGTATAGCACACATGTGCCTGGTATCTGTGGAGATCGGAAGAGGGCCCTGAACTGGAGTTACAGATAGTTGCGAGCTTCCAGGGAGGTACCGGGAACTGAAACCCCATCCTCTGCAAGAGTAGCAAATGCTCTTCAACACTGGGCATCTCTCCAGCCATGACTGTGTGCTTCTGTATGCTTTCTTCCGCTGAAGTCCAGCACGGTACAAATGGTACAGTTGGTCAGGCAGTGCTTTGGTTGGGCCACCACCAGTTGGGGTGACTTGAGAACAAGAGATCCTGGCAGAGAGCCAAGAACTAGGAGCCTGGTTGCATTTGACCTTGAGACCTGGCTGTATTTCTCTGGCTGGATTTTCCTCACCTGTAGCCTGGGAACCCACAGCAGTGGCATACATATTAGAGACATAGGATGGCGTGGGGCAGAGCCCGCAGGACTCTCCTGCTTTTGTTTAGTCCATCAACATGGCTGGTAGAGCTCCAGCACTTACAGGGGTTGGGGAGGGTGAGCGAGGTGTTGAATGTGTTGTAGTCTTCTTTTTTAATCCCTTAACCACATTGGGAGGTGAGTGCTGTTGTTCTCGTGTGTGTGTGTGTGTGTGTGTGTGTGTGTGTGTGTGTGTGTGCACGCGCGCATGTGTATCAGACCAAGACCACACACGTGTGCCAGCCTGTGCTCTCTCATTGAGCTGTATTGACACCTTTAAGGGTTAGCAGAATGTGCAGGTCTTGGCAAACTGTAACCATATGACAAAATCTGGCCCTCAGCTTGTTTGTTTGTTTGTTTTTTGTTTTTTTGAGATAGGGTTTCTCTGCAGTTTTGGGGCCTGTCTTGGAACTAGCTCTTGTAGACCAGGCTGACCTTGAACTCACAGAGATCCACCTGCCACTGCCTTCCTAGTGCTGGGATTAAAGGCATGCGCCACCACTGCCTGGCCTCTGCTTGCTTTTATAAATAAAGTTGTGTTGAAAGACAGCCACACCCATTTCTTAAAAAAAAATCTATTTTTGTTATTTTCGGTTATGTGTAGGTGTGGGTATGTACCTGTGGGTGCAGGTGCCCTCAGGTACCAGAGGCTCCCTTGTAGCTGGAGTCGAAGACAGCCGTGAGCCATCTGATATGGCTGTTGGGAATCAAACTTAGGGCCTCTCTGGAAAAGCAGCAAGCTCTCTTAACCACTGAGCCATCTCTCTAACCCCAGCCACACCCTTTTCCATGACTGCCTTCAAGTTGCTACAGCAGTTTCTAGACCAGATGGTCTGCGAGGCCTGAACTGCTTCCTGTCTGGCCCTGTGCAGAAAGTCCTGACCCTCTCCTTATATGATGTTCCGTACTCCAGATTGTGCCGTTCAGGGCGGTAGTCGCAGGCCACATGAAACCAAATGGAATGCGAAATTGAGTTCTTCCGAAGCACTGACCACATTCTCAGTGTGAAGCAGCCACTGCGAGTCTGCGTATTACAGAGCATCGACATGCAACCTTGTCCTCCCTGCAGACTAGGCCAGGTAGAGGGCCCTTAGGCTTGTTTCCCAGCGTATGGAGAGTCTAAATTTCAGAGACCCAGCAGTGTGGAGGAGACAGTCTAGTAAGAGGATGGACACCAGAGCTCCTTGGCCTAAAGACACAGACTTGGAAATGAGCTCATTTCCTCTGAGGGCTGGGGAAGTATCTGCCCAGGCAGCGGGCCTGATGTGCAGCGCCGCCCCCTGACCTGTGGTCCTGTAAGTAGTCCATAGCTCCGTCCCTCTTCATACTGTGACCCCAGCTCCTCCCTCTGAGCTCAGAGCTCCCTTGGGCCCTTTGACCTCTTTAGCTAAGCCATGTCAGGAGCCCTGAGCGTTTGCATGCTGCACCCTTTGGAAATCTGCAGCAGTCGGTTTTCCTGTATACAGAATATGCTCTCTGCTGCTGCAGCTGGACCTGCCAGAATCATCACTGTTCTGTTGGGATGGGATGGGATGGGATGGGATGGGATGGGATGGGATGGGATGGGATGGGATGGGATGGGAGGGTCTCTGACCTGGTGCTGTGGCCACGCTTGCTGCAGGCAGCAGATAGGACTCCTTTCTCCACTCAGAGTGCTGGCTCCTGTGCTAACTGATGTCTGGGGGCCTTCTGAAAATGTGGCAGTGGCAAGCCCCAGTGCACTCTGGCGAGTGGTAGGCGGTAAGGCTAAAGCGTGGTTCTGGGCTTGCATGGCCCGAGTGTGCGTTCCCACATGGGAATCTCTGGGGAGGCAGGTCAGGGGCAGAGTCAGCCTGGGTGTAGAGATGAATGAGAGGGGCATGGTTTCTGGTTCATTGGAGCCAGTTACTGAGGCAGGAGTGCCAGGACCCTCTCCATCTTACTGGTACCTGCTGATGGACTCAGCGTGGAGGGAAGCTATGAAGCTGCTTGCTACCGGGCTCGGCCTGGCCCTGGTCAGAAATGGGCTGTGGTGTCAAGCATACAGCCAACGGGAGTCTTCACTCCGTCTGCAGATCATCCCCACTCCCTTTCTCTCGGAGTGGAAATGTTCTAAAATGCATAAGTAAGATGCACAGAGAATTCTGGACCCTGGGCTGGAGTGGAAAAGGAGAAGACTGGACAAGTCTGATACATTGAGCCCTGTAATAGTTTCATGAAAGAAGTTCCGAGTGGTAGGGAGGAGGGTGTTGGGTGTTGGGAGGACATGTGTGAGAAACTGTTTCCAAAGGGGAAAAGATCCTGGGATAGCCTTGGGAGGGCAAACTTGACCGCAGGCCGTCCTGTGATCCCTCTGTGCTTTTGGCAATGTTTGTCTCCAGCTAGCCACTCCCACAGCTCCTCTGGGCCCTGCTCTAGCCAGTGGCCAGGGAGAGCATGGAAAACTGCTGTCCCAGCACTGAGAAAAGGGGTGAGTTTTGTTCGCCTTCAGGAAGAACCTTGGTTCCGCTGTGTGAGGGCTACCTGCCTTTCCCTTGCAGAACTAGCATTGGTTGAGTGTCCATGTATACTTCCGTATTGTATTGCAGTTGGACTGGACCAAACTCACAGGGATGAGCCAAGCTTGAACCTTAGGCCAGAGAGTGTGGACCCCGTGGGATGGAACCTGTCTTTCTCACCTAGTTTGGTCCCCAGTCACGGTCCAGGTTGCTCTTTAAAAGAGAACACTTTGGCTCTTCTGGATGGCTTCGCCGACCACATTTTTTTTTTCTTCTGTCACAGACAGTGGGCAGAGATGTCGGTTGCTCTCTGTGGGGTGACATTTTAGAAATCGAGCTCTATACCAGTTTCCCTTTGACTGTGTTGTTATGGTACAAGAAGTTTTTACTTGTCCTAGGATATTTTGAATTAAAGGAAACTCCCCTGCTGTTTCTGTATCTTGCATCGAAGTCATCAAAATAGAACCCTCCATCCTCTGTAGTCAGGATGGAAGGAGCAGCTGTTCGTGATGCTGTAAACAAAGCCAGCAGCCCAGAGGGGCTTCTTCATCAGCCCAGATAAAACTGTTTGACATGGGATTTCTCTCTGTCCCCAACCCCACCTTAGGGGAGAGGCCAGAGGAAGATGTCCCAGGGATGTGGTACAGAACTCAGATCCCTCTGTTCACATAATGTAAGCCTACTCTTAGAAGGAAGGCATGGCACAGCCTAGAAAGGACCGGATTCAGCATCTCTCCAGTTGGTGGTTGGAGGGGCAGGCCTGCCCCGGGCTTAGGAGACTCAAGGGTCAGCTTCATGGGCTGAGCTGGGGAGTGATGCAGATGGGTCCACATGCCTGTGGATTTCTAAGACCAAAGCTGGTCCATATGGCTGTTCCAACCAGTAGAAAGCTTATAAATGCCTGAATGTCTTCAGGGATCCGAATAGTTACCAGCGTTCAGACCACAGTTTGCACAGTGGTGGTCTGGGGGCCAGATGTGGTCCTCACAGTTCGTTTGGCCCAGCAATTTACCAATGTTTGGACTTCTGTCTGCCTGCCCCCACTCTTTGCTTAAAAAGAAAAAAAAAGAAAGAAAAGATTTATTTGTTTCTCATTGTGTGTGTGAGAGAGTGTGTGCATGTGTGTCTGTGTGAGGTGTGTGCATGTGGTGCAGCTGTCTGAGGAGGCCAGA
Source organism: Alexandromys fortis (assembly GCF_014885135.2). Classification (NCBI taxonomy): domain Eukaryota; kingdom Metazoa; phylum Chordata; class Mammalia; order Rodentia; family Cricetidae; genus Alexandromys; species Alexandromys fortis. The sequence continues at coordinate 1,553,156 of NW_026067909.1, read as the reverse complement.
GGCCTCCGATGCCAGTGGAGCTGGAGTTCCAGGCAGTTGTCAGCTGCCTGGCATGGGCACTGGGAGCTGCACGCAGGTCCTCTACAATAGTAGTACCCTCTCTTAACTGCTGATCTTCTCTCTAGCTCCACCCTTTGATTTCTAAATTAATTAATTAGTTAATGCATCTATCTATCTATCTATCTATCTATCTACCTACCTACCTACCTACCTACCTATCTATCTATCTATCTATCTATCTATCTATCTATCTATCTATCTATCGAGACAGGGTTTCTCTGTTTCCCTGGCTGTTTTAGAACTCACTCTGTAGACCAGGCTGGCCTCAAATTCAGAGATCTGCCTGCCTCCTGATTGCTGGAATTAAAGGTGTGAGCCGCCACCACCTGACTTAAACAATTTATTTTAAAATTTTATTTATTTTTGTTGTGTGTGAGTGTCCATGCCATGGAGGACATGTGGAAGTCAGAGCAAAATTTTCTGGACTTGGTTCTCTCCTTCCACTTAAAAAGTTTTAAAAATTGTTTTATATGTACAGATATTTTGTCTACATGTATGTCTGTGTACCACACATGTGCAATGCTGGTGGAGATCAGAAGAGGATGGCTGATCACCTGAAACTGGAGTTACAGATAGTCGTGAGCCATCATATATGTGCTGAGAATCAAACCCAGGTCCTCTGGAAGAGCAGCCAGTGTTGTTAGCCATTGACCCACTCCTCTAGCCCCCTTTTGTTCTACCTTTACATGGATTCTGGGCATCAAACTCAGGTTGTTAGACTTGGCAGCCAAGACCGTTACCTTCTGACCCATCTCCCAGCCCCTATTCACCACCCTGTTTCTAGACTGGCTGGCCATGGAGCTCAGGTTGGCCTCCATTTTGTTAAGTATTCAAGGCTGGTCTTGAACTCTTAGTCCTCCTGCCTCTACTTCCCAGTTTCTGCAATTACAAACATGTGCCTCCAGGCCTCACTAATGATTCAGTTGCTTGACAAGATTTAAACATCACAGGATTGTATAAAGGAGTATAGCATTTTTGGTGTCTCTTAATAAGCTTGGTTCTTTTTGGGGGGTGGGGTTAATTGATATTTATTGAGCTCTACATTTTTCTCTGCTCTCCTCCCTGCCTCTCCCTTCCCCCCTTCAATTCTCCCTCAAGGTCCCCATGCTCCCACTTTACTCAGGAGATCTTGTCTTTTTCTACTTTCTACTTCCCATGTAGATTATGTCTATGTAAGTCTCTCTTAGTGTTCGTATTGTTGTCTAAGTTCTCTGGGATTATGGTTTGTAGACTGGCTTTCTTTGCTTTATGTTTAAAAACCACCTATGAGTGAGTACATGTGATAATTGTCTTTCTGTGTCTAGGTTACCTCACTCAAAATAATGTTTTCTAGTTCCATCCATTTTCCTGCAAAATTCAAGCTGTTGTTTTTTCCTGTTGTATAGTACTCCGTTGTGTAAATGTACCACATTTTTCTTATCCATTCTTCGATCGAGGAGTATTTAGGTTTTTCCAGGTTTTGGCTATGACAAACAATGCTGCTATGAACATGGTTGAGCACATATCCTTGTGGCACGATTGAGCATCCTTTGGATATATACCCAAAAGTGGTATTATTGGGACTTGAGGAAGATTGTTTCCTAATTTTCTGAGAAATCGCCACACTGACATCCAAAGGGGCTGTACCAGCTTTCATTACCACCAGCAATGCAGGAGTGTTCCCTTTTCCCCACAACCTCTCCATAAGCTTGGTTCTTGATATTGTCCGTTCTCTTCCCTCACGGCCGCGCAGCATTCTTGTGTACTACAGCTCTTCACTGTTGATAGGCACGCCCTCTGAGTGCAGTGTTGTTCCCACCCAGTGCAGCCCCCTGGGTGGCCCCAGACAGCATCCGAGTCTGAGGTCTTGGCGTGGTCAAGGCATTCAGAAGACAGATTTGCTGCTTTTCTCATCAGGTTATTTGGTGCTGGGTTGGCTATGGCTTGTGAAATGCCCAGCAGATTGTTCTTTCCCGTGCTCAGGGCCATTGCCAACACAATCCTGACTGTTCCACCTGCAAGGAAATGCCCCAGTGGGTGGGAACGCAGGGATTGTGTGTTCCCAAGGTAACTGTTTCTAAGTCCACAGTTGTCCTCTACATTTCAACAGCCAGGCTTAGCCTGGGACCCGTCAGCTCTGTGGTCTCTCTGGGTCACTTCATGAGGCCAACCTAGGAGTTTTTTTTTTTTCTCTGTGAGACAGGGTTTCTCTATGTAACAACTGTAGCTATCCTGGAAGTCACTCTATAGACCAGGCTGGTCTCGAACTCACAGAGATCTGCCTGCTCTGTATTAAAGGTGCGCAACACCATGCCTGGCTAACCCAGGGATTCTTTTTGTTCCTTCCCCTTGTAAAGTCCCTCAAGGTGCTTTACCCATTTAATCTTCCCCATCTGAAAAGTACTGTCATGATCTTCACAGCTGCTGCAAGATTCTTACTAAAGTAAAGATTTTTATCTGTACCTTCTCTTGACTGACTGTCTAACTGCCGTGTATAAAGCAGCTCATTTCTGCTGGTCGTAAAGGGCTGCTGAGGCTAAACTAAGCATGCCTCGCAGAGTCTTCTAGCGTGTGCTTCTCAGCAGAGGTTCAATGAAACTAGTGGGAGTGAAGACTGCCCAACGACAGTGCATATTTAGGGACGGAGCAGGCCTGGGGAGAGTGGCACACTCGGGAGGCAGAGGCCGGCAGATCTCTTGAGTTCAAGGCCAGCCTCGTCTACATAGTGAGTTCCAGGACAGTCAGAGTTGCAGAGAGAAACCTTGTTTCAGAAACCTAAACAAAACAAACAAGTGGAAACCAGAACTTTTCGGGCTGGACAGATGGCTCAGTGGTTAAGAACACTGACTCCTCTTCTAGAGGATCTGGGTTTGATTCCGAGCACCCACATGACAGCTTACAACCATCTGTAACTCCAGTTCCAGGGCATCTGATGCCCGCTTCTTACCTTCCTGGGCTCTGTATGCACACAGTGCACAGATATACATGTAGGCAAAACGCCAAAACTTATAAGATTAATATGATAAATTAATAAGATTTTTAACTAAAAAAAATGGAGATTTTTTCTTTCCGCATTCTCCCACATATCTGATAGATAGCAGCCACTCTTTTGTCACTGTTATTTCTTCCTCTGGTGACAGATACTCTGCAGATTCTTTGGGCTTCCCAGTGCCAACCTTGATTTGCAGCTGAATTAACATGTGTATGGCACACGCCACATTGTCTGAGAGCCCTTCTTGCCTGCCCTGTTTCAGCGGAAACTTGGTATTCCTATCTGGGTCACCTTCCACGCTAGTCAGCACATCCTAAGTTTCAGGGCTCGCCTGTCCCTTGGTTTGCTAGACAAAGCTTAAAGACCCTGGCAATGCCAGAGTTGTCCTTGAGTGCATTATGGACATGGTTGGGAATCTTTTTGCCTCAGGCCCTGGCCCAGAGGAGGTTCTGGGTGGACTGTAGGCCTCCTGCCCCTTACTGGCCTCTTTGGATCCCGGCTTTCTCTTTTGTAAACTGACATCCCAGTTGCTTGGGTTCTGGGACTGGATCTAGTTGAATGGTGACTGCTGGCCACAGCTGAGTCTTTCTGATGCCTTTGGTCCTGTTTCTAAGGAGCTCTCAGGTGATGCTGCTATTGCTGCTGTTGACCTGGAGATGACGCTTTGGGACCATGCTGTTATAGTAGGTGCCAAGGTCCGTGTTTACCCCAAGGGTGCAGGCTGGCCTGTGGGTTCTCTCTTTTATGCATCACCCACTGTCCATTCCTGTCCCCTCACTTTCCTCATGGGGACCCTGGATGCCAAAGGAGATGACCAGAGGGAGTTTGCGTTTGAAGCCTTGGCTTCTCAGAGATCTATTCTACCTATCCTCACCAAGGAAGACTGTGTTTGAGTGACTGACAGGACTAACAAGCATTGGGTTAACACTCAGGATTCGCCACAACTACTGTCAGTCTGTGTTGAGCCTTTATTGTCCTAGGTGGCCCAAACTCAGGGACCCCATGTAGTAGTGGGAACTGCAGTGGCAAGAATCAACTGCTTCAGCCCTTCTTCTCTTACCCAGGCTTCTGGAAGCGAAAGAACCCTGTAATGGCTGGAAAATGGAGATCTAGAGCCAAGAATGTGTTTGAGACCATGCAATACCAACCGGGTGACTGGGAGATTTAGTGCTTGCTGAGATTGGTCTCATCATCTTTGTCTGGAGTACGTTTGAAATGATGGCCTAGCCTTGTGTACTCTGAAAGGGATGAACTGGTTAGTAGACAGCCAGGAGTCACTTTGCCAGCTCTGTAATCTCTTCTCAGTTATTATTTGTGTGTGTGTATGCACCACAACATTCTTGTGGAAGTTAGAGAATTACTTTATGGAGTTGATTCTCCTTTCACCTTATGTGGGTTCTGGGAATTGAACTCAGGCCACCAGTATTGTGTGGTAAGTACCTCATTCTCTGAGCCATCTTGTTCAGTTTTGTTTGCTTGCTTGCTTGCTTCCTTCCTTCCGAGCTGGGAGATGCTAGGTTAGTGGTAGTTGGAATGACTCCCCTCTGCTGCCCCAAGCCCTGCCCTCAGCTTCTAGCTCCCAGCAGCTGTGGCACATGGGCCCTTGTGCTTTCATAGCTATAAGAGCACGTGGGGAGCGCGTGCCCTGCACATGGCTTGAGCACATATTTATAGCTGTGGAGTCTGAGACCATCGTGATGTTCTCACATGGGGCTCTTTGTAGCCGTTCTCCTTCCCCAGGGGAGAACACAATTGTGGTATTGTCTGTGGAGTTCTGGGTGAGCCGTGTGGGTCAGCAAGGAATTGTTGGACTGGAAGATGGAAATAGCTGTTTTGCAGCTTTGAACCCTTATGTAGCTATTGTGTGAGTTGGGGAGTTTTGGGAACACTCCCAGGATCCCTTGGGTCATCTGACTGTGCTTGGTTGAGTACACTACAGCCTGTATGTAGCTCAGGTCACTTGTCTGGAAGTCTACAGAAGAAGCGAGCGAGCTAGGGTCTGGTGGGTAGACTCTGCAAGTTAGAACAAGACAGAGTAATGAGAGTGGGCGGCTCCGTGGCCACCCTGTGAAGCAGACACCTCCCTCTGGGCCTCATGAGGGCTGCTGGTATGTGCCCTGCCTGCCTAAAGCTAAGAGAGAGCCCTCAACTCCCAGCCTCCCTGCAGCTTTCTGGATGGAGTGTCAGACAGTTACTTAGTGACTTCCTCTTCGCAGCCTCCAAGCCCAGCTCTGACTGTTGAAGTCCTATCCATCTGTTACGGCCCAACACTCACGCCACCCTCTCCAGGAAATCCCAGCTCTTTTCCTCTCTTCATTTTTCTGTGTTGGACATTCATCTTGTGGTATCTCGCATGCCTGCGGTTGTTGCGTGCGAACATTAGGTCCCCAACTCAGCTCAGCGAGGGTTGTTGGGTTTCGGACAGGACTCTGGCGCCAGGAGGAAATAGTGATGGATGGAGGAAACATAGGAAGGGTGTGTGCAGGGTCTTCCTGTTCAGTTGGAGTCACCCAAAATGCAGCAGCACCTGCCTGCTTGGCTCCTGGGGGCAGCTCTGCCCCCTGGCTCTCTGCTCTTCCCAGTGGAGCTCCTACAAAGACTTGGGCTGTGCAGGCTCTGCCTGGCCCAGGGCTAGCCTAGAAGCACTGCCTCACCTCTGCCCTGCTGTTAGCCAGCTTCTTCTAAAAGCAGCTGAACACAAGAAACAGCTTTGGGGTGGGGCCCTGTGCTCTAGGCTTGCTCTGTGGCTGGGTTTGAACAGGCTTCTGGCTCTAGAAGCCCTAGACTCTGTTGCATTGTGGAAGGCCCATGGGGTTTCGGGGAAGGGTGTTTAGCTCGCCAGTGGGCATTTTAACTTACTCGGCTGTGGTGCCTGGGTGTCAAGCTTGGTCCTTTGTGAATGAGGTGGTTCAAGGCTTTGAATTAGTGTTAGCATCATTTTGATAATGTGGGAAACTCCGCAAGCAAGTGACATCTCAGCACCTTTTGACAGCTAAGCTGAGACTTGACAAGGTGTGGTAAGTGTGGGGTTCACCATTTCTAAAATCACAAAACCAAACCAGGCTGTGCTGTGGAGCCCAAGCAGCCCTCCGACTCCTAGCGTTCCTCCTGCTGCAGCTTCCCAAGGGCTCAGATTCACAGGCAGGCACCACCACACCAGGCTCTGCCTCTCTGCTTCTCTCCTCTCAGCAGACATATTCTGAGTAGCCGTGCCTGCCAGGTACCGGATGGGACCTACTAAAAGTGGGGTCGTGCCTTCTAGAAGCTCCCCGCCCATGGTGATGATAGATAACTGTGGTTGAAACACAGAGTGAAACCCAGTGAGAGCCTGGCTCAAAGTAGAGTGGGCTTCCTATAGTTGGATGTGTGAGCTTGAAGATGGTTGGTTAGTCCGGAGTCCAAGAGGGTAGTTGGAGTGTGAAAAAGCCCCAGCCAGCCAGTGAGCAGAGGTCTCAAGGCATGAGACAGTAAAGAATATTTAGGGACTATAAGGACTTTTTGTGTTTTAAGTGACAGCCATGAAAAGCGTTCTTCCACTCCTCCCGAACCCCTAACTGCGCCCATTTTCTTGTTAACTTCCCAGAGCTAGTCCCTGCTTGTGCAAGCTATTCTGTAAATATGTTAGCATCTGCATTTTAATCTCTGCATGTGTATGGAGTCACAGCCTGTCTGGCCAGCAAGCCCCGGATGAAGGCAGCTTCCTCTGCCTTCTTTGCGCTCCTCTGACGCTGTGCTAAGGTTGCAGACACGCTGCGGTGCTCTAGTTTTTACATAGGTGTTCAGGTTCTGAACTCAGGGCCTCACGCTTGCATGCCAAACACTTTACTAAGTCATCTCCTCAGCCCCTATATTTTATTTATGTTAGTTTCTAAAAGTGTTCTGTATTTTTGCACAGATCGATGCGTTAAAGGGCATTCCTTGGAGTGTGTCCTGTTCCTGGATCCCCAGTTGGCCTCCCCGTGGATAGCCGATGTTAGTTCTTTTATATCCCGTGAGAGGCCTCTGTCCTTTAGTAGTCTCCAGTTTCTCCCAAGAGGGAGCTGCTGTACCCCTTCTTCTGATTCCCCCCTTTTGACGTGGTGCTTTTAGGAAGGTGTTCTGTTGAGCAAATTGTGTTCTCGTAACCCTTTGCAGACTGCACTTGGTGCTTGGAGTGAATGCCTCAGCGCTTGTTTGAGCTGCCCCTCTGGTTAGGTGGTCAGGGTACTGCCCGGCCTGACTCTACCACATGGCTTGAGTACTTTGCACATGAGTAGGACTGTCTTAAGGACAGGTGGATAAGCACCCCAGGCTTCTGTGGTGCAGAGGGACAGCAGGAAGGGTAGCAGCAGAATGGGATTTGGACACTGGCACATTATCCCCCAGTGCATCCCAAATGGGGCCTGTTTCTTATTGTGTTCCATCGAGTTTTGGAAGAAGCGGTTTTGTTCCTTAGCTGCCTCTATCTGTGATTTCTTTGCAAAGGGGCCCAGGCCCCTATGTGGGCTCTCAGAGAATAAGGCTTACCCAGGGGTGTGGTCAGTATTGCTCCAAGACTTCTGTGCTGACTATGACCCGTAGGCCACACCCAGTGACAGGCATGACCAGGCCAGCCGAGCTGCTCCAGCCTGGCTCCTCTAGCCCTGCCCTGCGGGACTTCGTGTAGGCAGATGCTCCTTCCGGGCACTTGATAGGTTTGTGCCACATGAACATCACAGCTGTAGTACGTGTTTGTCAGTTTGTTAATAAGTGAAGTGAGCAAGGACCTGCACAGGCAGAGGACACATAAGGGCGTGGGAGGGAACAACCCAGGAAGGCTTTGTAATCCTTACAGCACTGTGGTTCAAGGTTCTGGACCTCAGAGAGAGCCCAGTTTTGTTCCACTATTTGTTTTTAAGCATGCACTTTCTCTTTTTAAAATTTATTTTACTTAAGTGTGTGTGTGTGTGTGTGTGTGTGTGTGTGTGTGTGTGTGAAGGCCAGGGGTCAAACTTGGATATTGCTCCTCGTGTCTCATCAACTTTATTTTTTGAAGCAAGGTATTGCCTTGAGTTTTGGAGCTCACTGGTTTGGCTATACTGAGCAGCAAACCACAAGAATCCACTGGATTCTGTCTCTTCATGGCCGGGATTACAATACCACTATGTTCAGCTTTGTTTTTTTGTTTGTTTGTTTGTTTGTTTGTTTTTTCAAGATAGGGTTTCTCTATGTAGCCCTGGCTGGTCCTGAAACTCTGTAGACCAGGCTGGCCTCGAACTCACAGAGATCCACCTACCTCAGCCTTCCGAGTGCTGGGATTAAAGGAGTGTGCCGCCACCACCACCCAGCCTGTGTTCATCTCTTTAACCAGATGTTGGGGATCAAACTCAGGCCTCCAGCCCCTACTGGGACCTGGAGCTTGCCAGTTAGGCTGGCTGGCTGGCCAGTGAGCCGCAGGGATCTGTTTTCCCTGTCTCACCAGAGCTGAGGTTACAAACCTTCGCCTGCCCCCAGCTCTTCACGTGTGTTCTAAGGGCTTCATCCTTCGGTGGAAGGCATTTGTATACCTTCCCTCTTGGTGCATTCTGTTTTGCTTTTTAGTTACCTGCATCAACCATTACTAATTCTCACTTCTTTGGAAGCAGAGAATGTGGTTCTGGATGACTGTGTCTTCTACCTTACTGTAATCCTAGCATACTCAGAATGACTCCCTTGGTAAGTAAGCTTGGTCAAATGAATTGATGATGATTACTGATCACATAGATTTTCCTGGACTTCAGTGTACTATTGACCGAGCATGATTTTTGTGAGCAAGCGCTGGGCTTGACCTATCTGTGCCTGTTAAATTTCATTTGTTTTGATCTCATTTGTAGTTAACTTTGTTGTTATTATTATTTAAAAGATTTATTATTTGTATGTAAATGTTTTGAGCCAAATGAGTTTATATGTACCGTGGGTATGCAAAGAGCCCTTGGAGGCCAGAAAACCATGTTGGATCCCTTGGAACTGGAGTTAAAGGTTATGAGCTACTGTGTGGGTCCCGGGACCCAAACCTGGGTCTTCTGCAAGAACAGTAAGTGCTCTTAACCAGTGAGCCGTCTCTCCAACCCCTGTCATTATTTTTAAGTCTGAGAGCGTGAAACACCTCCCAAGCCTGGCTCATGGTCTGGGCTGCCAGTGTCGGTGGTTTGTAGAACTGTCCTCTTCCATATGGCTGTGTATCTGTGCCACTTGGTTCGGGAGGTGTGCGGAGGTGGAGTGTTCAGTGCCCGCAGTGAGCTTTGCTGCTGACGCAGTGAGTGGGCTTCCTGAGAGCAAGGACATCTGCACCCAAGCCTAGTTCAGGTGGTGCCGCTGGGGCATGACGGCAACACCGTGACAACTGCAGCAGCAGCTGGCGCGCTTGGCGGTGTGTCAGGCACTTTAGGGTATGTTTTGGACAAACAGGAGAACGAATTTCTGGAACATAGGCCATTTTTTATGAGGACGATGATGTGCTCATCTTTGGGACTTGGTTAACTCTTTCAGGGTCCCTTGAATCTCTAGAACTATGCAGAGATTGGCTCGAGGCTTGGAAGAGGCTACACAGCTTCCCAGTTAGAGCTAGGCTGTTTCCCCTTTAGCCTGGAGCTGACACCCCCACTCCCCCTCCCGCCGCGGTCTTTACTCTCTTCCTTTCCTGGACACTTGGTGTAGAAGGAAGTGGAGAAGAAGTTACAAATGAAATACCTGTCCTTCCTCCTGACCCCACATCCTGCCAAACATAAAAAGGGAGATCGAGACCCAGTGAGCAGCCGCTCGCTCCTTCAAATTTCTCCTATTAATTCCATGGCCTGTTCAGTAGACCAAATGCCTGGACTGAGTTTGGAATTAGGACTTAGTGAAACCCTGAGTTGGAAGTCTCTGTCTAAAGATGAAAGAGTCTGGTGCTATTTTGGTCTGTCTGCTGACAGATGGCTGCTGTTGTACATAGAGGTTCCCCCGCTGTGATGCTGCAACCGATGTGGGAGTGGGTTCCCTGGAGCTGATCCTGTCCTTGCGAGCCCTCCCCAGCACGGGGACCAGATGGATGGCTCTGGCAGTCTAACCCGAGAAGTCTACTAGTTTACTGGTTCTTGTGTGTTTGTCATAGACAGACCTGCTGGGCAGCGCTGAGACTCTCAAATGTCGTTTTGGCAGCTGATGGAGTTCTTGAACTTGAAGATGTCATAGATCTTGCAGTGATATAGGGTAAAGGGGAAAAGACAGAAAGCTCAAGTGTGATTGGTTACTCTGATTAATTTCTACACCACCTCTGCAAAATAGATCGGGTATGACGCCACCAGATCAGGAAGGGGAAGTCTTGAAGTGTGAGCCGAAGTCAGGATATGTTCTGTGTGTGGGTGGCAGATGGGAAAGCTGGTGACCTTCATGTCTATAGTGGTTTCTGCAGTGCTCATATGTCTGCCTTTTATATCACCTCCAGTGTTCTGGTGTGATTCTGTTTTGGATAAGGATGCTGTGTTGGAGCCACTAACCTCAGTGATAAAGATCGCTGCCATCTTGGCTGTGTCCTGAGTGACAGTGGTTAAGAAGCTGTCTCCTCTCGGTGCCTCGGCCTTGGGGCTTCTGCAAGCACAGGGCCTGTGGGAATGCTTTTCTTTGCTTGCCAGATCACTGAAGCCATACTGTTAAGAAAGCTGCGTTGCACCTTGGGCTGGGGTGGGTTGGCCTGCAGGAGGGAGAACACATTGTTGCAGAAGAACCCTCCCTATGCCTCATAAGCATTTCCTAGGCTAGGGAGACGGCTGAGGGGGTAACGAGCTTGCCATGCAAATATGAGGAGCTGAGATCTCGAGAGCCACAGAACGCCAGTACAGTAGTGTACCTCTTCATCCTGGTGCTCCCAAGGTGAGATGGGAGAATCCCTAGAAGCTTGTGTGCCAGCTGTCTTGGAGTTGGAACAATAAGAGAAAGCAGGGGGTAGGTAAAGACCAACATTCAGAGTTGCTATCTGACCTCCACACATATCATGGCATGCAAACACCTGCCTGCCACACATTCGTGTGCATATACATGTATATACACATGCCATTTTTTTAAAAATAAAGTTTTATAAAGGAAGAGAAGGGAATTATTGTCCTGATAAGTGTCAGAACTGGCCAATGGCGAATTTGTTCCCCTCCCAAGAAACTCTTACAATTTAGAATACTGTTACCTTCACCAAATTGTGCCCGTGTGCTCCTGTGTGCCTAGAGACTGAGCTTTGAAAGTGCACTCTCACAGACATTGCCATCCCCACCCACTGGTGTGCAGGAGAGGGGCTGCCAGCCCCTTCCACCTGTGCATTCAAGAAGATCTGAACATAGATTTGGCCCCCTACTCCAGTGCACCTCTGGGGGGACGTCACATTTTGAGCGCTGTGGCACCAGTGAGGATTTGACTTCCTGGGGCCTTGAACACTGCCTCTCAGCTCTGAGTGCTACTAGGATGGGGGACTTAACACAGCCCAGTATACTAATTGTTCCAGGGCCAACGTGGGGTCCCCACGTGCATGAGACCGGTAAGGAAACTGAGGCTCAAAGAGGCAGAGAGCCACATAGCTGATAGGTACCGCAGATAAGGCGTTGCCGCCCAGTGGCACTGCTTAGGGCCAGAGTCCACACTTCCCAAGCCCCATTCTGCCCACACAGTCCACACTGCCTCTTGTTTGAACTTCTCCATTTTTAGTTTTGTCTTTATTTTTTTTTTAAACCCCTCATCTCTTCTTTAAATCACGGGTGGATTAAATTCGATGTAATGTAAATAGGCCTGCTGACGAGCATGTCGTGATTGTCTTAGGCTAAGTGGCTTAGCGTTGCTGGAGCTTATCCCGGGCCCCTGGCTGTCCTACCGCCGTCCTCATCTCCCATTCTGCTCTTCATCCTGGCTTGGAGGAGAAAGTGCTGTTTAGCTCCGTGCTGTTAGTAAGTACTAACTCCCTGTGTCCTGTTCCTGTTTCCTTCCTTTCAGTTTGTTTAGCAAACTCTAGTCTGCAGCAGGCTCCCCCATGGTGGCTGGTGACGAGATCTGCGGGAGTGCACCTAGGAACCCATCTCTCTGTTATTTCTCATTGGGAAACAGGGCTCTTGACAAGTCATGCATGTCGTCACCTTAGGTGTCAAGACACAAAATGGACCCTCTTGTTCCCATGTGCAGATTTGTTCTGCTCTCCGCCACAGCACTTCTGTCTCGGAATAATGTCATTTCTGTCCCTTCTCTTGAAATGTTAGCTTAGGAAGAACAGAAGCATCCCTGTGACACGGGGAGGGTGATGGGAACACTCGAAAACAGTCGTGGGTTGGTTTAGCAGTTCAACCTACTATTGTATTTTGTTTCCTCCCATCCAGACCCAGAGAGAATCAGGGGGAACCTAGGGCAGATGTCAGGCCCCTTTCTTGCTATACACTATAACTACAAGTCCTTCCCCAAATACGAGACTCCAGTGGACTTTGATTACCAAAATTCTGGGCTAGGGAACATGTATTCACCCCAGTGATTCAAGAGATCACCTCCTAAGACATGCCTTATTCTGAAGCAGGGACGGGGGTCAGGGTGTGAAGGCCCCCTCCATTTAAGAGTGACAGGTACTTTATGATCGCATAAGAAAATACTTCTCATTCCTTGAGTGCCCAGCATTAGCAGTGTGGTGGCAGGATTTTTTTTTTTTTTTAGCCAGTTTGCAAGCATTTAGTATAAGGGTCTGCCCTCTGGGGAATTGTGCTGAGGGTTTCAGTAGATCTAGGGATATTTTTGTGCTCCCGCCAGATAGGACATTATTTCTTAATCTTACACCCGAAGGCACTAGAACACAGAGTTCTTACGCTTTGCAATGGGTATTAACAACGGAGTATAGCTTGTCCAGAACCAGATGGCTGACCTTAGACTGAGCTTGGAAAGACCACTTTCCAGCCGTTCCTCAGCTTTGATGCTGGATTAACAGATACTCATTGATGAGGCTCCTGCTGTGTGGTTTAGCACTGAGGTTGAGGATCACTGAGGCAGGAGCAGGGTAGGGTGGGTATACAATGGGAGACAGAGACCCAGGGGAAACTGGGAAGATGGATGAGCACAGATGCTGGCTAGAGTAGTGATAAGCAATGTGGTCCCTCCATGGCTGGAGTACCAAGTTTCCCAGGTGACGTGTAGCCTTCTGGATGTACTTAGCTTAGCTGCGCAGATAAATGTGGAAAGTGATGACTTTTTATCCCCCCTTCACCTTCAAGACCGCCCTCACTCGTCCCTGCCTGCAGCCTTCAGTGTGACCTGCGCCATGTTCCAACCTAATTCCAGAAGACTGGTGCTTGCCCTAGATTGCTTAAGAAGAGCTGCATCCAGTAGAGCATGCACTGCTTCAGTGTTAGAGTTTGTACAGTGTGCGTGTTTGTACATGTGCACGTAAACGTGTGTGCATGGGTACATAGATAGGAATTGTGAGCGTGTGTGTGTGTGGGGGGGTATGTGTTTGGTTTTTCGAAACAGAGTTTCTTTGGGTAACAGCCCTGATTGTCCTGGAACTCGCTTTGTAGACTAGGCTGGCCTCGGACTCACAGAGATACATCTGCGTCTGCATTCCAAGTGCTGGGATTAAAGGCATAGTGTGTATGTCTATGTCTGTGTGTTTTAAGACAGGGTTTCTCTCACTGATCTGAACTTGCCAAGCAGGCTAGGCTGACTGGCCAGTGCGTCTCAGAGATCCTCCTGCCTCTGCTTCCCTAGTGCTGGGATTATATGCAAAAATGTACTTTGGGGGGGTTGTTTGTTTGTTTTGTTTGTTTTTCTTTCCACATAAGTTCTGGGAATTGCACTCAGTTTTCCATGCTTACAAGGCCCGTACTTTGTCCCTTAGCCCAGGGGCTCGTAGATATGTCAGCCTTTGGAATTTAGCAGATGTAAGTTGAGGCTGTGTATTTGTGTCATGACTGGATAACCTTGGGCCTGAACCTCTTTCCTACTCTGGAAATGGCATGACTACACCTCCTTTCTGTAGGGACATTGGGTTTACAGTCAGTACAGCACCTAGCATGGCTCCTCTGGCTAACATTTTATTCCTTCTGGGTTGAAAGGCAGACTCTGTGTCAGTCCATTTCTGCAGATAGACATGAAGAAGAATTTGGAACATAGTTTTGAAAATATATGTTTGTGAACTGGGAGAATGCCACAGCCAGTAAAATGCTTGCTGTACAAGAATGCATAAAGACCTGAGTTCAGATCCCCAACACCCAGGTAAAAAGCTGAGCATGGTCGAGTGTGTATCTATAATCCCAGCACTGGAGAGGGAGAGACAGGAGGATCCCTGGAGTTTGCCAAAGAGCTAAGTTTCAGGTTCAGTGAGAGACCTTGTCTCAAAGAATAAGATGGAGAGCAGTAGAGAAAGTATGGTCACACACACACGCACGCACGCACACACACACACACACACACACACACACACTTCCTTGCTTTTCTATTGTGGGATTTTCTTAAATCAGGATTTGGTTCTGAGCACATCCTTAATGCCTGGGCCTAACTGAAATGTGAACCATGGCGAGGCTACACATTCCCAGCACCTTTCTCAGGTTGGAATTGCAGCTTCTTTCCAATGTCGTCTTGGTTTGGAAGATAACACTCTGGATGAAGTCCCTAAGCAGCTTTTCACGCTCATCCTTCAAACAGGTGGCTTAGTTAGACCATCAGGAAGGAGGAGCGCCCTGTGGATGCAGCTCCCTTCTCCTGGCAGCTAGGAAGTAGGCCTGCAGGACTTGGCTGCCTTAGCTCTGCTCACGCGTCTGAGTTCTGAACAGAATTTGATAGAAGATGGCGTGATTGTGGAGACGTGCACTCCTCTAGATGTTTCTAAGTTTGTTTCTAGATCCTGTCTCCAGATGACTTGTCATGCAAGTTTAAACGTGCATGAGACTTTCACAAAGACCTTGTGGTCTTGCTGTCCCCTCCTTCTTCCTTTGCTTAGCGAGAGGGGAAGTAGGACACTAAGGACTGTCAGGAAAATCAGTGTCTGTGGCCAAGTCCACACTTAGGTTTCGTTCAGAGTTCTGTTTTTAAGACACTGAGATGTAGCTATGCGTACCACCCACATAGGCTGAACAAAGATGATAAAAGGAGGAAAAGTTTAATTGTCTTGCCCATTTCTAGTGTGGTTAGTTCCTTTTTAAGGGATAGCCTTTCAAAGTGGATGAGGGACACCTTCCCTCCGTAAACTCCTGCCGTCTTTCTAAGATGCACAGGGAACTGTGAAGTTTGCAGAACTCTGTGTGTGTTAACTCACTTAGCATGCACTTCTGCCTCAGACGTGCCCTGTGCGCTTTTTATCCTTCTAAGTCAAGTGCCTGGCCTGCAAGTGCTATCACATGGCTGCATTCAAGGGTGCAAAGCCATGAACCTCACTGAAGTGTGCAGAACAAAAGCAAGACAGTTTCCTGTTAGGAAGGACTGTGTGAAAGAGCAAAGCTGTCCCTGTCCCTGTGGTATCAGAGGGAGGCCCATGCTAACTCTGGTAGTGCACACCTCTAGTTCCAGCACTTGAGAGACTGGGGTGGGAGGGTTGCCATCAGTTTGAGGCCAGCCTAGGCAACAACGTGAGTTTCAGGCCGTCATGGACTATTGCAGAAGACCCTGTATCAAAGGAGAGATAGAGGAGAAAATACATGTACACAAGGGAAGGAAGTACCCAAGGAACAGGCCTGGGTTTGAGTGCCGGCCTTGTCCTGTTAGCTGTGTGGTGCTGGCAGAGGGTTGGGTTTATGTTCTTCTAGCCTTGATCTGCCCTTATGGAAAACAGCGCTACACAGCAATGTTTCTTCATAAGAATGTAAGGAGATTAAGTGAGACACCTGCCTGGGGTTGATGCTCAGGGAGATGAGTTGGCGGCTCAGGGCCCTGGTCGTAGCCCTGGGTCTCTCACCTTGAGGTCTTGCTGGTCACAGCACTGGGAAGTTTAGGTGGTTTATTCCCTGGGGAAAGACTGTGGCTGAGGCTAATTTCAAGCTCTTTGTCTTTATATCTCAAAGGCTGGGGTTATAGGCATGTAGTACATGCACAGCTTCTGTGTTGTTCTTATGTAAATGTACTATTGGGGTGAGGGTTGGGGGGTCAGCAACGAGTTTCTGCCATTTCATTGACGCTGAGTGATGTGAGGTCAGGGGACAGTGGAAAGTCTGATGTGGGCTTCTGCTCTTGTGGTGTAAATCCTGGGGAAGGTGAGTCACGGAGTGGGTCTCATGCGGTAGGAGCCAGAAGGCACCGTGTCCCCATGTTCACCCTGGAGTGACAGTCAGGGGAGGCCCTCCGCAGACACTGGGTGGCTTAAGGAGTGCAGAAACAGAGCAGGAGAATTGTCTGCGTTGCCCAGGACGTCATGGTGGTCAGGAAAGCTGTCCGTGCTGCCCAGTGCGTCACGGCAGTCAGGTGGGTGTAGACTGTAGGGACTGGGCAGTGACAGTAGAGAATTTCATTACAGACCTAAAGAATCAGAGGAGGTGCCAGGTGAAATGAACAGGTGAGAAGTGTGGCCTGCAGCCCTGCTTGCAGAAAGGGGTATAGAGACCCGTGGCCAGGGCTTTCTAGTATAATGCACTCTTAAAGTATTTAGATCTGTGAGTTTTAACATGCACACTAAAGATTTTAATTAAAATGTTTAGTTTGGAGGCTAGTGAGAGATTCCCAGGACCCACATGGTGGAAGGAAAGAGTAACTCCTGCAAGTTTCCCTTTGACTTCCACATGTGTACCTTGTCCTGCGCATGGACTGTACAAGATTTTGGTTTGAAATGATGTTATTTTATATTCATTCAACTGTAAGAAATGAAACAGAAGCGTGGGTGGTTTTCACTGTTTTCCCCAATAGTAGCAGCTTGTAAGATGGCTGCCCAACATCAGAAACAGGAAATAGATATGGACCAGTGGAGGCCAAGGTACTTGCATCTTCCACAGAGTACCTAGTGTTGCTTTTGTTGACACTGCCGTCTTCTAAACTACTGACAACTGCTGTTCTTCAATTCTATAATGTTATCATTTTAAGAACTTGATACAAATGATATCCTATAGCAATTGAATCGTAGGGGGTTTGCTTCCCCCTGCCCCCCGAATAATTCTCTGGTGGCACGTTGAGTTCTTGCGCATGCCTAGTTCCTCCTCTGACTGCTGACTGATATTCTCTAGAGCGGATAAGCCGCCGTTTAACCATTCCCCAGTGAAGGACGTTTGGCTGGTTTCCTGGTTCGGCTGTTATGAATCAGGCATTTTTGCACAGGGTTTGAGGTGAACACGTTTTACTTTTCCAGGTAGATGCGGAGGAATGCCATTGATTGCTAGGCCATGTGTTAGCTGTGTGAGTGGGTCTCTGAAGGGCCCATGTGAGATGGGCAGGTGGGCAGCAGTGGGGAGATGCAAGCCTGGGAGCTGGTCCACCAGGGATCCGACCCCAGCTTTCAGCCTAGGCGCTGGTGTGAACTGCTTCCTGTGGCTGTGGAATGGGGGTAGGTGAGCCTATTACAGCTCATATGTATAAAACAGCTTCTGCTAGCTTAGTAGGTGATTAGTAGATGCTAGTCTATTTTATTTTATTTTGAGATGGTGCTGGTTTGAGGCAAAATCTGATGCAACTGAAGCTTGTCTTGAACTCTTGGTCCTTCTGCCTCCACCTCCCAAGTGCTGGGGTTGCAGGCATGAACTACCATGCCCGATTTATTAGTTCATTTACTGCTGCCATGATTAAATAACTGAAGCTGGGTAACCTTCTGAAGGACAGACCTTAAGAGGGAGGGGTTCACACTGTGGCTGGAGAATTGGCTCAGCTCTGAAGGACTCCTGGCAGACGCTGTCACACTGTATATAGGGAGAGGACAAATGGTGAGACAAGAGTGACTGGTGTGGCCAGGCGTGTGATTTTTCTTCTTGAGACAGGTTTCTCTGTAGCTTTGGAGCCTGTCCTGGAACTCACTCTGTAGACAAGGCTGGCCTCGAATTCACAGAGATTCTGAGTGCTGGAATTAAATGTGTGCACCACCACTTCCTCACCAGGCATGTGATTTTATAAGTTGTTTTTTTGTTTTGTTTTGTTTGTTTGTTTGTTTTAAAGAAAATTCACCTAGTCCCACGACACCTACTAATCAGGTCCCTGCAAGACCTGATTGATTATCTCTTACTGTGCCCTACACCCCCTTAACATGGCCACAATAACACCACCTTAACAGGTGACCCCTTGGAGACAGACACAGTAGTGCTCAGTAGACGTAAATAGTTCTTCATTGGTTATAGAGAAAGCCAGCAGGCTAAGGAGGTCTTGTGCTCAAAAGGTAGCTCGAAGAGGGCATTGCCAGGCTTATGTCTTGTCACCCACCCTTCTGGAACCCCCCAGGACATTCCCTTTCTCTCTGGAAAGAGTCTTCTTACACTGCTCTAGGTCACTGGATGGACACCAGCTCACTTTGATGGGGTTGGGTAAACCTGTGCCACTGGGCAAAGGAATCTCAGGCAGAACCGGATGATAGTGGCACACCCCTTTAATCCCAGCACTTGGGAGGCAGAGGCAGGCGATCACTGTGAGTTCAACGCCAGCCTAATCTACAGAGGTGAGTTCCAGGATAGCCAAGGCTACACAGAAAAACCCTGTACCAAAAGAAAAAAAAAAATCCCAGGCAGTTTCAGATTGGGCCGGCTCTGGTGATCTGGACTAGCCTCTCCGGGTCTGAGAATATACCCAGACTCACAGAGGCTGCTGTGACTTAGCCTAATTCCAGAAGTGTGTGCTGAGCCTGCACTCTTCAAGGGACTGTACTGGGGCAGGTAAAGGGCAGAAAGACTCTTCCAACAGATCCCAGAAACCAGCTCCAGCGACAACTCCTCTGAGAGCCACCATGTTGTAGAATAAAGTCTGCATTCAGCATGGCTTTCAGAGCTCAGGGTCTTTCCAGCTCTTTGTCCCGTTGCCTTCCATGCACCCCGTCCATGGCTGCCAATGTGCATACCATTCCCCACTTTGTGTTCTGACTGCTTCATTAAAACCATTTTAAAGGCCACACAGTATTCTGTCACACAGCAATACTATAGTTTATTTAACCAGTCCCTTGTGAGTGGGCAGCCAGGGTGTTCCTGCTCTGCCCCACCCAGGCAGAGGCGTCTTTAACACTCTCCCCTCCACTGTTCTTCCCTCTGCTCTCAGTGTGTACATAGTGCTGCCTCTTTTCAGAGCTGCGAGGGCAGGGATGGTCCATCCTTCTTCCCGACTCCCCAGGTACTCAGGTGCTTGTAGTGCTCCACCCCTAGTGCGGCGCCTGCCACCCATGGCCCTTTGTAGGGGCTACGGGGAGGAGGGGGGGATGGATGGAGCTGGAGAGAGCGGGAACCCATTGCTGTCTCAGTCCATTTTGCAGCTTTGTGCAGAGCTGTGACTCTGTCGTGTTTCTATGGCAATGCATTCCCATAGCATTGCCCTTACTACTCTCCCAGTTTTACTAGAGGGATGGACCATAATACAGCTAGGCCCCTGCTGATGGAATTTGAACAAATTAGGGAGGATGACTGCCTGGATGTCCATTGCTGGAGAGAGGATTGGGGCTCCCCATGAAATAAAATGAACAGTAGTTTCTACCATCTGTGATTTTTCAGATGAACTGGGCACTAAGCAAAGGGCTTGAGCTTTGCTTTTCTAGGATACAGTAAAAAGAGGGAAACTGAGTCCCATAGAGAAATAATATATTTCAGAAGTGGAGAGTTTAACCCAGATGTGCTGGACTTAGCATCTGAGTTTGTGACCACTGAGCCTACCAATCACCTCGGAGAAGGAAGCAGGGAGTTTACCTCCCAGGCCTTGTGCCAATGGCTGCCTGCCCTAGGACTGAATTGAGGCTCATACCTAGAAAGGCGATGGCTGCCACCAGGTCTCCCCTGCCTAGGGCAGCACAAAGGACCCCTTTGAAGGGCAAGTCCAGGGGTACCCCTCCTGGCCTGCTCCTAATCCAAGCATGCAGGGGGCCAGTGGGCCCTTCTGGCCCTGCTGTTGAGCCAGAACTAAGCAGAATGGCTCGACATTCCTTCTTTAAACACATCACACTTGGTTAGGGTGCATGGCTTATAGACTGATGTGGTTTTGAGGTGTGAAGCAGCTCTCCCAGCGCCACCGGGGACTCTAGATCCCCCCTCCCCCCAGCCTCCTTTCCTGAACAGTCAAGCTTTACAAATGCATTGACCAGCCCCCATCCCTGATTTTGCACTTTGGACGAACCTTGTTTTCGAAGAAGGTAGAAGGTCCTTTTCCTGTGCTCACCAGCTGGCCTATAATAGCAGATTCAATAGCACCCTCTGTAAAGTTTAATAGAAGTAAACAGGAAAATATGATTTACAAGCTGGATGGGAAGTAAATACCAGGGTGCAATTAATTTTTACACCGCAGCTTCTAAAACATTTTCCTGCACTGAGCAGTTTGTTTTTAATTACAGATTAGGAACTGCCTTTCTATTTATTTATTGCTATTATTACCATTATTTTTTAGATTTTGATGGTGACCTTCAGATCCTCATTCGTGGTTGTGTAATTTTCTTTGAAGGGCTAACTAAAGGGTTGGGATGGGGAACTAGGATAAGAGAAATCACCTTGTAAGGAACTGCTTTTCGTACCTACACCGAAGTCTGTCCAGCTTCTGCCTTTGCTCGGTGGGACCTGGTGGACAGAGAGGCGACATGACTATCTTTGGAGAATGGTAGTACCAAGGCGGTCCAGGCACTGGCTCATAGGTCACTTGGTTTAGTTCACTCTGGGGAAAGGGACAAAGCTACAAAGTCCTCTGGTGTTGTGATTATGTAGAAATGAGGCACTGCTAAGGGTGGGGTGTGTGTCTTTAAATAGGCCCTCCTGGTTTGTCAGTAATATTTGTTCATGACTAGGTAGCTGAGGCGAGCCAGCACCCAGCTCTGGATCCCCTGTCCTCCTTGATATTGGATGCGAGGATGAGGAGTATGATCCTTAGCCAGTTGCAACTTGTCCTAGTCTGAGCTCAGTGTGCCTGCAAACAGCCCAGCCAGTGGTAAGATGCTGCATCACCAGGAACCACATATTGCTAGCACCTCAGAACCTGTGGTCTTAAAGATGTCTCATGACTGGATCCAAATTTGTTGCTCTGTCTAGAAGAGCATTAGCTAGTGGCTATCCCGAGGCTAGCTGGGATGTGTGTGTGATCTAAGAAAGCAATTCTGGGCTTTGGTAACCTCTCAGAGTGCAATAAAAATATAGTTCCTTCCCCACTGAGTCCCCTGCACTGTCGGGGTTGAGCTATACTATTGGCATCCCAGGCTTTCCTAGTCTTGAACCCCTTTGCCTGTCTTTTGTCTTCCCAGGTTGTTGACTACTTTTGGCCATTCCCAGAGGACCTTGTCCCCAGACTGAACATCTGATGGGGAGCTGTTGCTGATGACATCACTCCCTGGGATGCCCAGGTATCACTACTAGTCAAGTCTGCCCACCTGAAGATGGCCTGTGCCCACCCTGGGATGCAGCTCAGTGCCTGAGGTCCTTACCATGGTGATGATCCTAAGGAGAAGCCTCATCATCCAGGGAGCTGACTCCATAGCACACAGGACCTTCATCCCCGAACTGGTGAGGACCCTCAGGGGCTGCGTTTCTTTCTCCTCCTTTGTGGCCTGGTGTGCAGGTACAGCGGGTTTGTGGTGTGACTATCAATGTGGCACCCAGGTTTAGCAACTTGGAAGTAAGCTGAACTCTGCAAGAAGTTCTAGGCTGGGGCTATGTGGCAGATGAACTGTGTGGCTACATACTCAGAGGGGAAAGCAGCTGGGCCCAGCTTAGAGCCGCTTCAATGAGGGGAGAAAGACCATGCATGTCAGCTGAGCCCAGCATTTCTTTTCTCCCTGCCTGGCTTCCAGGCTGAGGAGGCCAAGATAAGTTTGTTCCCCCAAAGGGCAGTGCAGAGTGAGAGAATGGTAGATGAGGGAGAAAGGAAGGAAGGCAGGGAGGGAGGGAGGGAGGGAGGGAGG
>NW_026067909.1:1101878-1531113 GCF_014885135.2 Alexandromys fortis | reverse complement strand
AAGGAAGGGAGGGAGGGAGGGAGGCAGGGAGGCAGGGAGGCAGGGAGGCAGGGAGGGAGGGAGGGAGGGAGGGAGGGAGGAAGGAAGGAAGGGAGGGAGGGAGGAAGGGAGGAAGGCAGGCAGGGAGGGGGGGAGGGAGGGAGGGAGGGAGGGAGGGAGGAAGGAAGGAAGGAAGGAAGGAAGGAAGGAAGGAAGGAAGGGAAGAAAGAAAAAAAGGAAGAAAGAAAGGAAGAACAGCTTGGCAGCCAGGCGGTAGGCTGTGGTGATGGCCCCTGCAGCTGCCCTCTGGCTCAATGGTGGTAGGCTTCTGTCTTATCACCCACCTTCCTGGAATCACCCAGTTCTTTGTCCTCTGACCAAACGATGGTGGGTTTCACATTCAACCCTTTGGTGGGCTTCCTTTTCCTTGTCTCATGTTGGCAAATACCACATTCTGACTATTGTGTGGACTGAAGCCCCTCACCTTGGTAGATTTGGGAAATGCTTGGAACTTGCATGTGGTTCACAGACCTTTACAAGTCCCTGTCCTATAATGGGAATTGGCCAAGAGTGGAAGAACCAGCATGATTTAGAGCTGAGCCTTGCCCTGTTGTCTAGAGTGGTTCCCAGAGTAGAGGGAGGCTCTACCAGACAGACAGAATGCACTGACCCTTCGAGAGCCATTAATGCCAACTCATAGCTGGCACCCTGCTGAGATTCAGGTATGCTGAGGAGGCTGGCTGGGCTATAAGCATATCAGGGTGAGCCTCCCAGAACTGGGGTGCTAGGTGTGGCCTTGAAGGCTGAGTAGAAGTGGGCTTGATCTTACTTTCCACGTATGCGTGTAGTTGAGAGCTGAGACCTGCCGCAGGACACTACTGCCTTGCTGGCTTGCCCACTTACTCACCTCGTTTCCATCCATCAGCCCCACTTCTTGCCCTGTGTTTAGGCTTCCTCCCTCAGGCTGGTATAGGGGCACCTATCTCTGAGGCTGTTCCCTGTGCCCCAGCACTGTAGACACAGGGCAGGGAGAAGCAGCTAAGGCTCCTGGCTGATGGATACCTGGGTCTTTATAGCAGGAGTGGGGCTACTTCAGCGATCACACCCCACTTCCAATCTGCATATAATGTGTATCTTCAGTTTAATCACTTCTCCATTACCCTCCATCCCCACCGTCAGCTACCCTCATCCTATCTGCTGGCCTCTCTCACGTAGACTCTTGTGGTAACTGAGCCTCTGCTTCTGGCTCTTAAAACCTCTTCTCTACCCAGCAGCCACGTGGAGTACCAGTCTAGTCTGTTCATCTGTTCAGAACCATCCACTGGCTTCATGCCCCACGAGTACTGTCCCCACTTCCTGGCCCAGAGATGCCAACTGTTAGCCTGCCTCAGGACCTGTGGACTTCTTCCATAGCGTAGAACTCTCCTTTCTGTGGCTGCTCAGCCTAAAATTCAATCCTGCCCGCCCTCAAACTTTCTCTGTCTTCTTTCTCCTCATGATGTCCGTGCTTGGCTCCTACCACTTCTTAACAGGTTACCTATGCACTGAGTGACTGACTCCTCGTGCTAGGGCGTAATACTTAATAAAAGCCAGCCATTTCATGCCACCAGGGCCTGCTGAGTTTGAGTGAATACACAGGCTCCCATGGCCACAGCTTCTGACCTTGTCGTTTTGGTCCCTCCGTTTAATCTGTAGCCGAGATAGACGTCATGCTTGTCTTATCTTTTTTCTTAGCACTAACCGTCTTTTGGGGAAATATCTGCAGATGGTGCCTTGGACTGAGGGGCTGCCCAGAGATCCTCAGGGTTGTGCTTTCCAGGGTTCAGCTGTATTATTGGTCCCCAGCTGTCTCTGTGCCTGTCTAGTGTCAAGGCAGCACTGGTTGGGGCTAGCCATAGAACCAGGGCCTAGGGTCATGGAAGCAGCCGTTCCTGAGTTCCAGCTGAGGAGCAGGGTCTTGTGCCTTTCCTAAAGGAAGAGCCTTGTCTTCCTAGAACAGAAGGGCGGGGCATACTCATCCCTTCCTCGGGGCTCATTTGCTTGTACTCTTACTCCAAGGCCCAGGCTTTGTCTTCCAACCTCTGCTCCCCTTCCAGAGAGCACCTTTCTTGTTTCTGTTCCTTGCTATTGGCCTGTCTAGGCCCAGAACCATTTATCTCTTCCCCTCTGACCCAGAGGTCAGGTCAGTGGTGAGGGATGGCCTCTTTGGAAAGAGCTCTTCTTGTCTGTGAGATTGTTGACATCTTTCATACCGACCGTTGCTTACATTCTAGGCCTAGTTCAACCCAAGTGCTGGCCACAGAAGGTGTGGAGAGTACCATGGAAGGTGCTCAGACAAGGACAACCGTGTATTCATCTCTGTCCCTTAGACAGACGGGAACTGTGGCTCAGAGAATTCAGTGTGGGGATGCATGGTCTCTGGCCAGGATCTTTCTGCACTGACCATGCTTCTGAAGGTCGTGGCCACATCAGGGAGAAACATTCTGTAAGTGCCTGAAGACCCAAATAGTGCCATTCTAGCGATGTCCTCCCCGAGGCAGAGTCTGAGGTCAGCTGGTCCCCTGTGTGAGCAGCAGAGGAAGTTGCTGGGGTTTGCTCCACAGGCAGCACTGGTAACATCATCCTCACACCAGGGGCCACCAGCTGACACAGAAAAGGTGGCAAACAGTTTCTCTTGTGTTTTCTAATTAGACCAAGAAGATAACAAAAGTGGAGGTTAAGATTTCAAAAGGAAACAGGATTCTAGGGAAACTGGGAGAAGGTTCCTTAGACTCTGGGACCCTGGAGCTCCTGAGTCCCGGTGAGAAACAAGAAGAGCTGTGGTCCCTGCCCTTCCACAGTCACCTTCTCGTTCCCCTTTTGAACAACTGGTGACACACACCTGGGATTGCAGGACCTAGGAGGTGGAAGCAGAAGGATCAGAAGTTCAAAACCAGCTAAGTAGCTAGTTAGAGGCCAGCCTAACGACATGAGAACCTGTCTCAAAACAATACAGCAAAACCCTAATTCTGGTGACAAAGGTGACCATCCTTACTCTCAAGGAAGGTTCAGGAAAAGGAACAAAAACTGATGAGTGCTAAGCATATTCCTTCTGGGCTCAGGAACCCACTTCTCTGGGAATGATAGGTCTGGATACTGGCTGTGTTCACAGCCCTGGCTTGCCTTGGTCAGGTAGCCATGCATAGGTAACCATGACCACTCCCTGTCCTCTTTCCTTAGTCTGCCTGGTTGCTTTCCTCTGCTCAAGGGCTTTTCCTTCTCATGCTCTAACATTAGCCACTGTCACTGGAAGGCAGCCCAGATGTGTGACCCTGGAGCACTGAACTCCCCCCAGCTCCTGCCCATTTGTCTACATGCAGGCCTTGAGCCTGTTCTTGTTTCCAAAGTAACCATCTCCTTTGGCCGGGACAGCTTTCTCTTCAGCCTACTCGAAATCCCGGAGCCCAGAGGAGACAGGGAAGCGGCTGCTCTGGGCAGAGAAAAGTACATAGCTCTATACTACTTGCCTGTGCCCAAACCGTGCAGCCAGTAGTAGAAGAGACACCGCCTTCTACCCTTCCACATTCGAGTGCCAGTGCTAAGGCATTTGCCCACTCTAAAGTTGGTAGCCACGTTAGGCCTTGTGTCCAGCTCTCTAGGCACAGGGAACTCTCATATTCATTGTCAAACCAACCTGGCACTTGGGCCTCAACAGCTCCAACCAGAGTCTCTGGCTGGCCATGGACTAGCTGAAGTCTGGCGTGTTTCACCCTGGGTAGACATAGACACCTAGAGGCTCCGTGCCCAGCTCAGCCTTGAAGTCAGTGCTCCCTCCATCACAGCCTTCTCTTCTCAGCTTCTCTTCATCTTCCTGAATTCCTCTCTGCTTCCTGCCGTCTCAGCCCCACCGAGTTCTGTTTGAGAGGCAGGCATGATACCGTGCCTGTTCTTAGCATGTCATACGAGCATCTCCCCTTCACACTGTGGCTCCCTGGGTACTGTGTCAGCAAAAGGAAAAAGTGGCTCGGTTGTTTTAGGCAGTAACCTTTGAAGAAAGTTGTGAAAGCCATGGGTACGGCCTGGTATTTTCCATGTTTGCTAGCTTCTCCTTTAATTGGGTCTTTATTGAAGTCAGGGCCACCTTTAGTCAGACAAATGTCCCTGAAGCCTCAATTTGATTTCCAGCTTTTGTCTTTCCTTCCAGGACCTGATTCCAAAGACTTCTCTTGTGACGTGAATCGTGTCACTGAGACTGAGCCCTGGTGGGTTCAGGCACAAAGAGGGAGGCATGCAAAGAGGAAACGTGCTCTCGGCTTCCTTCCCTGCAGACCTCAGCCTGCAGTTGAGCTCACTCTTTTGTAGATTCCGGAAGTCTTGGGGTCCTCACAGCAGAGTCCCTTTGGGGCTGCTGGACCTTGGCTTGGCACAGTGATTCGCTTATCCCTTCTTCCTGCTCTGGGAATAGAGGATCTGAAGAGTTGGAAGCCTGGCTGCAGGAATGGCATCTGCCAGTGGGAATTTTATTGTGTTCTTGGTAGACACTGGAAATAGGAAGGCTTGTGTCAGCTTGGAGCCAGAAGCTCCTAGGTGTCATTTTGCCCATGTGAAGTCCCCAGGCAAACCTGCCAGGGGCCAGGGTATGCTTGGCCCTTTGACCCTGGGAGGCTTAGGATGAAATGTTCTGGTGCTTAGGAAGTTCTACTTCACTTTAGAAGTTGGACTCAGAAAGCAAGACAGGGCCCTCGTCCTAGCTTGAGATCCAGTGTGGAGCCAGTCAAGGTTCCTCTTTCTTTTCTTTCCTTTTCTTTTCTTTTCTTTTCTTTTCTTTTCTTTTCCTTTCCTTTCCTTTCCTTTCCTTTCCTTTCCTTTTCTTTTCTTTCTTCCTTTCTTTTTTAAAAGTTTTATTTGTGTGGATGTTTTGCCAGCATGTATGTGTTAAAGCATGTACATGCCTAGTGCCCATGGAGGCCAGAAGTGAGTGTAAGATTCCTTGGGACTAGAGTTACAGGTGATTGTAAGTCAAGTCGGTGCTAAAATTGAACCCTAGTCCTCTGGAGAAGCAGCCAGTGCTCTCAACCGCTGAGCTATCTCTAGCTCCGGGGTTCTTTATCTGACAGGAGCTATCTCCAGTCAACTCAAATGAAATGATTACTACTGGAATAAAGGTGGAACATTCACAGGCTCTAGAAGAGTGTGTGGCCCAGGCCCAGAAGGAGCAGGGCCAGGATGAGACAAGGGTTTAGAAGCAGGTACTCAGGCCCAACTTAGGCCTCCCTTGGCCCTGCACTCACAGCTCACAGCAGAACGTGAGCTCTCCCTTCCTGACAAGGTACAGGTGGCTGTCCTCTGCTTCCTGCTTTTTCACGTGAAGTCCCAAGCTCTCCCTTGTGTCACCTGTGGTCACTAGTGCGCACACGCACTGTGCCAGCCTTCCTGTGGTCTTGTCTTGGTGTGGCTTCAGTGGGCTCCTAGCCCATCTGGTTGACACTGGGCCTGGGTACCCTGGGTAGGGCAGACTAGGACCTACCTGAGCAGGTGTTGTCCTTGATCCTGGGTACCCTGTGAGCACTGAGACCTTGTTTCCCTCGGAGGTGATCCCGTACTTTCTCAGAACCTTCCTTGGAGAGTAAGGGGCCTGCCTGGCTGCTGTAGGCTTCTGCCCTTGGTTCTGTGGGTGGTTCAGCCCTGAAGGCAGGCTCTCCTGTGTTGTTACCTGTTCTCTATTGGGTGACTTTGGTGCGGGCTTTCAGCTGAGACAGAGGCAGGTACAGCTCTTTTGAACTCTTTCTAGATGTTTCAGTAGATGGCTATAAGATAGTTACATACCAGAGGGTGACCTGGCCTGGTTATGTTAAGGATGATTTTAAGCCAAGAAGAGGCTTGGGAAAGGGCTGTCTGTTATCAGTAACCTTTCTGTCTATCAGCACCTGCTCAGGTGTTCCTCTGGAAACTGGCTCTGCTCTCAGCCCACCTCACACATGCTCTGCACCCCACCCCAAGTCCCATCTCTCTGTAATGAAAAGAGTTGGCTGTGTGACTGTGTCCTCCGTGGGGTTTGAGCCCTTCTTCTCCTCTATGTCCTAGGTCTGGAAAGGACCGTTCTGC
Source organism: Alexandromys fortis (assembly GCF_014885135.2). Lineage (NCBI taxonomy): Eukaryota > Metazoa > Chordata > Mammalia > Rodentia > Cricetidae > Alexandromys > Alexandromys fortis. The sequence goes on along the minus strand of NW_026067909.1, from coordinate 1,525,050 downwards.
CCTTTAAACTGTTAACCGGGAGGAAAGGCCCCCAAATTGGGCACTGGGGATGGGGTGCCAGGCGCCTGCCACCTTATCTGGGTGGACCAGGTGTTGCTAGTCAGCCCCACCCTCCTCCTGGGACTTTGTGAACCAGAGCCAGGCTCCCACCCACTTCTCACCCTAGAAACCCTGCCTCCTTCTGTCATGTGGTAGGGGACTGGAGCTCCTCTCAGAAGCTAGAACCCTGAGAACTTCATTTCCCATTGCATGAATGCAGCCTGAATGCAGATAACTGTCAGTTCCTGTCTGCTGGGTATAGTGTAACTGAACGTGAGGGAGCGAGGTAGCCGGTCTCTGGGGTGCATGAGGCAGACCTTCCTCTTGGGGTCCTGACTGGGATGTCTGATCCTCACTCGCCTTCTGAGTGACTGTTCTGTGCTCAGCTTGCTGTGTGGCCGTGCAGTCTCAGCTTCTTTGTCATCTGCTGTTCAGCTGAGGTAGGTGTGGACTGTGAGGGAAGACAGGAAATGTTCACAGTGGAGGGGGAAGCCCAGTGGTGTACAGAGCCCAGGAGTTGAAAACCGTAACTCTCAGGTTGAGCCCTGATAGATCCAGTGAGTGTCTGGTGCTTCAGAGAATGATTGGAAGCTTTGCTGTAGCCATGGCGGCTGTGGAGCTTCAGCCGGCGTTCCCTTCTGGGTTGTGGAGGATGCTGTCTCTGAATCCCCTGGGGAGCCATCAGGGAGTAGTGAGGGTCCATTGCTCCTCACTCCTAGGGGGTCCACCTCTCCAAATTTCTTTCTAGCCCCTAGTAGAGTTTGGTTCTATCGTTGCATCAAACCTCCCCATATCCCTCTGTGGAGAGAACCCTCTTGTCAGGAGTCACAGGCGTCTTGTATGACTCAAAGGCCCCTTAGCCTGCTTGTAACTCTGGGCCTGGGGCAAAGGTCAGGCTCAGTCCTGTGCAGATGTTGTCTCGTGGGCTACTTTCTTCCCCTTTCCTCAACCCGATACTGGCAAAAGGCAGATCCTCCTGTAACTGTGACTTTAGCTCAGTGTCCTGAGCTCAGCTCAGAGTCGTGTGTGAACGTGCTTCTGATGACGTGAAGTCTGAATAGCTTTTCTGGTTGTTTTCAGCACACGCCAAAGAAGATGAGTCAAGGACCTACCCTTCTCTCCTGTGGAATTATGGGTGAGTAGCTACACAGCCTGGACATCCTCTTCTAGTCCTTCCAGCCAGGGGAGACTCCAGAGGAGTCCTGGAGAGACTCTCTCCTGCGTTCTAATTGTTTCAGTCCCCAGCGGGGCTGGCGTGGACCAACAGGGTCCTGGGTGTGGGAGTGAGGGGCGCTGGTGTGTGGTTTATTGGCACCATTTCCACCGCCAGCATTGAGTTCTGGCTGATTATTAAGTCATTCATGATGATATTTTTCTTTCTATTCAGAAAATGTACCATAGGACAGGAAGTAAAAAGCCACCAAATTTTGGTTCTCAGTGATATTGTGTGTGTGTGTGTGCGTGCATGCATATGTTTTGCATATTTCACATAGCCAAGTCCATCATAGACGTATAATTATATAAACTGTGTTTGTTTTTGCACTCAGTAATTCCTACAGCATGCAAATGACTCAGGCCCTGCATCTTAATCTGTATAGTGCTGCGCTGTGTGGATATATTAAAACACCCTGGGATTTGTGATTCTTACAGTCCTGGGGTGTAAGGGCTGTTTGAATGTTCAGTTCTAATGCCCAGGGTTCTCTCAGTCTAAGTTTTTGTTTTTTTGTTGTATTTCTTAGGATAGTCCCAGAAGGGAACTAGAGAGAACAGAGGTCAGGAACCTTTTTAAGGCTCTTGTTTATATGGCAAATATCCTGTCCAATGAGCTGCTTGGTCTCGTGTTTCTCTGCACACGTGATGCTGTTTCTCGTAAAGAGAAGAAAGGATGGTTGTATTGGTTATTTGGCGCTCTGCAGATGGATTCTCTTGAATCGGAGACCAGGCCTCACTGATGGAATAGCCATAGTGGGATTTCAAATTCAGTACCTTGCAGGATATGTAAATATGAGGTTGTGATCACCCTCCTTTCTCTGTGCCCAGTGGTTTAGTTTTCTAATTTCAAAGCACTTCCCATAGGTAAGACTGAGTGCACAGGGACCTGGGTCCGTCATGTTGAACACTGCTACACACATTGTAAATTCAGAGCCAGGTAGGTGCTTGTTTATACTAGGGGAAACCAAGGCCCAGTGACTCTCTGAAAGATCTCTTAGGACTTAGAATTAGACCAGGTGGCAGAGAAGGACAATTATTTTCTCTTCAGCACATGCTATAGTGCAGGAAAAGCTGGATGTCTTTTCTGATACCGCTACCTAGAGGACATGGAAGCAGAAGTCACCTGGCTGACACGTTTCTATGGCCTGTCCTCACATGACCGTGTACTTCTTTGGTGGTTAATGTCTTTCATCTACTAATACCAGTCCAAGGCACAGAAGCCTGCGGTACTTCCTGCATCCTGAAACAGGTTCACAGCTGAGCTGCCTTGCTTTGCCATGGGGGTGGGGGGTGTCACGCGTGGCCAACCTTCAGCCCACACCGATCTCCCACAGAGTCAGCCCAGGAACCTGGGTCCCAGGGATGGTGGGCCTCCATTGCAAGGCTGTTCTGTTAGGCTTCCCTGGTCTTCCACTGTGGGTCTGTATAGTGACTAGACTCTGATGGGTCTGCTCTGTGACTGGCCTCATTAGAGCTGAACTTTTCAACTTCTCAGCCTCAGTTTCCTCATCTGCAGCGTAGCCTAGCAGTTGTGGGCTTGTGTGAGAGCCGTGCGAACGCTCGTGGCAAAGTATGGCACAGGAGAGCGCACCACAGAAATAGTTGCAAAGAGGACTGAGACCTCAGCCCAAGATACTGTTCCTCAAAAGAGGCCTTGTGTCTCAAAAGAGAGACCACAGCGGCTTCCTTTGGGGGTGGCTATAAGTGACAGAGTTGCCCATGGGGCCAGAGTAAGGCCTGGGGAGGTTGTCCAGGACCGTCTGGCTGCCCGGACCTGTGAGGCAGGTACACAGCCTGCCTGCTCTCTGTCCAGGGTAGCACATGGCCTGGAGGAAGTGCCAGACTGGGAGCCCTATCACTGGCTCCCCACTGGCTCTCACTTCTGCAGGACAGTGCTGAAGTCCTGCCACTCAGCCAGAGGAGGTGCAGGGGGTGGGTGGCTTCTTAGATGCTGGAACAGCAGCATCCTGTGCACCCTGCTTCTCCAGCTCTATGCCCTTCATCTGCCTGCTGAGCAACCTTCCTAGACTCAGCAGAACTGTGCCCCACGCAACATGTGTTACCAAAGTTTTCGTTTATCCCAAGTGATTTCAGGGGCTTGTTCTCATGATTTTCATTGAGAATTCAGCACGTTCTAGGAACTTGATGCTGGGCCAAATGACAGGGACCCTATCTTAACCCACAAGGAACTTTGTGTCTAATGGAAGAGCAAGAACCACAGACGGTAAATCCCATGTGACAAGATTGGGGAGGCCAGTAGAGACACTGAGCAGTAGAATCCATTTTCCCACTTCTTGATCTCTTCTTCCTACAAAGCACAGCTATTGTGGGTAGAGGTGCTAGCACCTTCTGTCCCATTCCAACAGCTGCCAAGCCAGGGGTCTCAGCAGTCAGAGGCCTCCCTATTTCCCTGAGTTGGAGCAGCCAGCTCTCCAGCCCCTTGACTCCATGAATGGAGAAGTTGGTGGCCTTGCCTTGTTCGGTCCCTGCAGCACACAGGGAGTGTACCCCAGGCAGGGAGATTTCATCTTGGGTGTGCCGGCTTTTCAATAGCAGGGAAGAGAACACCCTGAGGGACTGGCCAGACTTTTCAAGAGGGTTTTTGGCCCTTCTGGGGCTGGACAAAGCTGAGCAAAGATAAAATGTCAATTATCATAATCACCACTCCAGCCCAGGCTCCTGAAGACAAAGGTCTGTGCCTCAGGGCTTTCCCTCCTAACCCCACTCCAGGGTCCTAGCTGGGAACCAGTGTGTGTGGGGGTGTGTGTGGGGGGCTTCCTGGGTGCTCTGAAGTAAAGCCAGCAAGATCACCAGGGCTCAGAGAACAGCACTGGGCTACTGCTTTTTCACAGAGTGCCACCCTTCTGGGTGGCTGAGCTGCCTTCATGCCCTCTACAGTTCAGCTTCTAGAATCAAGTGCTCTTAACAATGCATGGGCTGTTTTATTTTTTAAAGTACCTTATTCTTGTGATTGTGGATTGGATGCCTGACCCCTCACTACCCTCGTGCCCCACCTCAATTTGGGAACTTGATGCAAAGTATTTTTACGCTTTTCTAAAGTGAGGGAGAGACCAAATCTGGGTTAGATGTGGACTGGAGACACAAAACAAAGTAGAACCCAGCCCTGCCCACTTGCTTTGTGCTCGCTGAAGGCTCCTTCTTAGGGTGCCAGGCCAGCTCCTTCTAGCAGACACCACCACGTTCTTTTCTCACCTCAGATCTTCCCCACCCACCTCTGCGCTGAGGCAGAGTTTCCCATGCAGGCGGCTCTCTCAGGGAGAGGCATCTCCTCATGACATGAGCTGAGTGGCAGCTCCCAGTTTGCCATCTGGGCTGGGAGCAGCGCCGTTCCTTACACCTAACTTCTGGTGGGTTCAGTAAGTGTGGCAGAGGTGTCCTGTGTTCAGTGAAGCGGGGTCTGCATAGGAAAGCTTAGCCTGAGCCTGGGACCCCTTCGAGATGCTGCTTCGTAACTGCTTGGGGTGCCAACTCCTTTCCTTTCCTTCCCTTCTCTTCCCTTCCCTTCCCCTCACCCCCCCTCCTTTCTATGAAACAGGGCAAATGGGTGAGTACAGGCCCCATTCATTACCTTTGCCTAATCCCAGCCGCTAAATGAGCCTTCTTTCATCAGGAGAGTAGATACCACACATTCCATCTTTCTCACCACAGCCGGGAGATTAGAAATCACATAAAATGTGAGACAGCGAAGGCAACATCAATTATTCCCAGAAGGCCACTAGGAAAAATCTTGTAAATACAAGTCAGTGGACAGAGAACAAAACAATTCATATGCTTTAAAAAAAAAAAGGATGAAAACCCATAATTACTTCAGGAGTTATGGTAATAAATTATTTATTAATGTAAATTATTTCACAGGCAAGGAACATAGAGGAAACTTGAGCAGAAGGATCATACATTATGTATAAAAAGGAATTGTAAAAACATTATAGCGGCCCGACTTGTGCCACTCTGGTTCAGGTTTGTCAGCATTTTAATTATAAGCCTTTACTTTCAATGTTTAATTACTCGGCTGTTAACGTCTACTCTGAACTTAAAAGGGTTGTTCCCGGGGGCACTCTCTGAACGGAGTTCCTCGGGAAACCAGTTGGCCGTGTTGAGCTGCAGAGGGCTAAAGAGATTTCACGTTGAGATTCATCAGGCTTAGGTCCCTTAACTCAGCCCCAGCTGATCACTGCAAGTGGCCTGTGATTGTACCTGCGTGGAGTTGCTGGCATTCGGGGCCAGGCAATTTCCATTGCAGTCGAACAACCAAAACAAACTGGAAAACACCAATCACAATACCAGAGCCACTCAGCCCAGGTTTTTGTGCCGTTTTGAATGTGATCCTTGAGCCAGGGCCTCCTAGAAGAAACTGCTCACGAGCTAATACAGACTAGCAAACAATTTGTTTCCAGTGGAAAAAAAGTACATCCGCATACAAGTACATGTGTCTGCTTAAAAAAAAATAACTCTTTACATTTTAAATCTATCTTTGTTGTGGTTACATATGTATGTGATTTTTAAATCCACACAGAATGCTTTCAGTTCTTCCATGTACCTTTTATTGCTTCCAGACAGTGTGTGGGGGATAAAGTCCAGAGTGGAAGTAGATGGGATGGAATGGGTACACGATAGCTGTTTGCGGTGACGACTGAAAAAAAGGCCTCCTGCCTTCTCACGAAGGTGAGGGAGGGGCCATAGGGGTGCCAAGGCCAGGGAATGGCCAGAGAACGGCTCCTGCATTATCTCTGGGTGCTGGCCTCTCAGTGGAGAAAGAAGGGCAGCGGGCAAGTCAGGAACAGCCTATCCTGGTCGCAGGCGTTTGGCTGTGGGACCGCAGAGCGTGTTAGGTCTGGGCTCTGCTGTTTGCCAACTGGGTGTGCCTAGCGGACACACGGCACTGTTCTGAAGCCCAGTTTCACCAGTGCAGGGATTGCCGTTGCTTAGGGAGCATGTTGGTGTTCTCTGTCAGTTTCAGCAAGAACCTCATCTCTTGACAGTTTCCTGAAGAGCTGCCCTCCCTGCCAGTTCCCTCCTCTAATACAGAGGCACCTGGCCTTGTGTGCGTGGCTTCGGGAACCGTCCTCACATGTGCTGTAATATACCCCAAACAGGAAGGAATAAAAAAAAAAAATGAGGGGACCAACTTGGCCTCTCCGTCCCTTTGGATTTTGCTGCTGTGGAGAATACTTGCTTCCCCCTCATTCACACGTGCTCCTGGGAGCTTGGGGGTGAAGTGGAGGCTCCTGTCAGAGCTGGGAGGGTTGTCAGGACTCCACTCCACACCACCTTGTATAGATGAGGAAACAGAGATCTGTGCCTTCAACGTTCAGCCTGGTGCAGTTTTCTATCTTAGTAGGCCCACTGGCTCATATTTTTTTTTCTTCCACGACTACGGGCTTGCCACAAGCCACGACAGCTGCTGTTTGCAGTCCCTGCCCTACTGGTGAAGCAAAGGCCCTGGGAGCCTTTCTGCACCCTGATCTTTGTCCCTTCTTTCAGAGCCCCTGTTTCCCCAGATGTCACCTTCAGCCATCCTAACACTTTGTCTTGTGAAAGAACTTGGTGCCTTGTGTCATTGTCCCTAAAGCATGGTGGGGCCAGAGGCTAAAGCAGAGAGGCCCAGGAGCCTTTCTTCCTGACTCAGCAACTAGTAAGTTTCCATTCTAGTGACACAGGCTCTAAACATTAAGATCAGATGAGAAGAGCCATACACAAGGGCTGTAATCCCATCATTTGAAAAACTAAGACAAGAAGATTGCAGCAAATTCAAATCCAGCCTGGGTAACCCAGCGAGTTTCAAGTCAGCCTGAGCTATAGAGTGAGAATCTGTCTTTAAAAACAACCTACAGCTCCTGATTTGGACCTTGAGATTTCAGTCCGGTGCTCCAATGTGGGTCTCTGTCTCTGTCTCTGCCTGTCTCCTTTCATCGCCTGATGAAGGTTAATATTCAGGAGGATGCTTATATGTTTTTCTTTGGGTTCTCCTCCTTATTTAGCTTCTCTAAGAACCCGAATTATAGGCTCAATGTCCTTTATTTATGGCTAGAAACCAAATATGAGTGAGTACATCCCATGTTCCTCTTTTTGGGTCTGGCTTACCTCACTTAGGATAGTGTTTTCTATTTCCATCCATTTGCCTGCAAACTTCAAGAAGTCCTTGTTTTTTACTGCTGAGTAGTACTCTAATATGTATATATTCCATACTTTCTTCATCCATTCTTCCACTGAAGGGCATCTAGGTTGTTTCCAGGTTCTGGCTATTACAAACAATGCTGCTATGAACATAGTAGAGTATATACTTTTGTTGTAGGTCCAAATCAGGAGCAGAAGGAGAGAGAGCACGAGCAAGGAACTCAGCACTGCGAGGGGTGCACCCACACACTGAGACAATGGGGGTGTTCTATCGGGAACTCACCAAGGCCAGCTGGCCTGGGTCTGAAAAAGCCTGGGTTAAAACCGGTCTCTCTGAACACAGCGGACAATGAGGACTACTGAGAACTCAAGAACAATGGCAATGGGTTTTTGATCCTACTGCACGTATTGGTTTTGTGGGAGCCTAGGAAGTTTGGATGCTCACCTTACTAGACCTGGATGGAGGTGGGTGGTCCTTGGACTTCCCACAGGGCAGGGAACCCTGATTGCTCTTTGGGCTGACGAGGGAGGGGTACTTGATTGGGGGAGGGGGAGGGAAAGGGGAGGCGGTGGTGGGGAAGAGACAGAAATCTTTAATAAATAAATAAAATGGATAAAATACACCTTTCAAAAAAAAAAAAAACCTACACCAAGCAACTAACCAGATGAGACCTTGTGGGGAAGCTCAAGTTATTGCTTAGCTTCTCCTTCAATGTTCTTATCAAAAGATCAGTTTAGCAAAGCTGCCTTCAGAAAGTCGCCAGTTCTTTCGAAGGTTGGTGAGCTTCTGCTGAGAACAGATGTCCTTGCAGCCCTGAGGCCAGGTTAGCACACCACAGCCTGGGGGAAGCGGGGATGCATGAGCATACCTCACTGTCAGTACGAGTAGACAGGTATGAAACCCAGGAGTGAGTCAGCCCCGGGTCAGGCTTGGGGCTCGCTCCCTGGGCTTGAAGGCTGCGAGAATCCGGCCTGTTAGGTCTGTGTGTAACTACTTGAGCTATTCTAGAAACCACATTGTGATCTGGTTATGTCATTTTAAGAGAGTATCGGAAACACAGCACTGAGATCTCCAAGGCTGTAAGCCTCCCCTGTCTTTTGAACATAAGAAGTCATATAGTCCCTCGAGAATATGGGCCCCTGGGAATTTCCCAGTTTAAGTCCTGAAATGGAAACAAGAACATTTGAGGTCAAATGCTATTTGTGTTCCTTCAAGTGCTTTTCTGTCTTACAACTCAAGATCTGTGCATCCAGCAGCCTCTGCTTTCTGGTCAGGGCAACAGGACTGGGTTCTGCAAGTGTGGACTTGGGGTCCGTTTCCTCATCTCAGAGGGTAACTGGTCAGAAACTTCAGGCTCAGTCCTCGAGCTTTGGCTTTGGAAGGGACTTTGGTCCTGTGGTTCACTTGTGGGAGTCTGGGCCCAGGGTCTATTTATGTCTGTGTAGCTTACCGCCCCTCCATAGACAAGGTGATGTGCTGTCGTTACACACACACACACACACACACACACACACACATACACACAAGTGCACGCGCGCATTGACACATTCTCACCATTGTGTACATTTCACACTTGTGAACATGAATGCACTGGGAACATTGAGGAGCTTTTTAAGATCCTTCTGACAGTTGATACAATAGGGATGGCATAATGTTGGCTGTGTGTCGTTTGGGGTGGAAACCCAGAAAGTTCCTACCTGGCCTGTGAAACATGGATTTCCAAGGACTTGAAAAGCAAAGAGATCCTTTTCTATAGGTTTGCCGTCCTCTGATTGCCCAAAGCAGCAGCAAATCAAACCTACCAGCTTCAAGCTCACGAATCAAATTCGTAGCGACCAGGGCTCTGCATCTCTACTCCCCACCTCCCAGTTCCACCTCCTCCCTTCATTGTCCAGCAGGCAATCCTGGACCCATATCCTAGAAAATCCTAGAATGGAAAATATTGGTTCCCTTTTCAGCCTGAGTCTACAGACATTGGTACCAGGTGCGGAATACAGGTCTCAAATACAAGCATGTTTTTTGGTGCTGTCCTCTCAGAATTACATTGACGGCTGCCACTTCTGAGAGACTGCTCTGGGTGCTTTGCTGGGCCTGCATCTTCTCTGAGCAGCTGAGAGAGATTAAGAAGTGTGCAGAGCTGAGAGTCAAACCAAGGGCCGTGCCCTTTCTAGCCATATCAAGTGACCATTGCTCAGTGGCCCCTCCATATCCTTGGCCTTTGTCACTTTGGAAAGCCTTCCAGTTGTTTATGCAGAAGTGATGTTGAATGGCAGGGTGGGGGCACCTGCTATCTTCTCTTCAGAGCCCTTTGTGCTCTGGAACGTTGGGGCTTCACACATCGGGCAGTTTGCCATCAAAAATCAGTTTCTATTCCTGTTCTTTTGTCTGGTGACCTGACCCAACAGATTGCTTTCTGGACCCCGAGTGAAGGGTGGAAACATGAGAGCTAAACATAGCTTTGGTTGTTTTTACTTTTTTTGTATTGTACTTTTCAAAGTGATAAAGCTAGGGACCGCTAGAATCTGTGCTGCGGGCAGTACAAGTGGCCACGCCACATGCTGCTATTGATACCCGCTAGCGATGCTTTCTTTCCTTGTTCAAAATAGCTTTCGCTAGACCCTGCCTAGCTGCCTGCCTGTTTCCTATGTAGCCAGTCCATGGCTCGGTAGGCCGCGGGTTTCTGGCATAGCCAGATGGAACCTGCTTGTGTTAAGGACAGTGACAAGAAACCGCAAGTAAACACCCACCGCCTCATTTTGTACCCTCTCCTCCTTCCTGTCCTCCCACTCTCTGCCAGGTCTGCTGTGCGCTACACTCTGGGAAGGACCCCAAAGAGCCTCCCTGGGCTGTACCTCAGAGGTGGTAGTCCAGCAGAATGAAAAGCAAGTGAAATCCCTCCGTAGTGAGACCAGCCTCTTCTAAACTGATGGCTTTCTCTGTGTTTGACCGAGACACATTCTGTTTTGTGTCCCGGGCTCCCAAGCACCAGCTGTGGTGCCATCTTGGTCTTCCGGTGTTCTGTAGATAGGCCCACTGGTTTCTTCCTCGGCTTCTACCACACCCCTGAGCCTTGTGGTGTTTTCGGCGTCTTGGCCTCAAAGGGAAGTTGGTTCCAGCAACTTCCTGAAAACCCGGAGGAGAGAACCTAGAGGAAGATGAGGTTTGGGCCCTGGTTCTAGAGAGGCTCCCTTCCAGAGCTAAGGCAGAGCCCAGCTCTGTGGGCATAACAGCCGCAGCTCTCACATGCTTGTTAGTCCAGCTTCTCCTAGGAAGTGTGCAGACAAGGAAAACAAAGCTAAGAAAGCATAAATTAGCCAGCCCCCTGAGGATCAGCCATTAACATTTTGGTCTGTTTATTTTTAGTGTATGTGTAGCACACTCTGAATTTTACTAAATAGGAATCACAGGGCTTTATACGCAGCTTCTTTAGCAATATCACTGGCCTTTCCCCATGCCATTAACTGCACTGTTACATGCTGTGTGTTATTCTCTTGTAATCTGTTTAACCGGCCACCGGTTGTAGGACATTTTAATTATACTTACCAATTTGTTAACCATTTTGATTTGATTTTCACATTTTCTTAGGATTGCTTTTCTCTTTCCATAATAGACAGCCATGACTCAGTCCGTGTCAGTTTGTATTTCTTCTCGTTCTGTAGCTCAGGCTAACCTTGCATTCAAAGTGATCCTCCTGTCTCAACTTCTTGGAATTAAGCTGGATTTATATTTACCATGCCAAGTTTAGTTTATATTTCCTCTGTTTTGAATTCATTATTTTTGTTCACGGAACTAGTGTCAAATTAAAACTATTTTCAAAGAATGGTAAACATTGAGCAGGGGAGATGGGCCAGTGGGTGAAGCGTGCACTATGCAAGCAGATGACCTAAGCTCAAGTCCAAGACCTAGAAGAGCTCATGTCGGTAGTCTCACTGGCCCCTCGCAGGAGACTCTGGAAGGTCACTGACTAGCTAGTCTGACATACACATCAGTTGAGCAAGAGAGATGCTGTCTCAAACAAGATGGGAGGACTAATACCTGAGGTTGTTCTACTCTGGTTTACACACACACACACACATGCCTGTACACATGCACACACACCACCCACAAAGCACACAAACATACACCCCATGCAAACACAACACATCACACAAATAACACCATATAAACATACCATAAGGACATGTTTATACCCACCACACCACCCAAACATACATGCATACACACCACACACACATACACATAGTATGCAGAAACACATACCACACACACACACACACACCCATATGCACACCACATATAAATACACATATCACACTTGGGGAAAGGGAGAACACTCCAAAGGAGTGGAATACTGGAAGGGAATGTTTTCCACGGGTAATGAAAGCATACTTGAACAATATAAGCAGCTTGCAAAAAGCCTTTTTTGGGGGATAACGTTTAATTTGAAAGTAATTTATCAAATTCACCTAGAAGAATAAGTATCAGTCCTGCCTTCATCAGGGTGGGGAAGAATCTGAGGTCTTTGGATGTTCAGCCACAGTCCTTCTCTGTCCCAACTGTCCAGCTAAACTTGCAGTAAGTCTTTTCTCTGTCTCTCTAGCTCCTGAGACTCTTGGCGTTTATAGCCCTGGGCAGTCCTGTGTCCTTTGCCCAGGCTGCAGTCCCTTCAGGCCACCTGTCTCATGGTTTAGCAGAGTCAATGAGAGTCTGGGAAGAAGGAACTTTATGTCTAGCCTTGGTTTGCCTTCCTTTGGCTCTGGGACACACCCTTTTGGGCGGAATTGTTTATCCCTTCACCTGGTGGTTAGGCGACGTTTGGGTGACATTCAGTCCAGGTGTTTCTCAGTGACCTTTGAGAGAAGTGACCCCTGTAAGCCAGGTGTGGTCATGGTGTCTCCTATCTAATTCCATCCCTTGGGAAGCTGAGGCAGGAGGTTTGCCACAGGCTCAAGGCCCTAGAGTTCAGGGTAGCATCCTGCCTGGAAGAGGTAGCAGAGCGGTGCTGGGGAGGGAGCTCATTTCACAGTCCTTGCTACCTGAAGTGTGCATCACCTAGGATGGAGCAGTCTTTTGAAACATAGTCCATTTTGCTACACCATAAGTCTCTTGAGGCAGGTCCAGTGTCAGATTGGCCCGAGTTTTCACTGTGTCATAGAGCCGTGTTGCCTGCCCTGGGCCAGGGTGATCCTTCATACAGGATGCTGTGTGGATGTCATGTTCCAAAAAAGGACGCTGAGTGAGTGATCTGCCTGGCGGTGGGTGTCAGTGGGGACATGTAGATGCCTACTGCGCGCCATTTCCAGCACTGTCTAGTGTTTCTCGTTCCACTGACTGCCTGACTCCAGCTGTCATATTTGCCAGTAGTGCTCATACACAGATTTTCAGAGTTAGACAGGTAACTCCCGACAGCACATGTTTCTGATCTTTGCTTTTGTATTGTAAATCTGAGGACAGGAACTTTGCCAGATTGATCTTTGTGTCTCCTAAAATTCCCAGCATAGCTCCTGATTCTATAGGAGAGAAACATTAATTTATTCTTATGATTTTACTGAAATTGTAGTTCAAGTTAAGATTGAGCAGCATCCCACAGTTGGACCAGCCCATGGATTCATGCGTTAGAACAGAGTTGAATGGCCTTTTTATTTATTTATTTTTAATTTTTTATTGTTTGGTTTGTTTTGTTTTTTTTTGAGACAGGGTTTCTCTGTGTAACCCTGGCTGTCCTTAGAATTTGCTCTGTAAACCAGACTGGCCTCGAACTCACAGAGATCCTCCTGCCTCTGCCTCCGGAGTGAGTGTGCCACCACCTCCCAGCTCTAAGTGTTACCCTTGTTCATTTCAAATGCTTCATATATCTCAGTTTCAGCAAGAAATGAAATGACTGTGAAGAAAGTTTCTGTGGTTGGCCCCTGGTGTCAATGCTGATATTGTTGGATATTTTGGTGGAAGGCGTCAGTAAAAGATTCTGTATCTTTTATGAGCAGACGTTTTGATGATGGAATTCAGATGAGCTAAATTATCGGTATCCCAGCCCCCACCTTGACCTTGACCATCTGAAGTGGCCAAGATTCAGTGTTTTTTGTAGTCTTCCACCATATGCTGACTTACACTGCACCCCTGACTCTGCCCCCGACCAGGGCAGGACTCAGGACAAGCCACCATCCTGAGATGTTGGGAGGAAAGCTGGATCAGGAACCCCAGGAATGAATCTGGACCCAAGGACATGTTCTGCTTCCAGTTCAGCATGTTGGGCCTCATTCCTCTGGGCCTCAGTTTCCGTCTGTAAAGTAAGGTTGAACTGACTGATTTATGAGAGCCTTTCTGGTGCCAAAGTACTACAAAGCAAACAGGCTGTTGGTAGAGGAACATAGGGTGTTGGGAAGGTCTCTCAGATCCTGTTTTCTCTTTGTATTTATGCACCAGAAAATGACAGATGGCGAGACCTGGACAGAAAATGCCCTCTTCAGATTGACCAGCCAAGCGCCAGCATCTGGGAGTGTCTGCCTGAAAAGTGTCAGGATGGCTCCCTCTGGCACCAGGAGGCGGTGACTGCCTGTGCAGTGACCAGCTTAATCAAAGACCTCAGCATCAGTGACCACAACGGGAACCCCTCAGCTCCCCCCAGCAAACGCCAGTGCCGGTCACTATCCTTCTCTGATGAGATGTCCAGCTGCCGGACGTCATGGCGGCCCTTGGGGTCCAAAGTCTGGACTCCTGTGGAGAAGAGACGCTGTTACAGTGGGGGCAGCGTCCAGCGCTACTCCAACGGTGTCAGCCCCATGCAGCGGAGCTCCAGCTTCAGCCTCCCTGCTCGGGCCAATGGGCTCTCCTCACCCTGCCACCAGTCAAGCCTACACCAGCCCTTTGGGGGACAGCCCTGCCAAGGAGCACCAGGCTCAGCTCCCTGTGGACAGGTGGGCAATGCCTGGAGCCCCGACCCACACCCTGTGGGAGGGGGCCGGCTGGACCTGCAGCGGTCCCTCTCTTGCTCACACGAGCAGTTCTCCTTCCCAGAATACTGTCCCCCCTCAGCCAACAGCACACCTGCCTCAACGCCAGAGCTGGCAAGACGCTCCAGCGGACTTGCCCGCAGCCGCTCCCAGCCGTGCGTCCTTAACGACAAGAAGATTGGTGTGAAACGGCGGCGTCCTGACGAAGTGCAGGAGCAAAGGCCTTCTCTAGACCTTGCCAAAATGGCACAGGTAAGTGTCCCACTGGCCTAGAAGAGTCTCCAGAAGCAACTCGCTGTTCTCTGGGACTTCTAGTCCCGGTCTAGCCAGTTAAGTGCACATTGATACTTTTAGAAATGTTTGGGACTCAGTTTCCTTGTTTTAAAAGTACTATTCAAAAAAAAAATCTTTTTCAAGTTCTTTTTCTTAAGTACCTGGTTCTCTCCACTTAAAATGAGGCGTGCTCTTATCTTGTTAAAACTCATTGCCAGTGGAACAGGAGCAGACAGATGGTGAGAGGCAGGCATTGGCTGGGAGTCCAGTGTGACCAAACACTAATTAATCCTCTTCTGGCCCTTTGCTGGTACCTCTTGTCCTGGAGCCCACACACCAGTGTTCAGTATCGCCCAGATTATGCTGATCCCTAGATCAGGGCCATGAGTTAATGACTTTAGGAAAGGATCAGTCCCTTTGATTAAACCGTCAAATCTTTAGACTACCTAGAAATTGCCATCAGTACCCTCTGTGCCACCTCTGCAGCTGTCCTTGGTACAGGAGGAGCCTCTCCCATGTGCTCCTGTTCCCTTCTTTGTCCTCTTTGTCTTGCCAGCACTTCTCCTGGGTATCGATCTGAATGAGATGGTCTTGGTGTTAGACAGCACCATCAGGATAGGGTCAGAGGCTAAGTGAGGGCTGGCTGCATTGATTGGTTCTTACTATAGAGGTCTTAGGATATGATGAAGACAGTGAGACCTATGGTGTGACATTGGTCCTTGTGACCGTTAACTCTAGGATGGATGACTGTGGTGGGCAAAACATGGTCCTGTCGGCTCCGTGCCCATCCAGGAGGCCTCTTGCTCAGTGCTGTAATGTATTCACTTTTGGTGTTCTGTATAAAAACATTGGTTACTGCTTGGTTTGAGGAAATGGCGATCTATTTGCTAGTGGGGGAGTGGGCTCAGCAGGGTTGGCCACGTTCTTCAGACCATGGGCAGATCCAGAGCAGGCAGGCTCATGGTGACTGTTCTGCACCAGACAGGTTTAGGCAGTAAGCAGTCTTCGGTTCTCCACACTGGTCCCTGCCCCGTGGAACCGCCTACTTTCAAGAAAGACATAGTTTCTATTCATAGAGTCACTTTCTGTTTCTTTCATTCTCCAAGCCTGTCAGTCCCCCACTGAAGACAAGGTACAGGTATCTATCTGGGTGGCCTCAAAGTTCACAGTTTGAGCCACCTTTCCAGATTAGCCCAGACCCCGCACAGGACAACTGGGGACAAGTTAGTGATATGCTTGTGCCACTCCTGTGCCCATGGATTGACTCGGGACAGAGCTCCTGCCTCCTCCCATGTCCAGCTTCCATGACTTCCATCTTGGTTCCAACAGAGGCCCTTCCTCCTGGCAGATCTTCCTGGCTTACTCACTGGACAGTAACTGAACGTGTGTGTTGGTTACTGAGAGGAAGTTTCCATCTCCAGATAGACTGAAGTAGGTTAAAGGAGGACAGCATTCAGGGACTTCTGCAGGAAACAGAGCCCTGGGTTCTGGGTACTCACACAGCCTCAGTTAACTTTGCTAGGCCAAGTTGTATTGGTGAATAAGCTAGCGAGGTAATAAAACCAGCTTACACGTGCTACTAGATTTCACTGGCCCACAAGCTGCATCACCGAAGACATTTTCTGGTCTCCCATGTTTAGAAACTGTTTAAAAATATATTGCTCAGTGGGGCTGTGCCCGTGTGTATGGATTGCCTCATCAGTTCCAGGCAGGCCTTTAATATCCAGGAAGGTTCACTGGAGCCTAAGAAGGCCACCCTGGTTCAGCCGGTCCACCTTGGGTGGCTCCTTGGCCATGAGCGTCCCAGTGGTGGGACAAGGCACAGGAAAAGGAGAGAGTCCCTTGGGAAGAATGTGCATCCTATATCGCCAGAGGTCAGGCCCTGAGGATGGAGTTCCACCAAGCTTCTCTCTCTGGCCAGCCGTCTTTCCGTGGGGCTCTGTGGTTCTGCCTGCTTTGGCTCCCATGCAGTAGTATATGGTCTCAGGAGGTGGCCCTTACTTGCCAAGGGGCCTGATAATCAGGCCTGAGACCATCCTCATGTGTTTGTAAAGAGTTCCGGATTAGGGGCCCAGAGAGATGGCTCAGTGGTTAAGTGCATTTGCTGTTCTTGCAGAGGACACAGGTTTGGCTCTGTACCCACATACTCAAAACTGCCCATAAGTTCAGTACATACATACATACATACATACATACATACATACATACATACATACAGGCAAAACACTCCAACACATCTTTAAAAGGAGTCCTGGACTCAGCTAGGACATTGTAGGGTCCTGAGCCTGGGTTCCAATCAGGAAGGTCTGTGGTTGATGGAGAGACCCACACACGTGGCCAGTGTATGGTTGAGGTGGAATGGTAGCCTTCTCGCTGTGGCTTCCCTGGACGTTTTCAGCTGAGAAGAGTACAAAGTCTGTGCGTGGGTGGAGGAAGAACGTTAGGTGATTTTCTGTTTCTGTAGGACAGGCGTGGCCCCAGGATTGATGCAGTCCTCTCTTTCCTGAGCTGCCTCCCAGTCTCCTTCATAGGTCTTTGATCTTGGTTGGTATATTCGCTCTACTTGTGTGTTCCTCTAAAGGAACATCTTTAAAGGCACGTGGTGTCTGGGACCAGGTGTCTGAACACTTTAGATAAAAAGGTACAAAGTATCTTTTTGGTTAGACCTTTGGAGCAGCTGGTGTCCTAATAAACCAAGTCCCTCCAGGGGCCCCCTGGGGCCTAGAGTAGACCCTGAGGGTGTGGGCTTGTGGGCTTCCTATGGCTTTTATGCAGCTGGTGGGAGTCAGTGCTCTGTAATCTGCCAGGAGAAAAGAAACCGGGTCAGGATGAGCTCTGAGAGTCAGACAGCAGGAGAGGGCAGAGAGCCCTGAGGTCGATGCTCTGAGGCCCAGTCTTCCTTGCCCTGGATTTGGCAGGAGCATGTGCCATGGGCACACTCTCTGGTAGAAGTCAGTGTTACATCTCCTGAGAGGACTGAGATTTTGCTGGTTCCTAGACCTGCAGACCCTTTCTGGATAGAGTAGTTACTTCTGTATCCATATGTAGGAGGGGCATTGTCAAATCAAAAGGCCTCCAGGAAAAGGGTTATGACATGCTGGAGCCCTTGGCAGTTTGCTTAACATTACTATGTAAGCAGGTCCACAACCAACACAGGGCTGTGGGGGGAGTTAGGCAAATAACCAGTTTGTATATAATGTGTGTGTGTGTTCTGTGTAATCTGGAGAATGCTCTAGGATAGCCATGTTTTTGGTTTTAAATGAGTGAATTTAATAGTACATAGCAAATCAAAGTAAAAGGACAAATAGCTAGTAGCAGATAGACGGAAGCAGCGGATAGCAAAACATTAAGTCAGGGAGGCAGCAAGCTGGAGTTTCTGATCTCTCTGCATGAGCTTCCAACTTCCCATTCCCAATGCAGGCACCTTTGTATCATGGGATGAGGGATGGTAACCCCTTTTGGAAATGGTTTACCTTCCTCTCCCCCCACCCCCCAAACCGTGTTGCTGGGAACCAAACCCGGGTCTTTGTGCATGCTGGGCAAGTACTCTTGCTCTGAGCTACATCCTCAGAGCTGACGGTTCTAAAGGACATAATGTTTTTACTTTTGTATCATTTTCCTCTTCTTTTCCCTGACACTGAGTTGGGGCCAGGGAGACCGTCCACCCATAGGCCATCTTGTAGAACACACTTTGAGATACACTCTCTGAAGTGTGTGTGTGTGTGGGGGGTAACCACATTTCCCAGGTAGCTTTTCAGTGAGCTCAGACAGCAACTGCAGGTCTACCAGCGCAATGTATCTTAGAGTGTTCATGAATGCGTGTGCCTATGTCTCTGTGTCCTTCAGTGTGTTTTTGTATGATCTAGAGATTTGTGTCTCTAGCCATATGTGCGTGCACACAGCAGCCGTGTTACCCAGCGTACTGTCTCGCACACAAAGAGTGCTGACATGCACAGTTCACTATTGCGCTTGGCAGGGCCAGGGAAGAAGTGTGAGCAACAGCAAGGGCAGATAGATACACACGTGCTGAGTGTTCCCAGAGGTACAGTCTGTCTTCTATTATAGACGCTGGTTTTCTGCCTCCTGCTGTCCTAGTCTAGCCGCTTTCTGTCTCAGCCATTTTCCGTTCCGTGTGTGTTCATCCTCTTGCCCCATTCTTTGCTCTTGTAAACGGCAAGGAGGCAGTTGCTGGCTGTCGGTGTGCCTGTTCAACTCCCTGTTGCGAGCCGAGGGTGATGAAATGGTGACAGAATAGGATTCATCCGCCTCCCCTGGAAGTTGGCCATATGTGAGCATTCTCTCCCCATGCCCGGCAAGCACTCTTGGAACCGAGGCTGAATATCCTTGGAGTCCACAGCCACCCCATCTCCTGCCACATCCCTGGGGCACAGCTGTCTTAGCAGCAGCAATGGCCCTTGTCCCTCTTAGCAGTGAAGGTGAAATACAGTAAAAAAAAAAAAAAAAAAAAAAAAAAAAGCTTTCCGATTGTCTTTGCTCACAACTTCTTAAAATCCCAGTGTTAGGATTGTGGCCAGGGATGCCAGATGAGACCGCAGGTGACACCGCCATCTGAATCTGGGAGGGGCTGATCGCAGGAAGGAGTACTCTTAGTTATGGTCTCTACTCTGTGATGTGAGCCGTTCAAAGGCCGCATGGGGGTCCATGTGGTCCAGTCCTGTCTGGGTCTGTCTGGTCCTCTGGATCTCCCATGCTTTCCTCCTCAAGTGGTCTGAGGTTCCTGTTGCCTGTGGTGTTCCGTGCAGCCGAGCCTCCTGTTTCCATAGTGCCAGTGTATAGCAACTGAGGGCAGGACTGAGCTGAGCATGAGAACTGCTTAGCAGCAGGACTTGCCCTGGCACTGATAGTTACTGCTTCATTTGAAACCCGGCCTGACCACCAGACATTGCCTGTCTCCCAGCAAGTACTGAGTTACGCACGACCATTTAGACATGGATCATGTGTATGAGCAAAGACTTCAGAAAAGCAACAATTAATAAGATTGCTCATGAATGCTATGCCCCTGGGTGCTGTGTTTTTACCTCCAGGCTGGTCAGTTTGAAAGAGAAAACAAATTATATTTTTCAACAGAGCTTCAAACAGAAGCAAGACATTCACAGGGAGGGCTCAGGATGCCGAAACAGAGGTTTGATTGATTGCAGCTGCCCACACGCTGCATCCTCAAGCTCCCCGAGGAGGCCCCAGAACAGGCAGCAACTGTTGTGTTAGCAGATGTTTGAGAAACTCCTGAAAGCTGGCTGGGGTGCTGTGGGGCAGGAAAGAGCACGAGTTAGAAACAAGCATGCTGGCATATGTTAGGGGAGCTGGGGTCCTGCCCATGAGTTCAGAGGGCCTAGTGGAGCGGGGCCCACAGGACTGTGCCGCCTGAGGAGCTGCTGCTGCAGACAGCAGGGATTGTAACAGATGCTCAGTGATGACTCCTGGCTCTTGGCTGGGCAGAGTCACCCTTGGATGATGCTCCCTCCAGCCAGCCTCCTCTCTGCTTTGTGTACCGGTAGAGCTGCCGTTAACAGGGGCAGGCTCTTCTAGTCAGCATGTGGAGTGGCTCTTTGTGCTGCTGGATGTGTGACATTAGGCAGCCTTGGCATTTGTGGGCCAGCCTGTCATTTGCTCGGCCAGATCCCTGGCTGTAGGCCTAGCTGGCCTAAGTCCTTGTGGCCTTCCCTTGTCTACTCTTTCAGTGTCCTCTGCCTCACCTGTGGCTTGCCTACTCCTTGGTCCCCCATCGGCCTTGCTGCTTAGATGGGAAGCTGTACTGATGGTAGGGAGAGGAATTTAGGGTTGGAACATCTGCAGCACAGAGTGCAGGCTGGGGTGGAGCTCTGGGTTGTATTGAAATGAAGGAAGTGCCGAATCAAAGTGAAGACAAAGCCTACCCTGCCGTTGCTGGTCTGAGCTGTGGTCTGAGCTGTGCACCCTGGGCATCCACTGGACCCTCTATGTCTGTGAGATGGAATTAGCAATTGCTTTTTCTCAGGAGAGCAGAGGGAGGCCATGTACTTGTGGGTCCAGCATGTAGTTTCCAACAACACAGTTTCATAGGAAAGAGAGCCGAAGGACCGTGAAATGGCTTAGTGGTTAAGAGTGCATGCTTACAGATCACAGCACCCATGGAAAGAACAGAGTGCGGTCTTGTGCACACCTGTAACTCCAGCTGGGTGGGGGAGGGGCAGAGACTGCCAGCCTAGCTGAAAAATAGGAGGTGGAGGCCTGGAGAGATGGCCCAGTGGTTGAGAACACGTGTTCTTGTAGAGGACCTGGGTTTGATTCCCAGCACCCACATGGCGGCTCACAGTTGTCGATGACTCAAGTTCCAAGGGATCCCATGCCCTCTTCTGACCTCCGTGGGCACCAGGCATGCATGCGGTACCCAGACATTCATGTGAGCAAAACACTCATACATGTAAACCAATCAGTCAAAAAAGAAATAAAAATGAAACGGAAAGTCACAGAGGGCACTCAGTGCCTTCCTCTGGCCTGCACACACCCAGCTGTGTGCATTTTTAAACATACATGTATTGCTAATACACATGAATATATGCAAATTCTAAGAAAAAGAAATTCCAGAAAGAAGCTGCTGCAGTTGAGGAGCCTGCACTTTTCTCCTGTGCCCATGGATCAGCTCCCCTGGTGGAGCTACTTTGCAACTCTGGTCAGCCTGCTGGGTATGTGTTGCTGGTAGGCCAAGCCCTGCCAACTGTGGAACAGACTGTGTTTGGAATACCTGTCCCATGGCTTTCTTTTCTCTCAGAGATAGGTGTGTGTCCACAGTACCATAGCACCTTGGAGGGGGAAGTCCGTGTTTCAGGAAAAGCCTCCTCAGACACTTGAATTCCTCCTTGTTCCCAGGCTCGGTCTTTAGGTTGCATAAGCCGTCTACTCTCAGTCACTCAGATCAGGGCCCAAATGTTGACATAATAGCTTTGATCTCCTGGGGAAGAGAAAAAAAAATAGGAGTTCTCCTGGGACTATGCCAGAGAGGCAGCTTCACATGCCACTTGGTGATTTTCCATGCCTCACTTGAGAGGCAGTGGTGCTCTGGGGGCTCCAGGACTCTTGGGAGTGGGTGCCTCTTCTTCTCTGGGACAGTTCGCCAGATGCGAGCTCCTGGAGCTTCCTGATCAAACCCTGAGCACCTTTGGCTCACCAGGCCTGCATGGTGCTGGCACAGAGTCCTGTGAGCCTCTTCTTCTAGGGGCCACAGTCTATGGGCAGAAGGAAAACAGCCTTTCCTGCTGAGGGCTCAGCACTCCCCAGGGCAGCTCCAGGCTGGCCAGAGGAGGCCACAGAAAAGACCTGTGAGCTGTTGTTACTATCACATGACTAGTTTACCAAGAGGCCTGAGAGGAGGCTGTAGAGAATCTCTGTTGTTCCTAGGCTGTGTATGAGCTGAAGCACTGAGGCTACAGAGGCAGGAGGTAGGCAGGACCTGTTTCCTGCTGGAGTCCTTTTTCTGGGGCAGCCAGGTCTTCATTCTGGGCAATATATGCCACCATTCCATACCTTAGTATCCCTGTCTAGGAGGTAGGGTAGTACTAGGGAGGTGGGGACAGGCAGATCCCTGGTCCCACTGGCAAATGCAGTGAGCCTCAGTCTCAAAAACCAGAGTAGATGATCTGGGAGTGGTGGCATACACCTTTAATCCCAACACTCAGGGGGCAGATTCGAACTTGGATCTCTCAGTTTGAGGCCAGCCTGATCTACTTGGTGAGTTTTAGGACAGCCAGGGCTATGTTGAGAAGGTCTCTCTCACACACACACACACACACAGTAGATGGCTCTCTGGCTTCCACATACATGCACACATGCTTGCATACCCACATACATACAAGATGTTTGACTTTTATTCTGCACACAGGGTGGAAGTATTCAAGGGTTTGAAATCCTGGGGCAACAGAAACCCTGAAAATGCCTCTAGACTATGATGAGCTGAGGGGCCTGGGGAAGTCAGGGGACAGTCAAGGTGCTGTTGGCAAGCTTGATTGCGGACTAGAACAGGTGGGCAGTGAACATGCTGATTGTGTTAAGGGCTCCAGAAGCATGCTCAAGTGGGGACTATAGGACCCACCAAAGTGCAGTTATTGCTCTTGGCCTCCAACTTCTCAGCTGTAGCCTGTACTTGGCAGAATCAGCCACCCTAACTTTCACCCAACATTCATAACTTTGATTAGAATATTCTGTTTAGAGTTTCCTGATAAGTCCCTGTGATCCAATTTGCACACTTACTTTGACTGTCTCTTCTTTCCTTGTGTGTATACAGTGGTGTGTGAATGCAGCTACATAGTGGTCAAAAGACCTCAGCAGGTGTTGGTCCTTGCCTCCGACCTTGTTTGAGACCAGATCGCTGTTGTCTTCCCACTGTGTATGCCAGGCCCTCTGGCCTGTGAGCTCCTAGACAGTTTCCTGTCCTATCTCCCATCTTGCAAGAGCACTGGGCATGCAGAAACTCACACTACACATCTGTCTATCACATTGATTGTTTTTGGTCCTTGTGCTTGCAAGTGTTTCTACCCGCTGGGCCATCTCCCCAGCCCACATGTTTCTTCTTGCTTGTTCTTAATACAAATGAAGCCCGATGGTTCACCAAGCATCCGTAGAGCCACCTCCCTGCAGTCATTGCGTACCAGGGGTTTATCAGCCAGGCTGCCTTTTCCCTCTGGAGCCTCAGTCCTTCTGTTAAAGAGTGTTGTCCTTGTCCATGAGACTCATGCTAGTCCAAGCTCTAAGCTCAGGACTGGAGGAGGGCTGGGCTGGCATAGGGCCATGCAAGGGTTCTTCCATGGTTTTGAGTGCTTGTCGTGCTGGGTCTCACCTCAGCTGTGCATGTCTAGTCAGTTTACAACAGCTGGGGTAGCATCTCCTGGGGCGGGGGGATGGGGAGGTCTATGGTGGCCCTTCGAGTCTCCATATAAACCTGAGTAAACCTCAGTGGGCTTCAGGATTCAGGGAAAAGCATATTTGACAGACTCAGGAAGGAGTTTGGCCTTTTTCATCTAGCTCCTGATCCGTCATCAAGGACATCAGAACAATGCCTTCTGTAAAGGATCACCAGGCCCTGAGTAGCCTGGTGCCAGCAGGGCTGGGAGAGCCTCAGCAAGGACCAGCGAAGGAAGCAGAGGGATCCTTGAGACAGATATGAGATTGATGGCCGAGTCTGGCCCAGAGCTGAGCATGGCCGTGCCATTCCTGAGACCCACAGACTGCTGCTGTTCTGTGCAGGCTCGGGTGGTGGTGTGTCTTTTGGGATATGGTCCTCTGCCACCCCAAGCACTGCCTCAGCAGCCTCTCCCTGTTCATCTAGAATATTCTGTGGTGTCGGCCATCTGGATTAGTCTTCTTCTGTGCAGCCTCAGTGGAGAACTGAGGGAAATGAATGCTGCATAGACAACCAGCTCTCCGCTGCCGTTCCCTCTCCACAGGTTCCCTCAGCTGTCTTGTTGAGTGTGAGCTAATTGCTCTTTATGGCCACAGCCTCTACAGTGTCCCCCTTGACAGACTAGAACTCTCAGATAGTCCTCTTGGGTATGGGAAAGGGTGACTTTTTAAAAAATTCTTTTAGAAAACAAAAGAAATGCTCGGCCCTACCATATAAAACAACTCCCAGAAGAGAGGCTTCCTTCGTACACAGTAAACTGGCATCATCTCTAAAGGTCATCAGGCCCCTAGTCCCGCCCCGACACTGTGCATGGCCACACCATGCATCTGCCATTCATGGAGCAGGTGGCGAGGCAGCTGTCCTTGCCAGTTCTGTGTAGAGGAGTGTGGCATGCCTCTTGGATCAACCAGAGCATGTCCAGGACAAACCACCCATTTGGTGCAAGGAAGTCACTAAAAGTATGTGTAACTAGGTTTTGGAAGAACCAGTATCTCAGAGAAGCAACAGCAGGAAGCTGCTCTCTCCTGTCCTTCCGGAGACTTGGCAGCCTATAGTCTGAAGGCTCCACAGCTGGCCAGGCCTGGAGAGGGCAGGAGATGAATACTCTGGAAGAGGCGCATGCTGAAGCAGCTGTGGAGAGAGGAGCAGACTGCGCTGGTGGTGGACCAGCACAGGACACAGTCAGGAGAGGCCAGCTCTTCCTCCAGCCTCGGTTTGCCTGACGTTCTTCTGCTGACGTTGGGAGCTGTAGGCATCTGTTCTCTTCTTCCACCCTATGGCTTTCCAGGATCAAACTCCGCTCACCAGGTTTTATGCCAGATACCTTTTCCCCACTGAGCCTCCTCACTAGCCTTCAGCGGTTTTCGGCAGTGTTAGCGCTACCCTCCAGGGATGTTGGGCACCCAGCACATGAGAGGAACCTGGCAAGACCGGGCAAATGTTCTTGGACGTCATGGGGTCATTTTTGGAGCCCCGAGAAAGGTGGGTGTTGAAAGAGTGGGTCATGGCCCCGAAGAGCAGGTGGAGCCCCGAGCCATGTCACAGGCTTCCAGGAAGGGAGCAAAGGCCCTGGGCAAGCCTCTGTTTGATTTACTGGCATTGGGCAACTCTAGGAGTCCATTCTGAAGGGAGGTTCCATGTATTCAAGTTGTCCTCTTTCCAAAGTGAAGAGGTGGTTTCTTAGGCAAGTAAGATGTAAGCCGCATGGGATTCTTGGTGCCCAGATCTTTGTGGACCTAGGACTGGAGCTGCACCTGGAGACCATTGCAGCCTCTGGGTTTGACGCTGCTCCCCACACCCCGTCAGCTCATTTTAGCCTCATAATATTTCTGTGAACTGTTTATTGGAAGATGTGCTGGGCCCCAGAGGTGTTCAACACTTAGCTCAAGAGACCTTGGAGACTTGGCCCAGAGACTCCCAGATTGGTAGGAGGAGGTGAATTCAAGGTCTTTACAGCAGACTTGGCCCAGGTAATTCTGGTTTCTACATAATCCCTAGGTGGGAGTAGAGGGAAATCTGGGGAGATGGAGGGTTCTGGTAGGCCCTCTGGAAGAGGATGAATCCTAGACTAGATTAAGATCATAGCCAACAATTGTAAATGCCTGAAAGTGGCCACGGAAACCTTCCAGCTCACACTGGGCAGGCTGTTCTCCCTCCAGCACCTAGCATTGCTCAGCCATTTGGTAGAAATTTGGAATTTGGCCTCAACCCCAAGCCTGCCACACCAGAATCTGTATTTGAACTTGATTATCTTAGCCTTTGAAAGGGTTTTAGATGTGGGCAGTCTCCTCTGTGGGAGGTTACTGTGTTTTATTTTTGGCCCTAGGCAGCCAAACTATGGGTTCTTGCACCTGGGCCTAGGACGTGGTCCCTGAGTCAGAGCCTAACCTAGTCAACCTTACTCTAGTGCTAACTCTGTCCTCTCTATGGTTTGGGTCACCTGCCTGATCAGCCTCCTGGCACGGTCCTTTCTTCCCAGGAAGGAGGAGGACATGGTTCATGTCGGGAACCTTTTACTGGAGTCCTGTACTTCATTTACCCTAGGCCCCACCCACTGAAAGTTTGATCAACATGCAAAATAACAAAGTGGCACCTCTTCCTCTCAGGACCTGGACAGGCACTTGTACATGTGTCCTGTACCCAGCAATGCCCTGTAGGGCGGGATGAGGCTGCAGAAGGAGGTTAGCTCGCTTAACCCTGCTTCCAAAGGAGGCGGCAACATCCATTGTTCTGGTGTCAGGCTAACCCAGCTCTGGTGTCAGGCTAGCCCAGAGTAGCAGCAGGGGAGAAGAAAGAGGGAGACCAGGGCTTGTGGACTGTGGTCTTTGGGGGCCATATTCACATGATATTCAGATACAAGGATAGGGGACAGGTCCAGATGTGAGTCTTGCAAATACCCAGTGATCCCTCCCATTTCTATGGGCATTCTTCACTTGGTCTTGCTTGTTAGTGGGGTCAGTGTCGGTGGCAGTGTTGGTGACATGGTAACCTAGCCGTGTCTGGAGATGCTCCCGAGCCGTGTGATAGGTGTGAATGCTCTGGGGGAGCTGTATGGATAACAGAGAAGTGTAAGTAGTTCACTGGATACTTACTTTGGGTGGATGGATGGATGAATGGATGGATGGATGAATGAATGAATGAATGAACGAATGAAGTGGGGCAAAGACCCAGTTTCTTGATGGACAGTCAGCTGCTGGATCAATGATACTCAACAACAAGGTTGGCCTATGCCACTCCTGGGCATAGGCAGCACAGGTGTTGTCCTTACAGCCCGAGAAAGCAGCTCCTTGCTGTTTACACAAGAAACTGTGACGTTCAGAATTGCGGCCCTAGTCACGAAGCCAGGAGTTGTTCCAAGGGTGTGCTTGTTGTACTCAATCACATGGCCCAGGCAGGGTTCAGGGTGCCAGGGTTCCTTAGGGCTGCAGAGAGGGCTCCCAGTGTGAATACATCCAAGTAGTCAGGCTCAAGATGGCAGCTGGGAGCTCTAAGGCGTCGTCCAGGGATCGCATTCTAGACTCTCCTACCCCAGTACTAGAGCCTTGTAGGCATTCGGAAGTGACAGTTGTCATCATTCTGGATGAAGTGAGGCAAAAATTGATTATTACTGAATCTGAGACTTAAGTCTGGAGCAGTAACAGAGTGGGCACTGAAGGTAGTCTTGCTGAAGCCCCCCAGCAAGCCTCCAGAAGGGGCAGGCATATGAGAGCGTAGGTAAGGTAGAAGAAATGAGAAATGAAGGCTCCTTCTGTCCCCCACCTAGGCCTTCCCAGTTGTCCCATCCTGGAAGCCTAGAGAGACCTGATAGCACAAGAGGGACCACGGGGACGTCCTCACACTCAGGAGCAGGCCCTCAGGGGCACTCACAGTGATGAGGTCCAGTGTCTTGGGCTCTGTAGGGGCTCTGCTAGCACACCTCCTTTTGATACTTTGAGAAGAGGGAACATTTTTTCCCTTTTTTCTCTCTCTCTCTTTTTTTTTTTTTTTTTTTGGAGACAGGGTTTCTCTGTGTAATATCCCTAACTGTCCTGGAACTAGCTCTTGTAGACCAGACTGACCTTGAACGTAGAGATCCATCTGCCTCTGCCTCCCAAGCACTGGCATTAAAGGCGTGTGTCACCACCGCCCAGCTTGAGAAGAGGGGGTATGCTGTGGGACTTTAAAAACATACCTTTCAGCTCAGCCTCTCCAGTTAGAGAGTCTGATGATGGGATGCAGGTTCTCTTTACACACAGTGGGACCCCTCGATGCACATGGCGTCTGTGGCTTTCTTGGCGAGGCTGGGGCTTCCAACAGGGGCCCCTCAACCTGCAGATCTTTAGTATGTACTATCTGGCCCCTGAGCTAGATAGCCCAGTGCCTCAGTTTCCCTATTCAGAAAGGAATTGGATTGCGTAGCAACTTCTCATCAAAAGCTGGTCCCTGAAAGGGCTTAGGACAATTATCTTGGTGGTCAGGAATGTGACAGTGACGTACATAAGGTGGCCCACCCCTTGATTGCCTGCAGATCTGCCTCGCCCTGAGCTGGCTCCCGCGAGGCCATTCTATGCTCCCAAAGTGGGAAATAAGAATGTGACTGGGGAAGGGACTATGAGGATGGGCACCTGGGCACCTTTCCGTGGGTGGATTGCCTATGCTGCCTCTCAGTGCCCAGAAGCACCATGTTCCCATACTAGCTGGAAGCTTTGGCTGGCCCGCTTGTCCAGTCCTGCCGAGCTCTTTCCAGGCCGCCCTTGAGTCTTTGCCATGCTTGAGAAAGTGTGGGCCAGAACAGGGAGTGTTCATTTCCTATGCTCTCCTTCCCTCCTTCCCTCGAAGAATTTTGATGGAGCTATGCCTCTCAATATGGTGGAACAAAACCCAGGCAGCCAGGGCGGCGCTGGGATTTTCATCGGTCAGACCAAGCTCTAGAAGATTCTCCCAGGCTGGGGACTTAGGAGTCTCCCTTCTGGCCTGATGTGTTCTCTGACCGAGGTGGACAACCAGCTCGGAAGTTGCTATAGTACATTAATTTGTAAGAAAAATAACTTGGCCCTGAAAGGTGGTTTTGTAGCAGCTTTGTAAAAAAAAAAAAAAAGGACGGGAATGATTGGCTCCAGCATTTAAAAGCCTCATGTGGCTGCGGTTTTATCCTGTGCCGTACCTCAAGCTCAGTGAGCAGAGGCCATCCCAGGGTTGAAACTGTAGCAGCCAGGCCAGGCCAGGCCAGGGGTGCTGTTCAGGGTCCAGAGCATCTCCAGGGACCCAGGAATAAAGTTGGAAAGTTTTCAGCGTAGACATCATGGATATTGGCACAGGCTTGGTTTGCGCTCGTGAATGATGAGGATATGTGGAATAATGCAAAGCTGGTCTTGGTAGCAGCCCCCCTCCCCATCCCTCCAGTTCCTTCTGTGGCCCCTCGGTGCAGCCATGTAGTGGGAGTGGGGTGGTAATCTGCTCAGACTTCTATGATGGGAGTGACGGGGATTGCAAAGGGAGTAAGCTTCCAAGGCTAGGGTGGTCCATGCATCCTATAAGCTCCCACTGTGTAGCAGACACTGGGGTTGGCGCACGCTTTAACCTCTGTTTCTCTCTGGGAAGGAGGTGCATAAACAGCTGAGACGGAACACATGCTAAACTAAGGCACCAAAAACATCCTAAGGGTCCTTGAGAAAGGACTAGGTAGTAACAATGGACTTGTAAGCCCTACAGAAGCACTCATATGGAGCACTGCTCTGAATACTGTATGCAATCTGGCCTGCCAATCCTTCTGTTAGCCCTAATGCAGGAATGGCTGTTGGTATAGGATGGGAGTACAGAGACTTGATGAAATGGCTGCTAGAAGCCAGGTGTTAGTCCTAGCTGGTGTGGGGTTTGAACTCAGGGCGTGTGGCTGAGAGTCTGTGCAGAGCCTGGGTAGCACAGCCACTGGGGATCCAGTGACTAGACAAGGCCTAGTAGGCAGAGTTGGGTAGCATATGTTAAACTGAGGAGGAAAGCTCAAAGTATGGCACCACCTTCCCAGGTTGCCAGGGTGAAAGACAGGCACCCGCCCATTCTCAGGAATGCAGTTAGTGTGTTACCAGGGTTGGGCACATGGCTGTGTGCAGGAGGCGGCATATGGCCTGGGACCCCTGCTGAGATGACTCATAGCTGCTTGGTGGCACAATGCACAGCATATTGGCCAACATTATCCCTAATCCTTATCACAGCACTGTTTTCTTTAGTTTGATGTCCGGCAAAAGCCTTCCCAGGCCCGCTGGCCACCTTTTCCTCACGTAGGGCTGTCTGCCGGATGAGGCTAGGGATGGACTAGGTTTTCACAGAAAGAGATGTCACCTGTTATGACCCACACTCTGCCCGAGTGCCGTTTGGTTCTGCAGTCTTAACATTTGAGGTTAGCCTGTTCTACACATCATGCTAGCTGTTTTCGGTGGCCAAGGAGAAAGAGGGCAGGTTGGAAGGAGCCTGTGGCTGCCAGGAGGCTGGGAACAGGCCAGGAGCAAGGTCGTTGGAACAGGTGGAGCTGCTATGGATGTGGGACTTTGGCAAGACACGGAATTTCCCTGAGCCTCTGCTTCCTCGCTGTAAAACGCTGGTGAAAACAAGTGGTCCATTCGTTGTGGATGCTAACAATCTGATCTACCAGCCCGAGCGATTTCAAGCTGAATGTGCTGGTGCGTGTGTACAGTCCCATGCCCCACAAGGCTAACGGGTTCAAGCCTAGCCAATACTCTGAGACCCTGTCTCAAGAGAAAAAGAGAAATAGCAATTTCTGGATTCGTCATTTATTGTTCTTCTTAGGTACAAAATACCTGTGTAAGAAGAGTAAAGTCCAGAAGGTTTTAGAAAGACCTTGTCTAAAGTACAGCGCATGTAATTCTTCCAGAGTCGGAGTGACCATGTTTCAGGGCTTGAGGTAGACCCTGCCATTCTTTTCCGAAACAACTGTGATATTGAATAGACTCCAGGTGCCCTCTTTAGCTTCAGGAGTCCATTGATTTCACAGAGTCAAGAACCAGTTTTAAATTGTCTACATATGCCATGGAGCAATGATGAGAGAGAAAAGTTTATTCCTCAGATTGGGAAAATGAAAGAACAACTGCTTAAACAAAGTACGGCGCTTGCACCCATTTCTTACCCTGCCATTAAGACACCGAGTTTTTTAAAATATAAAGATTTATTAATTTTGTTGTTGTTGTTTTGTTTGTCTGTTTTTTGAGACAGGGTTTCTCTGTGTAACAACCCTAACTGTCCTTTATAGACCACTTTATAGACCAGGCTAGACTCTTAACTCAGAGATCTGCCTGCCTCTGCCTCCTGAGTGCTAGGATTAAAGGCGTGCACCACCACGCCCAGCCCAAGATTTATTCATTCTTAGTGATATGGTACATGTGTGTATGAGATAGTGTGTACCACATGTGTGCAGGTGCCTGCAGAAGACAAAAGAGGTAATCACATCCAATGAAGCTGGCATTAAAAGTGGTTGTGAGCCACTTGATGGTGCTGGGAGCTGGACTTGGGTCCTCTGAAAAAGCAGCAAGTGTTCTTAACCACCAAGCCATCATCTCTCCATCCTCAAAGGCATGTTGTTTTATACATGTGCATGTGCACGTGTATACACACACACACAAACACACACACACAAATGTTTTTTTTCTTCTTGTCCTTGTGCAAAGAGTTGACTTTGTTTGGGCTCTTTAGGTCAAGCTCTGTGAATTCTTTGATGCTGATGTGCCCTTGTTTGTAGCCTTTCTTCTTCCTCTTTAACTGCACGCTGTACAACCCCATTGTAGGCCACACGTCATGTGTTCTTTAATCAGCGCCATTATCCATTGAGAAGGGTGGCATTGGCTGGCTGCACTGATCATGGCTTCCTCAGATGTCTGCAGCTCATCCATGAAATAGAGTTGCTTCCATTGTCATTTTTGCACCAGGACCTTGCACAACCAACTGGACAGTGTCTGCTGTTGTTGTGGTTCCTTTACAGTCTGCAATGTGTCACTCTCTGAACCAGCCCATCTGTTATAACTCTGCTGCTTGGGAACACCTTTGTCTTTTACACTGCAGAGCTCCCTGAGACCATTGGCCACAGACATTGGGGATTGTAGGTCCGTGATGCCTGCTGTGTTTCCACACTGCTGCCATGCATAGCTGGATTTGTGTTGTATGAGTTGGCCTCAGACCTACTCACTTGCATGTCTGTCTCCCAGGGTCTTGGGACCTGCTGCAGCGGGCAGAATCTAGGTAACTTCCCGGATTTTTTTGTACTCCAGTTCTCTGTCACCCATTTAATCTATTTCTTTCTAGCAACCTACCATGCGGAGCACTGAACGCATAACCCATCCTTCCCTCTCAGTGAATTCATCTGGGGATAGGTACGGGTACTCAAGATCCAGTGTGGAGCAGGATAGCTGAGGGCCTGCTCTCTGGAAGGTGTTTCCTGGCAGGGTTGGACAATAAACAATAGCAAAAATGATCATATCAGACAGTGTTGTGAAGACAAGAAACGTGGGTGATAGAATGGAGGTGGTGGGCAGACAAGCAGAAAGTTTTTCCATGGAGGGTGGTATGCGGAACCTCCAGAGGCTGGCAGCAGCTAACCATGGCTGGGCACAGTACCCAGTCAAGAAGAGGAGCTGGGTGTCCACTCGTGTTCGTTGGACTCACTCCAGACCTGGGAGGCTCCTGCCTGATCCAGTCCCAGCTGCCAGCAAGTAGTCTCCCGGAAGCTAATAGCTCATCTCCTGGAGTGGCAAAGCCCACTTGTGAGGTACGCAGAATCCCAACAGTGTGGCTCTTTCTCTTCCTCAGCAATGCCTGGTTGGCCTGAGAAAGTGAGGTCAGGTGATGAAGTGTCAAATTCAGGAGCCTATGGTTTTCTGCCTGGCATCCAAGAGGCCAGTCATCAGCCCCACTGGGTCTTGGTGCCAGCCCTGAGTTTACATAGACTCACTAGGCCTCCTAGCCATCTGTGTGATGTGATAAGTTTCATCATGGGAACAGTCCTGGGGTTGGAGCGGAGAGATAAGTCTAGAGTCTAGCTGTGTCTCCTGAATGTGAGAGAAGTAGCCAGTGTGGCAGTGAACTTATAAATGGTTTCTAACCTGGGCCTGAGGAGGTGTAGTTCTGCACGCTGGAGCTCCAAGCTGTCTTCCCATCAGCAAATAGAAAAGAAAATGCCAGAAACTCAAGGCCTGTGTGCACCTGTGGCTGCACTGTGCACGTGAGCCTCAAGTGTTGACACAGTAGTCGTCATGCATTCTTGCCTTGCTTTTCAACGAAGCGGGCGGCCTCGTGTGAACTCCCCTCACTGGGCTCCTTAGGCCCAAGAGTATGGGTAGGGCAAGTAGTGTCACCCAGAGCCTCCTCACCTTTCTCTTACGGTGCTGCCTCACAGACCCAGGGATTTGACTGGGAGAAAGACAAAGGTACCTGCTGCAGGCTCTCCCCATCCTCAGAACGGGTTACGTTTAGAAGGAAAACCCCTCCAGCACTTGCCTTTCAATCCCAGGCATGAGTTCCGGAGGGCCCCCTGCTCATGCAGTACCCCTGGTGCCCACCAGTCAGAGCGGGTTCACATCCAGTAACTACAAGAGATTTGGCTTTGCTGGAGCGCAGCTGGTCTGCCCCATCATCTGCCCTGCTGTTGGTACTTTAGCTTTGAGCTGGTTGGTCCAGAAACTGGCCTCTGAAGGGAGGTTGGGGTGGCCTTGGTGTCTGGTACAGCAGAGCCATGTGCAAAGAGCCCCTCGGCTCTCCAGTGCCCATCGTTTCCCACGGCCCTTCTCTTGCTACTGAGGAACTCACTTCACAGCCACTGGTGAAGGCAAGAGAGTTAGAAAACAGGAATCCACTCCAGTACAAATGCGCTCATGTCAGATAAGCCTCTTATCTTAAAGGGCTGCTAGCAAAGGGTGTGTGGTTGATGAGGGAGGGAGACGGGACCATCTACAGAAGCAGTGGTTTCCCTCCTGGCGTCTCTCGTGTGGGTGTCACAAAGAAGCAGAGAATGGGAGCCCAGTGGGCTAAGGCTCTGGTCGCAACCTCACCCTCTAGCCTGGGATGGACTCAGGACCCTCATTCGTTTTGCTTTTGTTTTGAGATGAGCTCTCATGCAGTGTTCTATAGCTCAAGGTGGCTTTCAGTTCACTGTGTAGCCAAGTCTGGCCTTGAACGCCTGTCTGGTCTTTCTGCTTCTATGGGCATGTGTAACTGTGCATGACTCTGTTTTGTTTCTTTCCTTTCCCCAAAGTGGGGACGATAATAACTTGCCTCATGGGGTTGCTATGAAGACCACACAAGCCAGAGGGTACAAATCATCCACCACGTCTGGCCTGTGACCAGGAGTTGCTGTTGTCACATCGTCATCTCAGGCCCATGCTGCTCTCATTGCCTTCCCCGGTCCTGTGAGGCTCAGGCTTGGGCAGGACGCAGGTGGCAAATACCCATCCTCTCAGTTGCCCTAGTGACCTGGGCTCCTGTCCTCACTAAGGCTTTGTCATCTCTGGCCTCCTCCAACTGGTAAAAAGTCCTTCCTTGTAGGAAGAGGCGTCTCTTTAGCTCTTACCGTGAGAATAGAGCAGAGCCTCCAGTATGGTAAAATTAACCAATACTTAAATTATATTACTAAGAATAAAACATCTCGTTCCATTAGGGAGCACAGCCGTCTGGCAGGCAATTATGTCTTCTGTGCTGTCGCCCCATCATCCTGCTATAATGTTAACTCCTCAGGCTATAAATACCTTTAGTAGGTTACCGAAGATCTGCGGGCACCGAGACGGAGCGAGCGCGGGACTGAGAGGTCAAGGGCTCACTCCTAGCTCTGTCATTCTTAAGCTGCAGCACTCTGAGCAGGTTATTCATCTAGGCCTCAGTTTTTTTTTTTTTTCCTACAAAATGGGAACGATAGTGCCCAGCTCCTGAGACCTACGTGCGTTTGGTATCAGCTAAAGGGACGGAAGCCATAGTTCTCATTGTACCCCAAAGACTAGAGATGGCATCACTCCAAGTTCTGGGGAGGGTGCTCTCAGCTCACCCATCCTTCCATCTTGCACGTGGGTATTGTTCACAGCAGGCATCCTGCAGTTGTGTGTAGGCCAACTGTGGACTATACCCTGGGGGAAAGCCTGCCAGCAGAAGCAGCTGCCGACTGATGTGGTGGCAGGTGGGGCAGGGCTGCACTCTGTCCTTCCCTCCTGTCTCATGCCTGGCTGCTAGCCTCCCAGGAGTCTCTCCACCCATCCCATCCTGCCTTTCCACGTGGGGGAAGGGAGGG
Source organism: Alexandromys fortis (assembly GCF_014885135.2). Lineage (NCBI taxonomy): Eukaryota > Metazoa > Chordata > Mammalia > Rodentia > Cricetidae > Alexandromys > Alexandromys fortis. The sequence goes on along the minus strand of NW_026067909.1, from coordinate 1,490,290 downwards.
AACCAAGCAGGCGCAAGCACAGTTTGGAGACCTTCCCTGAGACTGTAGCTTCTGAGTGCTCAGAGCTGGTTTTCTTAGGCCCAGATTTGAGGTTGAAGCAGGTGCAGGAGGGCTTGGCTTGAACCCATCCATCAGCCTTACGGCTGAAAGGGTCATGTTGTTGTGTACCTGAGGAACCTGGGGCCCAAGAGGGATGAGGCTCTTTGCCCAAGATCACTGTGAGCTAGATGGGGCCTGGACAGCGACCAGGCCTGCCCTCTCCCTGGCACTCCCCCAGCTGGTCCTCCGCCACCCCTGCAAATTGAGAGGCCATCGCCTCCTACTCATCTCCCCCACTGGTTCAGTCCTGTCTCCTCTGCTCTTCCTGGGCCTGAGTGACTTGTCACGGCTTTGCCCTGCATTCCTCAGGGCTGCGGTGGTGTTTTCTCTCCCCAGGCAGCTTCCCACACTGACTAATCCCATCCAGGCTGGAAGTGGCAGAGCAGCTTGAACAGACAGGGCAAGTGAGCTGGGCCTGGTTCTCGTTTGAGGCCTTGACTCGTTAGGCCTTTGGCAAGTTCCCGAACCTCTCTGAACCTGAGTGCCAGTCAACAAAGCAAAGCAGAGCTCCTCTCGGGCTTTGTGACCACAGTGAGAGAGTGCATCCTTGGGCACTGCTAAGTAGTAGTGCCCTTTCAAGAGACCTCCCTTCCGGGTCCTCTCGAGTCCTAGTAGAAGGACTGAGCAGGAGTTGTCATTTCTGTTTGATGAATGAGGGAGACCCAGCTCTGAGGGGAGGAGACGGCTGTATGGCAGATGGTGGTAGATGCAGGCAGGCCAGGACACAGCAGGTTGAAGCTGACTTCCTCTAGCCCTACCAGGCCTGTGCCCTTCATGGAAGTCTCAGGCTCATGGAGGCAGTCACTGCCTATCTATCCCTCTGCATCTCAGAGGTGTGTGTCCTGCTTTAGGGCTTTTGCCATGCCCCTCCCTGCCTGTGGCCTCAAGCTCAGACAGATGTTCCCAGAACTTCTGAGACTTGATGTGTCTTTGTTTCCTCAGGAAGCTGGGGTGTCCCGGTGCTACAAGAAAGAGGGCTCTTGAGTGGAGGGGTGTGTCATTTTGTCAATGCAGAGGCAAACAGGTTTGCAACATCTCAGGGAGAACCGAGACTAGAGAGCTGTGGGGGTGGTGGCAGCCAGGCCTCAGCCTGCTACAGGGCATGTTCCAAGGGCATTTCCTGTTGATACTGTCCTTGCCCGCACCCACTTCCTTTCCTCTCCTTGTCTCTACCCTGGGCCCCCTGCTGGCTGCTAGCTGGGTGTGCTGTCTTGGTGCTCTAGTCTGCCTCTCTGAGGACTGGCCCTGTATGGTGTCTTTACCTGCTTGCTGGTAGAGCTCCTCCTGTATGGTGTCTTTCCCTGCTGGTAAAGAGTGTCTCTCTAGTGACATCTGGCGATGTTATCTGCTTCTTTTAGGCAACTCTCTTTTGGGCCCATGCTCATCCTTTCAGGCAGATGCTGGGGTAACCCCAAGATGACTCAGGACTCCTGTGGGTGACTTTGCCTTCCCTGCTACTTCCTGCTGCTTCCTTCCTCACTGTGGAACCGGAGACAGAGCCTTCCTCTCAGAGCCTCAGCCCCACACTCATGGGTTGGAGACTTCACTGCTTCTGGCTGTTTAGGAGGACCAAGTTGTGTGCCGCTGGAAGAAGGGTCCACAAGAGGTCCCTCTGTCCTTCCTTTACCCTTCCCAGTCCACTGACTTTGGAGCTTCCAAATGTACACATCAACATTGTACTCGAGGCTCACAGCCCATGTTTCTCACACCTCGGTCAGTGGAGTGAAGAGCAGGGCTTGGGGCTTGGGCCGGTGCAGAGTCTTGCAATGGCTTTCAGTCGTACATTTGAGTAATTTCGGCCCCAAATTTCCACTTACAAAGAGAGATGCTGACAAAATTGGGTCTCTCTGGGAAGTGGTCCAGGTTAAATGAGATTGTATTTCCAGAGTCCCTGGCAGATGCTTCCCCAGGGTCCTCGCTCAGGTCTCCCTTGGCTGTCACTGCTCCTAGACCTCTCTCCCCCTGACGAGAAGTTCCTGAAGCAGTAACACGTTCTGCTCTGGCTGATGGCTCTCCGTCATGCATGACTCCTGGGCTGATTGCAAGGGTGCCTGGGCACTAGGATCTGCTGACTGGAGCCTTGCTTTAGACCTGGGGAGAATGACATTTGGGTGTCTCACATCTGTTTTGGCTTGTCACAGTAGGGAAGAAATACAGAAGTTGGCTAGGAGCTGAATACCCATCCTGGCATCTCCAGCCTCCTCCGAAGTGATCCGTGGCCACAGGCGTGAAATTCAGAGGGAAGTCGTGAGAGTTGGCCGACATGGGGAGGAGAAGCAGAGAGCAGCTTTGACCTCCATGCAGGACACAGGGGCACTAGTGCATGGAGAAGCTTGTGTCCTCTTACCCCTTGATTTATCATGCCTTGTGTCTTTAGCTGCTGGCCTCACAGTTCAGGTGCCTAGGGCTGGAAGCACAGGACAGTTTGGGACACAAAGTGCCAGCATAGCCATTGAGAGCCCCAGTCAGGGATAGGTGACTCTCAAAAAGCAGTTGTCAGAGGTTCTCATTCATCGCTGTGTGCCTGGGATTGTCTGCTTCTCTTTCCCCTCCTCCTCCAGGCACTGGAGGAGATGCCTGGAGAAGATGGGTGAGCCCAAAGTGAAGCCACAGCAAATATAGATACCAAGAAGAAAGAGAGTCGCCCTTCCCAGTGTGATGGGAGAGAAACGGTGACATTAGACCAGAGCGAAGTTTCTCAACCTCCATGCTAATAACATTGGAGCCTGTGCTCTTTGGCATGGAAGGGAGCTTTCCTGCTCTGAACACTAGATCTCAGACGTGCCCCACCCGCATTTGTGACAGGTAATGTTTATTTGGAAGCAATATGGCCCAGGTTCAGAACCATTAATGAGTGAAAGACCTTGACCCCCTTTGAAAGCTGGTCTCAGACAGGAAAGCAGAACCCGCTGAATCAGACAATGGCAGGAGGAGACACCTGCTTGGTGCCTGCTCAGCCCAAATGCCATGCAGGGTAGGGTAGAGCTGGGCAGCAGAAACACAGGCTTGCTGCAAAGGTTTCTGTTCCTGGGGCCCTCCCTGACCCCCCCCACCCCACCCCATTGTTGGCCCCACAATTCCTGCTGTTTCCATTTCTGAGTCCATGTCCCTAAGGTCCAAGAAAGATAGTGACATTGTCCAATGGCCTCTCAGCTCACTTCTGTTGGCTCCTGAATGATGCCAGGGTCTCCCCTGAGCCCTTGCAATGAGGCCAGGCAAGCAGGCTTTCTGCCAGACAGCCGCCAGCAGTGTGCGGCCCTGCTTTTCATAAGAAAAGGCACCCCAGCCCCACTGCCAAAGCACAACGCCATCTTGTCCATTAATCAGGACTTCAGGATTCTCAGAGCAGTCTGAGCAACTGCCCGGCTAGAGCCCTCTGATTGCTGTCACCTCTCTGTACACAGCATTGGCTGTTAGCCGCTGCCCCCACCCCCATACTGCGAAGACTTCTGCAGAGTGGGGCTACCCCAAAACCTTGGAGCCTGTTTAAGGGGCTAGGACATTTTCAGGATTCAGCAAGAATGGAGGAAGCATCAGAATGAATTATTTTTATTATTGCTCTCATTTTCCATGTTTTCTTTCAAATATAAGAAGATTCTAGGTTAGTAAGTCCCCCCTCCTTGAGAAAGGCTTGAAGCATGGATGGGAAAACGGTTCACCCAGTGGAGGTGATGATGGTGCTTATCATATACCTGAGGCCTCCAGGGAAATCCTGAGCTGCCTCAGCTGCCCCTTTTCACACTGAAGCCTTAAGCCAGCTCCTGACACAGGCCACAGGTGCCCTGGGACTCCCCCTTGAAGGCTAAACCTGGTCATTACTTGTAGCTGCCTCCATGGCACAGGACCACAGTTAGTATTGTTGCCCATGGGCCCCTGCCGTGCAGGTGACACTCACATGGCTCCATTTCATGGTATTGCAGGCAGAATGAGACAGACCCTCAGGAAGCTAGTGAGTGAACCCTACCACCCTTACCCAGTTGGGCATGGATAGGTTTGTTCTGAACAGCTGAGTTCTGTGTCAGCCGGACGAGAGGAGGCTCCGGCTGGGAAAGCTGATCCGCAGGGCCCTCCTGTCTCCTTCCCCCATCTTTCCTTCATAGTGCTGCCTCGCCCTACCCCCACCTCTCGGTCAAGCCCTGGGTCTGTCCTGATCTTTCCAGAGCCCACCTCCGGCCCTCTGGGAACCAGAATCCTGAGCCCTCCCAGCAAACCAGGGAGGTCCCTCCTGGGCCTCCTCTGTGGCCGAGACCTTTGAGCAAAGTGTTTTGGAGCCACTCCTGGTGGGAGGACTATGCATTCAGAAACTCGGATACCCTGCTAATTTGCAGAAGGCTGCTGAATGCCAGGCAGGTCAGCTGGAATTAACGTGTGCTTTGCTGAAAGAACAGAGTTGCCACCCACATCTCCATCCATGTCTGGGCTAGGAGCTGCCCTGGAATTCTCAAGGGAAGGAGGAAAGGGCAGTGAGCACCCCCAATCCCTGGGGCCTTTCATTGGCCTTCAAAGACTCAAAGTTCCTTGGTTTGCTGGCAGAGCACCTGCAGGGCCGTTACTCGTGTTGCTAGGTTAGTGGCCATGGTTTCTGCTGTCAAGTGGCAAGCCAGCTTTTCCAGTGTCCAGTTGTAGAAATAGGCTCCAGTGCTTAGTAACCAGGGTAAGCGACTAGAAACTATCCAGGCCCAGCTCCTTTGTAGTCGCCATCACTGCTGGGCCAGCTGACTGTCTGCCAGGGGCACTGGGAGCAGGCAGCTGATAGAAGCTCCTGGAGTCACATCATCACTGGAGCAGTGTAAGCCACAGACTAACCCATCCCTTATCCCATTCTTGCCAAGTCTCGGAGCTTCTGGCCCATGCAGGCAGCCCTAGAACGTTCCAGAGGTTCAAGAGACCAGATTTTTCTGGAGTTAGAGCTCCAGGTGGGGCCTTGCCCACTCCGTGTGTCCTTTGCCTCTCTGGATGGAAGGAGGCTGAAGGGACCCATCCTCCCAGTATGTACGTCAAAGACCCCATCTTTCAGGCTGCCAGGGATGAAACCGTGGTTTTAATTGGCTTAGTTCAGTGGTGGAGGCTCCAAAGCTCTGGGAGGCGAATGGACTGCTTCGCCTTTGGAACCTGCTGCCAGTGGACACAATGTAGCTGTAGGAATGAAAACAAGAAAGAGAGGCCCGCAGGCTCCGGGTTTTTAATTGGCACCATTCTCCTACTGGCCCTCCAGCCCTCTTAGGGCTCTGTTTGGGCCGCTGGGCCTGGGCTGCGAGAGATGGAGCCTTTCACAGCTTCAGACTGGTTTAAGTGGACCTGTATGGATTCCTGCAGGCATACTGAAAGAGCCGGGCGCAGTCACTGTTCGAGCAGCCCTGGGAAACTGGTCAGCCACCTGCAAGTAGTGAATAGCAGGAGCTGCTGAAGCCGCCTGGACTTCAGTGGCCCCGCAGCCCTGCCTCGCTGCAAAGAAAAGAGTTTTGTAAAGCTGCAATTAATGTTTCTCCTTCTATCCATTGGAAGTTGCTTTCTTGCTCTCAGCTGGGCCAGTGGGCTCCTTGCTTCTCCATTAGCCCGAGCACCGCCACAGTGGATGGCGGCTCTCAAGACACGCATTCTTGTCAGCCACTGAGGGAGGGGCCGGCCCCGTCTTTTGTGTGTGTGTTTCACTCCCTCGCTTTCTAATACCCTCAAGCGAGCAGTGAGAAAATCGCGTGAGGGCTTCTGGTGGGGCAGGCCCAGAAGTCCCTTCAGGTCTGCCAGCTTTTCTTCTGTGCAGACACCGAAGTCTCACTGGGAAGGGACGGGGTGGAGATTAGCAGGGAAAGGACACAAGAAATAGGGAGTGGAGAGGTAGTCAGCCTGAACACCAGAGATGTCTACCAGCTTTAAGGGTTTCCCCTAGACTCTCCCTAGCCTACGTAGGTGTGCCATGAGAACCAAGATGGAGAAAGCAGCTTATCACCCTGGCATCACCGCCTTGGACGGTGAGCATCAGTTATGAGTGCATGTGGGTCTCTGTGGCGCACTGACCTACAGTGTTCCAGGCTGAGTGGACATTACTACCAAAGGATGTTAGCCTTCCTGGCTGTGGTTATGACTGAGCACAGTGGCTGTGAGTTAGCCTGAACACCAGTCTTTCAGGCCACCTAGGCAGCACCCACTGCAGGCTGGCTGTCCTGTAGGAAGGAGGGTTTAGCTTTGTGAAGGTGGCATCTGGGCCATGCCAGGCTGCCCATCTGTCCCCTACTGCCATACCCTCAAAGCTGGCCTTCTTTTTGTTTAATCACAGTAGCCAGAGAAGGTGTTGGCATGAGAGAGAGAGACAGTCCCTGTGGACTTACCCATGCATGGCCGGGCTTTCCTATACTTCATGAAGATCTCCCTGGCCTGGTTACAGGACAGATGTCTGTGGCAGCCACACCCGACAAGGGCAGGGTTCTCTGGGGTCTTTTAAATGCCCGGGGATGCAGGTGCTGTGTCGTTAGGTCCTGCCAAGCTTTTAGACGGACATGAACAAAAGGAAAAAAAATAAACCTATCAGGAAATACACAGTTATATTGAGGTGTGTCCCTGGGAAAGTCAAAGCCCTGGCCAACCCTTCCAGAGCCTGTGGGGGAGCATGCAAAAGGGGGCACACAGAGGCCTTGACCTTGGGGCTTCTACATGTTCTGCGCCTTCTGCATGGCAGTCCCCAAGGAGAGTAACACCATTCCCTTCCTGTCTCTTTGAGACACTCAAGTGGAGCTACGAAGACTTCTAGTCCTGGGTCTGGCTAGACAGAGCATGCTCCAGGCCAGGCCAGGCTTCATTACTAAGGCAGAGCCCCCTCATCAGCAGTCCCTTGGGGCCCTCTTGCTACCTTTCCTCCTGTTCCAGAACCTCCACCTCTTGCTGGGATCCGGCCCAGGTCCAGCCTGCCCTCAGTGGACAGTATGGAATCCCACCAAGATTGCCCTGCCCAAGAGTGTGGCATCAGGGGCTCCTTCTCTGCATCAGATCAGATTGGAGAATTTTTTTTTTTTTTTTTGGTGAGAGGGCAGGCTATCCCTGGCAGGTACCTGATGGGCAAGAGTTCAGGGTGTGTCTCTTTCTCCCGGATACTAAAGCCAAGCAAGTGTTTTATTTACTTCCAGGTAAAGTATCCAGAATGGTAGCCCTCTCTAACAGGTCCTCCTGTTAGACTCAGAGGACATCAAGGAGCCACATACTTTGTCCCCGCCACTTGCCTCTGGCTCTGTGGGTAGAACCTGCCGAGCCCAGAGAAGCAGAGTGTGCCCAGGAATGTCCTGCCACACCCGTTGCCCATGGGCATGTCCCCAGCCATTTACCCTGCCTGGGCATGCTGGGGCATGCCAGCCAAGCCCAGCTGGATACTGCCCGGTGCTTGCCTCCTAGGACCCCAGTGGTCAGTGAGAACCAGTGTGGCCCTTCTTCCTTTCCACAGCATGCCAGAGGTTCTGCCCATTCTGCCTTTCTGGGGATTGTTTTTCATCACACTCGGTGCAGCTGGGCACCATCAAGTGTTGTTTAAACCCTTCTGAGCCAAGCATTGCACATGATTTCATCTGAGCTTGGCTACAAGCCCTTAGAGTGCAGTTTTGTTTCCCCATTTTACAGATTGCAAAGAGAAATTCAGCATGCATAAAAGAGTTGCAAATGCTAAGATCAGGGACAGGTTTGTACCCCACATATGCTTCCCTTCCCTCTGGGGCCTCACATGTGTTAGGCAAGGATTTACCACTGAACATCACCCCAGCTCCTTGTTCGACCTTTTCAACCTCTCATTAATTCGCCCACCGGCTCATCCATCTTTGTTCTAGCAGGCATCAGGGTCAATTAATGTGTACTAGTTCTCTGGCTGAGATCTATGCAGGTGACTACCACTAGGATTCTGGCAGCCTGCCCAGGTATGGGGCTCCAGCCTGGAGGACATGGGGTTCTCTCTGCTAGGCACAGAAGGCTCCAGGAGGGCTTTGTGGGGGCAAGGCTGGTGGACATTTTAACTATCCTATGAAGTACGGTGCATTTCCCAAAGGTAAGAGAGCGAGTTTAGTTGCTATGAGGTCAGCAAGATCAGACACTTAGAGGATAGACGGAGATTCAGAGAGGCTATGCCTGCTGGCCCCAAGGATGCCTGTAGATCCCTATTGTGATTTGGCCCGGAGCAGGAGGGGAAACACTGCCAGCCACAGAGGACAACCTTGGAGGGTTGGGGACTGCTTCTGATTTGTCATTGCCCAGGTGGGAAGGTCACAGGAATGAGACAGCTCTTTCCACAATGCTTGCTTGCCTTTTCTTTAGGATTTAGAGTTTCTCCTCCCAACTTGAGCCTAGCACTTTGAATTTGGTCTCTACATCTCGTCTGAAGATGTAACAGGTGGAACTAGGGTCCATTGCACACGCATTGGAAGGAAGTGTTGACACCAACCCAAGTGTGTCTTCCACGTTTGTGCTGAAGTGTTCCCCCAGAACCTGTGACAAGCCAAGAGACTTCTCTTTACCCACTCTGGGGATCTGGGTAAACCAGGTACTGCCTTGGGAGTCTAAAAAGCAACCATTTTTCCCAGGACAGGAAGCCCCTTTCTAGCCCGGGGCAAGCAGGCAGATGCAACAAGAACATTGGTACTTCATGGCAGCAATGCCCACCAGGGTGTCCCCTATCCTGTGTTCTGTAAAAGGACCCAGTGACCACACACAAAGGCTATGAGATTTACCATAAACAGGCAAGTGTCCACACAGGTATATTTCCCTCCCACCCTCGTTCTTGTAGTCTTTTTCTTTTCTTTTTTTCTCATCTCAACCTCAGATTTAATTGGTGATATTAGGAAAAGAAAGCTGGGCCTGGTAGGTTTTGTTGTTGCTGTTTGTTTGATTTGGGTTTTGTCTGTGTAGTTTTGTAAAATTCTTACCAATAAAGAACAGGAAAGAGAAAAAAAAATGAACTATGAAGGAGATGTACCAAAAGCTTTAACATGGAGATGGGGTGAAGGCGTCTTTCCTAAAAAATACAAGTTGACTGAAGGTTTTATCCTTCATCCCTCCCTTAGGGTATCCTCTCCTGAAATAAAAGGCCATGCAGACACATTTTTAGATAGTACATTCAAGTGTGGAAATTAAGAATAGTATACATACAAAGAAATCCTCATATTTCCCAAAGGCTCAACCGTCTGTCTCTGTGACAGAAATATCGGAGGAAAGGTTATCAGGCATGGTTGCTTGAGTCTGTGGCAGCACAGACTCGTAGTTGGTGTGCATGGCAGAAGGGGCCTATTTAGCTCATGGCAACTGAGAAGGGAAAGGGAGGAGACCAGGGTCCCAGTTTTCCTGTCAAGGGCATGGCTTCAGGGACCTAGCTTCCTAACACACGACACCACCCTTGAACAGGTTTGTTCAATTCTTCCTGTCTAGCTATGAATGCAACGTAATACAAACTATTTTAAACGTACTTAAAATATGAGACACCTTTTGAGTAATTTGTTTGTTACTCTTTGGTAAATCAGTCATGCCTTCCTCAGACTTTGTAGATGACAATGTTATATTGCAATGCCAAAAAGTTGGACACACCACCAAGGTGCCACCCCCTCCCGATAGTGACACAGGCTGGGGTCTGAGCCTTCACACGTATGAACATTCCCATTTGCACCTATGTATTTTATGTGTATTGGCATTTGATCTGCATGTGTGTCCGTGTACCATGTGCATGCCTGGTGCCCGTGGAGGCTAGAAGAACATCATATCCCCTGAAACTGGGGTTGCAGTCAGTTGTGAGCCTCCATGTAGGTGCTGGGAATTGAACTCTTGTTCTCTGAACAGCAGCTAGAGCTCTTAACAACCGACCCATCCCCTTAGCCCAGCATCCCACAGGTGATTTTTGTGGCCAGCGTGAGCTGCCTCCTCTGCTTTCCCGGCTAGCTGTTGGCTGTTTATTTTGTGGGTAAGCCTGCCTTTACCTGGCTCCATTCATGACTCTGACCTGTTTCCAGTCTTCTTCAGCTGTGTTCTGCAATATGTGTGACTCCTTTGGGATGTGGCAGCTACATGTCCCATAGGATGCACTCCCTTCGGTAGGATTGCTGGTCACAGGTGGTTGGTCACAGTTAGATGGTCTGCTTTCTGCCCCCTCCTGGTCAGACATTAGGTTTTTGCCAACTAGATAGGTAGTTGCATTCTGCCCCTTGTCCTTCCTCCTCTCCTTCCCCCTTTGTGACAAGGGCTTGCTCTGTCGCTCTGTTGGCCTAGGACCACTGCATAGGGCAGGCTGACACCTTAAATGTGCATGCGCTCTCCTGCCTCTGCCTCCCACTGCTGTGTTGTAGACTGTGCTCACCACAGCTTACTGCTGCTACTTTAGTTTGCATTTCTGAGTCAGTCTAGTGTCTTTTCATGTACTCAAGAGAGCGTTTGTGTCCCTTTTCTGTGTTCTCTTCACTGCTCCTTTTAAAAAACAGCTGTTGCTCTTTCTCTTCCCAGCTGACATTAGGGAGATTAGCTTTGGCTGTGGTTTGAGTTACAGATATTTACTTGTAATTCGTTCTTTGTTTTCTGACTCTCTGGCATTCTTGTACTTTCCTGGGACGTAACTCATGCACTGCACTGCTCATGCATTTGTCACGTGCAGTGGGCAGTTTGTAGTTTCTTTGCAGAGCTCTACAGCCACCACTGTTCATTATTCCCCAGCCCCTGGCAAACACTGATCTCTGTCCTTTCTGCAGCCTTCTTCATCCTGGATATCACACAACACACATCCTTTTTCTGCAGACTTCTTCATCCTGGGTATCATTTATAAGCAGAGTCGCAAACCACACCCTTTTCTGCAGACTTCTTTCACTCTGCACACAGCTTCCACACTGCAGCATTCTCAGTTCCTCATTTCTGATAGCTTTTGCATCATTTTTCCTCTTCGACCATAGTGAGTGACGAAACAGAGGCACTAGGGATGAGTTTCTCCGGGGCACCTACCTCAGAGCTGAACCGCTGGATCTCATGGAAGCGCGGAGTTTGGCATTTTAAGGAACTGTCAGACTGCTCGGTGCAGTGGCTCAGTGGCAGCAGCATTGCACGTGCCACCTGCTTTTGGCATTTTTGACATGCACATGTTTCAGTCATGTTTAATTATTTCTTTAATGGCTCTATATTTTGAGTTTCTGAAAGGACGGTCAACCTCTAGATTATAAAGCAGTTCTCCCATCTCCTGCTAGTCCTCTGTGGCCTCACGTTGTGGTCTTTGGTCTGTAGTCACCCTGTGCACACTGTAAATGTGGAGCCACTCCACTGCTTTTGATACACTCCCATTTGTCTCAACTGGAAACTCAACTTCTCCTCCCTGCTTTGAGATTCCATTGCCACCAGACATTGTGCTGTGTCTACTTGGAACGTCGACTTCTGCTCTCTTGGTCTCCACTGACGTATGCACTTGCTGTGTCTTTCTAGCTCTCGAGTCTTTGCTTAAACTTTAGTTGCTATGGGGTGGTCTGTGGGATTAGCCTGTATTGTTGGCTACAGAACTTTCCAGGCTCACGTCATCTGTGTATTTTCAAAATGAAATGGAAATATCAAAAATGAAATAGCTGGGCATGGCGGCATAGGCACCATCCCCGCACTTGGAAGGCTGAGGCAGGAGGATCAAGGGTTTAAAACCTATGCACATCAGCACTGCCTCCCTCCCTGTGCACATCAGCACTGCCTCCCTCCCTGTGCACATCAGCACTGCCTCCCTCCCTGTGCACATCAGCACTGCCTCCCTCCCTGTGCACATCAGCACTGCCTCCCTCCCGGTGCACATCAGCACTGCCTCCCTCCCGGTGCACATCAGCACTGCCTCCCTCCCTGTGCACATTGGCACTGCTTCCTAGAGCACATCAGCCCCACCTCTGTGCCCCAGAGTTGCTGTGAGCATTCTGCTGCCTGTACTTCCCTGCGGGTTGTGGTCTCCGACAGCATTGGCTTTGGCCCCCAGCCAGATCCCTGTGTGCTTTGGAAAGGTCCCTTGACATTGTTAAGCAAAGAATCCTCTTCACCCCAAACTGTGGGCCAAGTGGTTTCACAAACTCCTTCCTGAGTCTATGCCGAGTGGAATGTTCACTGCAGAAACAAAATGTTTGTTTTCCAATGGTGAGGGCTTAGGGAGGCCCTCGAAGTTGGCTTCCACACCCTCTGTGTTCAGGCATGCCATCTGCCATCCTGGGACCTAAAGCAGGAACAGCAACCATCATGTGTTCTGTCGGGTGCCAGCAGAGAGGGGACACTGGCTAATTGCCATTCAGGAAATCTCAGTGTTCTGGACCTCCAAGGCCTCTTCTTACCTGCAGCACTTTAGGTCTGGGCCCTTCAGTAGGCACACTGTGAGGCAGTCCCTGAAGTAGGCTATGGGGCATGACCTGTATGACTGTCAGGGAACAGAGAATAAAACAGGTATTTGAGCTCTCCTCCAAAACTCGGTGTGCGAGGTTGGGTTTAGTAGGGGAGAAAGAACATGCCAGTGGAAGGAAAGCATGCCCAGTAGGAGCTGGGCATCCAGAGAGGTTGACAGCAGAGGGAGTTCACATGGCTGCACCATCCTGAGCACGTGGGGAGCAGGGCCAGGCTCTGGCCTACCTGAAAGGTGTGGTCCAGTGAACATCACTCTAGCCGATCCTTAAAAACTCTGGGTCAGGTGGTTATCTTTGGAGTTCCCCGTTGTGAAGCAGCCTCTCCTTGGCTACATCCTATTTGATGGGTGACATCAAGACTCTGCTAAACTCTGGGTCTGGTCCTGGTGTCTGACTGAGGCTGCTGGCCCTAAGTCTATTCTTCACAGGCCCAGCTTCTTAGGCTGTGCCTGTAAACAGACTGTTCCAGAATTAACAACCCGAGTTAGGTCATTTTCTTACAGTCCAAACTACCACCTGGACCTGCAGCCTGCAGTATTACCCTGGACCAGACCACAGCACATAGACTATAACAGGAAGGTGCTCCCAGAGGTGCAGCAAGGGAATTGCAGAGCCGAGATAGCCAAGGCCCAGAGTGACTGTGGGTCAAAAGGTCCTGAAGGGGAATCTCACAGCTTTATGGTGCTGTTCCTAGGGTGTCTCTGAGAGTGGCACGATTTTAGCAGCCATATAGCATACCTGGCTTTGACTGTATGCTAGCTTTCCTGGACTGGAGGTGGTTGGCAGAGTTTTGAAGCATATCATGTCCCCTGGTCCTTGTTCCCTTCTTAGTAAGAAGGGACAAATGACTCCCTGAGCTAAAATAGGCTCTGTAGTCTGTCATTGGTGTAGCTTCAGGGGGGGGGGGGGGGGGGGGGCCACAATCCCCTAGCGTGAGGCAGATGCTTGCAGAGCATATGCTGGCTCCTAAAGATGGGCACTGGGGAAGCAGTGGCTCAGGAAGGAAGGAGGGAACCTCCCCAGTGATGGCTTCCACACAACGGGTATTTACTGTTCCCATCAGCCTGTTGGCTTCTGGAACCTGGAGTCTGGGAAGAGCCCAGAGTCTTTGGTGCCAAATCAGTGGTGCTCTCGGGGCCCCGAGGACCATGACTTATTTCAGCTCCTTGTCTCAGCCCTTGGCATCCTGGCTTTCCCTCCAGGTTTTCCAGTCAGCGTTTCCCACATGCCTGAGAGTCAGGAGACCATCCAGGCCCAAAAAGGTCCGGAGCACTACACAGAGAGGTGGGCTGAGCAGTCTTGTTGACCTTGCTTGAGAGTATGTACAAAAGACCGGACATGGAGGTCTTCAATCGGAGCACTCAGGAGGCAGAAGCAAGTGGATCTCTGTGATGGTTTGAGGCTAGTAAGAACTCCAGAGTGAGATTCTCTCTCAAAATACTAAGCAAATCAAAAGCAAATCCAGGGAAACTACATGCTTTGTCAGCCCCAACACAAAGGAGACCTTGAGAATTTGTCTCGTGGCCTGTTGTTTTTAGATACTTGCACAGTTCTGTTGTGCAGTGTTGTACAGTGTCTGCTTGGGCAGGAAGTGCCTCCACTCAGGCAGATCCAAGGGCTTAGCACTATGCAAGGCCAGCTAGAGCCAGCTGCTGCCCCCCTGGCCTCATGGACTGGCCTTGTTGTTCTGGTGTCTTAGAAGGATTTGAGGAGACTCTGAGACCTAGGACAATAATGTTTGGCCTTTTCTTTTATGTGTTTGTGTACGTGTATGTGCACATGTGTGTGAGTATGTTCAGATGTTTGCATATGTGCATATGTGTGTCTGTATGTACACACGCATGGAAGCTAGAGGTTAACCGTGGGTGGTGTTCCGCAGTTGCTGTCCACCTGTTTACTCCTTTATTCTCTCGCATATGTATGCATGCTTTCATGAATTTGTGTGTACCACATGTGTGCAGCAGCCTGTGGGGGCCTAGAAAGGGCATCAGATCTCCTAGAACTGGAGTTGCAGGTGGTTTTGTTAACTGACATATGGGTACTTGGAATCAAAGCCAGTCTTCTCCAAGAGAGGCAGCTGCTCTTAACTACTGATCTATCTTTCTAGCCTCCATCCTTGTTTTTTGACAAGGCCTCTCTGATTAGGTCAAGCTGGCTAGCTAGGAAACCCCAAGGATCTGCCTGTTCTTGATTCCTAGCTCTGGGATTATAAGCATGCACCACTACACCTGGCTTTAAAAAATTCCAAACCAAATCTAAACAAAAAAACAGATTGTGGAGATCCAACTCAGGTCCTTGTTGCTTGTGTTGTTATGTTGCTTAGTGACTGAGCCATCATGACATGTTGTTTTTATGGGTTCATTAAAAAAGGGAAATGACATGGGAAAGAGAAGCAAGCATGGCAGCCTTGAAGCATGGTGACCGCAGAGGGACTGGACACTTTTTGTCCAGGAGAAAGCATGTCTGCACTTGGTGAACATCGCCTGTCACCACCAGACACTGACACCCTCATGCAACAGCTGTGCTTCGAATGCGGCTGCTCAAGGGGCGATGTCTCTACAGCCTTGGCTTCCCAGCAGACTCAAGGTGGTAGTGCTTAGGGCCCAGCAGCAGCATCTGCTCAGGGTGTGGCATTCCTGCTCTAGAAGGAACAGAGGAGTTCCTGGAGAGAAGCGCCCTGGAGCGCAGGTGTGTGATGGACCCTGTGGTCCCACATGCCGAGCCTTAGGTACCGTGTTTTAGTTCCAAGAAGTAGAACTTGAGTCAGGGATTATTAAGCAGGTGTTTGATGGAGGGCAGGGAAGCTGACAAGACTCGGAAAGGCTGTGTAGCAAGGCAACACAGGAGCTGGGCCTCTACCTGGGGCTCGGGTGACATGGCTAGCCCTTGAGATGTCATTCTGCTGGCTGCAGGACAGTACTTCTGTCGCTTGTGGAGTTCATCTTGAGCTGGGCGGCCCCTGTGAGGAAGGTGTCCTTCAGGCTTCTTAGCCCCCAGGCATTCCGAAAGGGATAACTGTGACCTTGCAGCAGCCAAGCAAGGGAGAGTTGGTGCTTTGGTTTGGCTAAGGGAACTCGGTGGGATGTCCGCAGCCCACTCCCTGTCCCCAGTTTGCTTCCACTTGCCTTTGCATTTCTTAAAATATCCCTGCTGGAACAGCTAGCTCAAAAAGAACAATGCATTTCTCAGGTGAGGAGGCAGGAAGCAAGGCCACAGGGCACCAGAGAAGCCCAGCCCCTGTGGCTTTAGAATCTAGGTTGCCTGTACTCCTCCTCTGAGGCCTGCAGTGGGGTGAGAAGGATACTGTGCCATCTGTTCTTAGGCACCCCCCCACACACCAGCTGGCCTGTCTGTGTCCCCAGATGCCCACTTCTAAGTATGAGGGACAGAGCTTATAAGCTTGGGGCCCTTGGCACCCAGGCAGCGTTCCCTGGGCGTTAGGGGCGGGGGGGGGGGGGCGGGCTTTGCTGTCATCTGCTCTGCTCAGGTCTTACTTAGCCTTCCGTGTCACTGCTGAGGAAACAGATGGTTTGGAAGCTTAGAAGATCTTTCTGAGGTCCCCTTGTCATGCTTGACATGTTGGCCCATATCACCTGGAGAAGGGAACAAGCTGATCCGGCACAAGGCTTGGCAAGGCAGTTGCCCTGACCAGGCACAGAGGCCGAGGGTATGCTGAGCTGACATGATTCCCTCAGGGGACTGGGATTCAGGAAAGAAAGAACCCCAGGAGTAAGCTGCTTTCATCACTGCCCAGCCCAGAGCCTCCTACCCAGAAGGAAGATGCTGGAACAAGTCTATGTATAATAAAGGCCCTATGGCTAGGAGAAGAGTTAGCAGTGTTTTCTGGCTGGCAGGCCCAAGGCAGCTGGTGCTGGGTGCTGAGCCAGAGACCCAAGCTAGAGCAACAGCATGGTCAGTGGTCCCTGTTGTGACCGACTAGAGCTGAGGGCTGCTTGGTTTGGTAGAAAAACTGCCTGGGCATGGTTTTGTTCTAGAGTCCTTCTTGTGGGCTCAAAGAATGGGCTCAGTGTCTCTGGTCATTAGCCTGAGGCCATAAGGACAGTTCCCACTGAGCTTGACGACCTGTAAGAAGTGGGGCGCCCATCCATGGGCCTCAAGAACAGAAGCTGTTGGGTGAGGCAAGGTATGTCCTAGAGTAGCAGTTTCACCTTGGGATGGTGTGTTCACGCGGCACTTGGAACGTCACCATTCTGTGCTTTCCCCGGACTCTTTTGTGGGTACGCTGGTCTCCAGGCTAGCGACAGCCCATGCAGTGCTCACTCGCTCTTCGTGGGAGCCGCCTGACCTGCTAGGAGAGGGTAGGCAGGCGTGCTGAGGATGCAGTGGGCCTGAGCATGGGTGCACAGTGTGTGTCTCCACCTGGGTGGGCTTCCCAGGGATGGGATTCTGGACAGAACACCCGCTGCCTCATTATGGCAGCCGCGTTATTCCCTGGCAGGTGGAGCATGTCACCAGATGGAGCGTTCAGTGGTGGCTCTTGTTTTTAACTGTGGCCAAATGATTGAATTTTGAGTCATCAAAGTTTTCCAAGTGCACTGGCTTGGCGAGGGTGGGGGTGGAGATGGGGGAAACACACGGACGGACGGACAGATAGATAGATGGCTCTGAGGGGATTTCTGTGGTCTTCTGTGATTTGCCTGGGACAAGATGCACCACCTAGACATGTAGCTTCCCACCCTGCTAAGAAGCAAGAAAGTCTCAGTTACTACAGACAGTCGGGAGAAGGGTGGCCCCCATGGTGCCCTTGGCCACAATGTTTAACAGACAGACCAACGTTCAGAGGCTAAGGTAGCTCTCCTGAAGCCATGATGCCATACGAGTCAGATTCAGCTTCTGAAATGACCTGTGGGACCTTGGCACTTTTTAGGTCTAGCAAACGAGTCCCCAGCGCCCTACCATGGGCTATGTCCCATACCTAACATAGCTGCTGGTGTTTTCACTGCAGCAGCAAGCCCTTAGAGCCAGTGACTGAGGAGCAACAGAGTGGACTTGGGCTCTAGAAGCCAGGGAAGTCATCATCACTGCACTAAAGGGGCCACATCTGCTAGGGGTTGCTTCTCTGCAGGTGACACCTTCTCATTGCCATTCTTACATGATGAAGCGGGAGAGGTGCTTCCTCGGGCCTTAAGGCACTAACCCTCAACTCAACCAGGGCTCCACCCCCATGGCCTAAGCACCTTACCCTCAATTCCACTTATTAACCCTTTAGGCATTGATATGAATTTGGAACACACAGTCTGAACGCATATGCTGTTGTTACACTGGACACAAAGTTGGGACCTATTAGCTGTACCTTAGCTCGTCTGCTGGGCAAGATCAAGGTGAGGCAGGATGGCCCCGGCAAGATAAGGAGAGCACAGTTCTAGAGCTCTGGGCAGGGAGCATTTCTGTTGGGGCCTTCCTCAAGGCCCCTGCCTCTGTTCACTTTGCAGCTCACAGAGAACAATGAGGCATGTTCCGGCATCTGGCACACTAAACAGATGTGATGACACTCTAGTACCGATGGCATTGCCCATCTAGCAGTTAGTGAGTACTGGAGACACCTGGGCACCGACTATCCATGGCTCTTTGCTCTTACACAGCTATTGAGGCAAAAAGATGCAGTGCTTAGCCAGGGATGCAGCAGGGTGGGTTGGGCTCCTGAGTCCTTGACTAGTCCTAGCCTCACCCCTAGGCCTCCGCCATCCATGCAGTCTGGCCCAGGAAGGAGCTGCCAGTGCTGAGCCCCATCCCCACCCCCCTCTTGTGCCACGCTCTGTTTCACGCAGCTCAGGTCAGTGGCCTGAAAGGCAGAAGTCTTCCCTGAGTCGCATCCAAGTGTTGCTGTGGCAGGGAAGGAATGTGTTCTGTGACTGGGGTCTACATCGAACATCAAATAAATCTCAGCATCAGCAGGGTCTTACAGCTGTGGGCTCTTCTGGCCTGGGCCTGAGTCTCAGGATTTTCCTGAAACCCAGAGTTGAGCCCCTCAGCACCCCAGCCTGTTCCTTTCTCTTTTCTTTCTTGATATTTAGTTATTAGGCACATGGGGGGAGGGTGCTCTGGTGAGCTTGTTGAAGTCAGGGGAAAACTCTTGGGAGTCAGTTCTCTCCTTCACCACGGGGATCCTAGGAGTTGAACTCAGGTCACCAGGCTTGGTGGCAAGTGTCTTCACCCATTGAGCCATCTTGTCTGTCCCTCCTTTCTTTTTTAGTTGAAAGATCTCAAGAAAAGTGGACTCATCAGCAGGATGTTTCTTCTTTTTTTTTTTTTTTTTTTTTTTTTTTGGTTTTTCGAGACAGGGTCTCTCTGTGGTTTTGGAGCCTGTCCTGGAACTAGCTCTTGTAGGCCAGGCTGGTCTCGAACTCACAGAGATCCACCTGCCTCTGCCTCCCGAGTGCTGGGATTAAAGGCGTGCGCCACCATCGCCCGGCCTAGCAGGATGTTTCTTGCAGAGTGTCGGAACAGCGTGTGTGCCTGTGGTAGGCACAGCCACTTTCCCCTGGAGAGGGCACCTTTCATCTTCTGTCTGTTGAGCCTGTTCTAATAGCCTGTTTGCTGTAGTGGCTAGCAGACAAATACTTCAGCCTTTGAAAGGACTGGGGCCCTTGGGACAGGCCTGTGTCTTTCATCACCTGGTGAGAGACAGCAGGCGCTATTAAGTTCCTGTGCACTGGGGAGAAGCCAAAGTCTGCTCCTCTTCCCCCAGTTGGCTGCAGGGCCTATGAGGGACATTAGGCAGGCCACAACCCCCATCCATGTCTGCTTAGGAGACCCACATCTGAACTGTTTGGCACCAGTGTGCAGTGTCGGGGCTGACACTCTGCTCAGTGGCTTCGACACCATCTTTAGCTATACTTGGTGTTGCACCAGGGAGAAGCTCTTGTGCAGCCACACTTCCTCTCTGGGGCTAGTAGATGTCCCACAGTTAAGGTGGGGACCGTCACATGTCTTTCAGATGAGGCTGCAGAGGCCCCCAACGAGTGCCGGCTAGAAGCAGCAGGAGCCCGGCCTCCTGCTGCAGACCGGTGTGGGTCAAAGCCACTGCATTTTCAGCCTCAGTTGGAACCCAGGACCCGTATTAAACCAGATATCTGCCAAGTTCTGAATACCCAGTTGGGACATAGATAAAGATCTCTCGCACCACCCTGCCTCGCTCTGGTCATGGGAAGTGGGTGGGGTAGGAATTATGGCAGCGGCGTACCCTGGTGATAACTCCATCTGACTCAGCTCCCTTCTCATAAGGTGGCATTGTGTTACATGCTCGCTATCTCATAGATAGCATGTCTCAGAGGACATGCGGACTCTGGATCACTCACAGATTTTATTTAATGCAGTGTAGCCGTGAGTATTCATGTCAGGGCCGGAGATGTAGTTCAGCGATACAGGGCACAGTTAGCACACGTGAGGTTCTGGTCCAACCTCGAGCACCACCACCAAGAAAAAAAAAAACCATCTTGTTTCTGTTTTCATGCATACCTTCCACTGTCTTCTCAGACTAAGTCACAGTAAAAAATATTCAGGAAGAACTGTATCTGCATAGGATGTGTGCATAAGCCAGGGTTAGCGGCTACTGAGAGGGCATTTACATCATAACGGGTCCTGTCCAGATCCTGAAGCTGACCACTCTTGCAGTCTCATACAAGGATTGCACACTGAAGAGGGAGAACCAATCCCAGATGAGGGACATCTGGAATGAAATGGCCTTAGCAAGGCTCACTCTTCCTACAGCCTACTGAAAATGTCACAGATGGTCCTGTCTCACTGCAACCCACAAGTGTGGCCTCATCTAGTTCTTGCCCTCTATAGTAACTGTAATTGTATACCTTTTAGCAACACAGTGTTCACTAGCCGGGGGTACCTCTTCATGAGTAAGTCTCACTCATGGTGGACTTGCTACAGCCTGGCAGATGAAGTGCCAGCTAGGCTTTGTGGGGCTTTGTAGGGTGTGTGTGGCCCCAGGTTCCAGGAGACCGGCCCTTCGCTGACCATGGTGTCTCTTCTCCCACAGAACTGTCAGGCCTTCAGCAGCCTCAGTTGCCTGAGCGTGGGGATGGAAGACCCCAGCTCCCCAAGCCCCTTTGCCCTTGTCAGTGGCACCCGATCCTGGACCGCCTTGCTCTCAGCCTCCAACCCGGGGGGCCGGACCCCTGCCGCAACCCCGGTTCCAGAGCCTGCTCCCCATTCCTTCGACGATCACTTCCCCTGCCAGGAGGACCTGTCGTGTGAGGAGTCGGACGGCTGCAGTCTTGATGAGGATTGCTGCAGGAAGGGGGAGCCGGCTGCAGCCTGGCAGGGCCTTGGCGCCTGCACGAACAGCCTCTGCTCTCTGGACGGCGAGCTGGACATTGAGCAGATCGAGAACAATTGAGGGGGCTGTGGGCTGCGGCCCCAGGCAGAGGCTC
The DNA here is from genome assembly GCF_014885135.2 of Alexandromys fortis. Lineage (NCBI taxonomy): Eukaryota > Metazoa > Chordata > Mammalia > Rodentia > Cricetidae > Alexandromys > Alexandromys fortis. The sequence continues at coordinate 1,469,433 of NW_026067909.1, read as the reverse complement.
TGCCATGGGTGGGCCTCACTCTGGGACTTAGGTGGTCACCAAGGGGGATCCTGGCTCCTGGGTCCGGACCAAGCTTCCAAAGGGAGCCCATCCACTTCCCAGGGAGCAGCTGTCCCCCTGCGGTGCCCATATTTGTGAAGGCAACTTGGCCCCACCTCACAGGCAACTGCCGGCCTCCCACCAGTTCCATGGAACTACTGTAGCCCACGAACAGGTTTTTTGGTTTGGTTTCCTCCTCTTTGTTCCTCATGGAGTGCTGGGTAGCCATTCTCCAGGAGGGCTGGGCCAGCTGCGTCCCACATGTGGGTAGAGTGCCAGGGGCCTGAGCCCACTGTGGCCTCGCTCAGGTTCCGCCTGGGGAGTTGCCCAAAGCCTCCTTCACTTAGTTTACTCCGTGCCTTCTCTCCCAGGTCTCCCTGCCCCCGGCTTGGGAAGGTTCGGGAGATGCCTCTTGTAGTGACACCAGACCGTGTGGCCTTAATCCATTTGGGGCACTGTGCAGGGATTCTGGGGGATAATCCGTGTCCCATTTTTGGGGACCAGGGGATAGGTCAGGGATGACCAGAAGCCATTCATACTGGGTAGGTATTTGGTGGTTGTGTTGACTGAAAGGTGGGCCCATGAGTTTTCCCATGGCACCAAGAGTCACCCACACCTCTGCCAGCACAGGGGCTGCCCTAGCAAGGCTGGCACTGGCAGCCTTCCTACTCCCCAGTCCCCGAGGGCAGAGTTAGGTGGACTCAGCCGAGTGTAGAGATGTCAGTGACAAGATGACCTCTTCATAGTGTCCTCAGGAGCTACAAGCAGGTGCAGGAGACTTGGACCTGTCTACATTCCTGGGCAGAGGGATGTCTACTGGCCCTTTGCAGGCTGCCCACTTGGCAGGCATCCCTCTGCAGTGACCTAGGCGGGGGGCCCGCAAGTCACACCATTCCTAGCACATGGTTGCTTGTGCACAGACCCCGCTGGCTTTCATGGAAGTGTACTGCCACTGGCTTCAGAACACCCCTCCCAGTCCGCTGATGCAAGCCTCGCCCTAAGGCTCCTCTCTGCAGGCCCAGCCACAGCATGGCTTGACTCACACTCCCCCTCGCAGCTCCTCACTCCCAGCATAGTTCCCAGAGGGTCTCTGTTCAGGCAGCTCCCCAAGTCTTCTCTGCGGACATGTCACAGGGCTCTGCACTCTGGGACTCTGGCTTTTAGCAAACTTGGCATCTTCTGCAGACAATAGCAAGTGGGCTGGCTTCCACAAGTGGCTTGTTTTCCCATAAGGCTAAAAATAACTGGTGCATTCTCTGGAGTTCATAGACATGTGATCTAGGCACTTCTGTAGTCACTCTGCTGTGCCTACCCCCCGTGGTTCCCTCCTCTGCTGGCTGAGCCCAAATGGGTTATCTTTCACCTAAAGAAAGAGCTCCATGGGACCCTTCTGTTTAAACTTTGTCAATCCACCCGAAGGACTGAGGCTCAAGTTCTGATGTATAGGTGATGTTTCTTTAAAATCTGACCCAAAGGTACAGGAAGTCCCACTCCTATAGCCCCGGGTTGGGTAGCATGGTGGATCCATGTGGTGGTGGGAGACCAGCGGGACTCAGGGCACCAGAAAGCCAAAGTAGAAAGCTGGCAAAGTCATGACATGGGAGCCCTGCCTGATGCCTCGTGGCGGCCATACTTTCTCTGTATAAAACCTGGAGGAAGGTAGCTGAGAGGGTGTGGGAAACACACACCAGTGCCCAGAAAGCCCACAGTGAGTGAGAGGTTCTGGGTCTGGAGTCGCCTCACAGTCCCTAAATCCCACCCCTCCTAAGGACGGCAGAGGCTGGGCCTTGTCCCCGGGGCCCATTTCACACAGCACGCTAAGGCCAAAGCATCCACCAGTAGCCAGCTGCCTGTCCTGTGTGTGGCCTGGGACCAGCAGCTCTGGCGGCAGGTGTGTCTTAAAGCTGTTGTAATGGACGGCTTGTCTTGAGACTGCTGGCTGAAGGACAGTTATCACCCTTCCTTTCGGACACTGTTCCCTGGGCAGTAATGCTCCAAACCTGGGGTAGGGCTGGCCCTTTTCAGCTTCCTCAGGCCTCTCTGGACTGTCCCTGTCCCACTGAGGCCTCAGTCCGAGCCCCAGCATAGTAGCCAGAGAAGATGGCAAGAGCTTTTCTGCTTAGAGGAAGACTGTCTTCATTTGCTTTTTGACATTCTTTTAATTGAGCAAAGCAGGTCTCTTCTGGAAGGTGCCCATGTGTCTTTCAGCAGTCATGCTACCCAGACCCATTCGCTGGATCCAGCATCTCTGGTCTTGGATCTCTTGGAGGAGGCTCCCACGTGCTTGGCACCACAGACAGCAAGCAGAGTGGCTTAGCCTTCAGCAGTGTGGCTTCAGTACGGGCGACATTAAAAGCCTCCCCTCCCTCAACCTGCCTGTGAGTGTCATCCCCCAAAGAAGCTGAGGGTGCGCTTAGCCACCCACTGCCTAGGGAGCCCAAAGGTCTAGAGCAAGGTGTGGCCCTGCCAGAGCCAGCCAGGGGAGAGGGCCATCCATCACATTGCACCCCCGCTCACTCCAAAAGCCGCTGAGCTGAAAGGAGTTGTTCTCTGCAGGTACCTGATCTGAGTTCAGAGTGGCGGCCTAGACAGTTTACATGACTGGCTGCCCACGCTTGCCTTACTCATGGGTGGTGAAGGTAGAACCCAGTCCACACCCATGGGCTTCCTCGTGCACAGGCCCGAGGAACTTGTTCGCCCACACATGCAGATGTGCAGAAAGCCTTAATTTTTTTTTCTAAATTTGTATGCAGAAAGAAAAGTTAAATAAAAGAAAGGTCCACACTAAGCAGGAAGTGCCCTCTCCCAGTTTCCAGATGGGTCAGCAGACAGATGGCATCGTTTTTCTCGGGCTCATTCAAGGTCCACAGCAGTTAGAGCTCACCCCTGGACCCTGGACCCCATTTCCACTGATGCAGTTAAAATTACTTGAATGATGGCCACTTAAAATGTAAGCTAGGTGCCAGGGCTCAGGGACCCTCTGCCCATGCAGCCCAGATGCTGCCCCTTGCCACATCCATGCTGCTGGTCAGACCCCGTCCCCCTGGTGCCAGGCCCCTTAAGGAGGAAGAAAAAGCTATTTTAAAATTGCGGACTGATGGAGCTCCTGTAGCCTAGGTAGGATAGCCTGCCCTCCTAGCATGGTCTCATTGACAAATGAATTCCATTGTCAGTGTCGGGGATGCCCAGGGGTCAGCAGCAGATGGGCCCGCAGGTTGTCCTGGGGCCATGTGTGCTGTCCCCGCCAGCAGGCAGCGGTGGTACTGTTTCAGGTAGTACGGTGACTGGCGTGGTGAGTCAGGCCCCCACCAGGGCAGCAGTCCGTGGGCAGTAGCCTGTGCTGGGTCTCTTCACTAGCACCACGCACCGCTGCCTGCCCTCCCACACAGGCCATGACTGCCTCGCGCTACGGTCGCTCTAGTCTCAGGAATTCGCTTGTTACTTTTACTGTGTAAATAAAGCTTCCTGGTCCAACACCCGGCTGCCTGGGTATGGCTGTGTGGTTTTTGTTGGGTGCAGTGAGCCAGCAGCTCTTCTGTCCCCTCTTGTCCATGAGACTGTTGGCTCTGGACTGGGAGGGCCACAGGATGGATTCCTGTCCTCATGCCTTGGGGACAGACTGTGGGAGCGACTTCTAGAGGGGGCTAGCCACAGCCACCATCACAGCGCCAGAGGAGGAGCTAGAGACCTAGGCCGCCATGAGGGAGTGGGGGCCGGGGGCACATGCTACCCTGTTATTTCTGAGGTGAGAGCAAGAGAGGAAGCTGACCTGGCTGAGAGACAGGGCCACCAAGAAGAGTCCCGCAGGGCCTGGGCAGCCAACTTCCTTCTCCTATACCTTGAGGTATAGCTGGGCTGTCAGCTCGGGGCTTCTGCCCCCACAGAGGGCAGCACAGTTCAGAACTCTGATTCCTGGGCTGTGGAGACATTAGAACACACAGTACACCCTCCAGAATGGGTCCATAGCCCTGTGCTTAGCCTCCAGACTGGAGACCTGGGTAACTGAAGCTCAGGAGATGTACCATGTCTACAGTCCCAAGGGCCCCAGTGGAGAGTATTCAGTTTCTGTCACCGTGTTGGTCCCTGTGATCTGGCCTTGGAATGCTCTCCCAGGCCCTCTGCTGTGGCCAGTGTGCAAGTCTGGAAGTGGCATCCTGGAATACCCTTCTGTTCTGCTTCTTTGACAACAGATCCTCTGCCAAACAATAATCTAGGAACATGTAATTTAAGAAAGGGGGAGGGGCGGTGGACAGAAAGACGGCTCAATGGTTAAGAACCAAAGGCCCCAGATCTAGTCCCCAGCACCCACGGAGCAGCTAACAACCACTTGTAACTCTAGTTTCTGGGGATCCAGTGACACCTTCTGGTCTTCCTGGGTACTGCATTCATGTGGTTCACAGCCATGTGCAGGCAGAACATTTGTAAACAAAAAATAAAAATTTCGCACGCCTTTAATCCCAGCACTTGGGAGGCAGAGGCAGGCAGATCTCTGTGAGTTCGAGACCAGCCTGGTCTACAAGAGCTAGTTCCAGAACAGGCTCCAAAACCACAGAGAAACCCTGTCTTGAAAAAACCAAAAAAATAAAAATAAAAGAAAAAAGAGATGTTCTGGAGTAGTGAAACACACCTGTACCCCCAGTGCTCAGGTGGCTGAAGCAGAAGGATTGCATACTCAAGGCCAGCTTGGGGACCCTGTCTCAAAAAACAAAAACAAAAAAAAAAAAACAAAAATGAAAAAACAACAAAACAAAAACCATGGGCTAAGGGTAGAGGTTAGTGGTAGAGCCCTTGCTAGCATGTGCCAGGTGCTAGGTTCACTCCCTAGAGCCACCAGAACAAAACAACTCACAAAACCACCCTGGGGCCAGGGAGAGAGCTCGGCAGATAAAGGCCATCCCATGCACACTGGCATACTCCCATACTCAACAACATACACACCATATGCAGTTAAATTGGAGCACACGCGGGAGATCCCAGGCTGGCCATCATTTGGTCTTCCCAGGACACCACTCTTCTGCCTTCTGTCTATGGTAGGTAAGGTGACAACAGGAGAGAGGGTGCGGAAAGTCACCAAGCACAGCCCAGCTTTTCAGATCCCCAAAGGCAGGGCACAGTGGCCTTGGATGACCCAACATTCTCTTACCTGCACCTCAGACTCCCCAGTGGTACCAGCTTCCTATTGATCGTGTTCCAGCCCAAGTTGACAGCAAGACTGCCCTGGCCTCTGTCCTGGTGTCTCTGTAACATTTCTGTGTCTTCTGAACTTTGAGGTCTACCTAAAATAGCCCCCCTGACACCCCCACACCCCTGCTCGCAGCCAGGCTTGGGCTTGGAGGGAACAGTATCACACCATGCCCTGTTCGCTGGGCAGCTACAGGCCTCAGTGTTCTACAGTCCCCAAGTCCAGCTGGCTCACGGGTGCATTCTTCCAGGGATGCTCCCAGTCACTAAGCAGACCCCTGTCTGTACACAGGGCTGGTGACCCAATGGGCCTCTGTGAGTGAGTTGGTGATGGCCCTCGGTGCACTAGAGAGCAGCCCTTTCCTGAAATGTGCATAGGAAGAAAGTCAAGAAAAAAAAACACCCTGGCCTGGACAGTGGCCAGACCTCCAAATGGCTACTGGTTTCTTTTTAAACTTTTTGGTTGTATTCCCTACAGTAATACTGCTTCTATGGCTCCAAAGCATCAAAACTTAGTGCAAATTGCTCAACATACCTACCACCTAAAGGAAAGCTGGAGCTACAATGCTAATCCCACTGGCTTGTGAGGTGAGTTCCTGAGCACCCTCTACCCTTGCCATGTGTTGGGGCTCCTGTGTCCCCATTTTACGGTGACCTGCAGGCAGCTTCTTCCTGACTGGTCCACCTGTTGAGGACACAAGAGGCAGTGGGGACCCTTGTGATAATCCTATAGGCTGACTGGTGGGCAGCTGAAAGACCAAGAGAAGGGAAGTCATGCCACTGGGCAGTGTTGTCCCCGAGAAGTATCAAGGCAAGGTGCCATTGGATCTAGAGGGGGCAGGAATGGATCTTCTCTTGCGGGAGAAGACAGACAGATGTGTGCTGGGTGATTGCAGCCCTGAGGTCACCACTGGCCATCTTCACAGGCTTTCAGATGAGGCTGGAGGGAGCATCTTAGAGCCCAGTTTTAGAAAGGGCACAGGATGTTGGAACTAGACCTTGGAGTCTCCACTCTGCCTCTTCCTTCTGGATCTTGGATGAATCACTTTAAGGACCATCTCACTGAGCCCACTGTGGCTCAGAGGACAGCGTGATCTCTGCCCAGATAATCCAAGGTTCGCAGAGAAAGCTCAGCTTATCTGGAGAGACCAGCCGAGAGCTGTGCGGCAACCTCTAAGCAAAAAGGGAAAGAGAGAGTCCCAATACCCATACAACACACTCTAGCAAACACAGCCTCCCACATGGCTCTAGGGTCCACACACCCTCTGTTCTGAGCTGCTGTGGGACAATACTGGAGCTTGCTGTGTATCCAGCTATTAAGCCAAAGGCCCTTCTTTAAAGGTCAGTGACACTGGCCAGACTGGTGGGCCCCTCAGCCTGATGCAGACATTTGGCCACTGTTTTTTTGTCTGATAAACTAGAGGTCAGCCTGCCCAGCAAGGCCCTGCTGGTGTGCTCACAGTGCCGGGGGGAGCCAGGCTTCAGAGTGTCTTTGTCTAGGGAATTCCTCTCACGGAAGACCCATGACTCCTTTATGTGTTTACAGTGGCAGCCATGTGTGCACGCACGCACATGTGGAGGCCAGATGTCAACCTCAGGTTTTGGTCCTCAGATGATGATGATGATGATGATGATGATGGTGTGTGTGTGTGTGTGTGCGCGTGCACATGTGTGTGGAGGCCAGAGGTCAGATGTCTTCCTCCTCCATCTTTCTACCTTATGTTTTCTTTCTCACTGCGTTTCTTTATTTGAGCATGTGTGAGTGCATGGGCCACAGCATGGGTGTGGAGGTCAGAAAATAAGTTGCAGAAGTTGATTCTCTCCTTTTATCTTACTCATGTTCTCAGGCTCGATGGCAAGTGCCTGCTCACGGAGCCGCCTTGCCATCCTTGTCTGTTATCTTTTGAGATAGAGTCTCCTACTGAACCTGGAGCTCACTGATTTGGCTAGGCTGGCAGGCCATCCAGCCCCCAGGACCCTCCTGTCTCCACCGCCCTGGTTATGTACTGGTACACTCTTTTTCAACCTGAGTTCCAGGAGGTCAATACAGGGCCTCATGCCTGAATGGCTAGCTAGTGACTGCAGCTAACTTCCATCTCAGTGAGCTCACTTCCAGTTGACTTCTTTACCTACCGAGGCAATTCCTCAGCTGACCTCTTTTCATGAGAAGTCTCCAGAGATTCACCAACGGCTTCTGGATCCATTGGGGATAGAAACAGCAATACCAGCTATGCATTCGGCAGATTCTGAAACCCAATACTTCGGGTAGGAGGGAGTACTGTCCCAGAGGCCCCTCTGAGAAGGCCGCTGCCCTTTGACTTGTCCCACTGTGGACAGCATGGCTCACCATGGCCAAGTGTAGTGAGGCACTTACAGTTGGAGACGGCCGTGTTGCCCTCAGAGTCAAAAGTGGAAGCTTGATACCCTAGGTGGTGGTATCAGGAGCTGGTGGGACCTTTAAAATATGGAAAATCTTCCGGGTAGTAGCGGCACACACCTTTTATACCAGCACTCAGGAGGCAGAGGCAGTCAGATCTCTGTGAGTTCAAGGCCAGACTGGTCTACAGCTCAAGTTCCAGGACAACCAGGGCTACACAGAGAAACCCTCTCTTGAAAAAACAAAAACAAACAAAAGCTTTAGGTCTTTAGGTCAGATGGGGGACATTCCCTCAAAAGGGACACCCCCTCTGTCTTCCCATTTTACCATGACAGATTCCATGAGGTCTTTATGAGTCTTCAACTGAGGCTGGTGCTGTGCCCTCCAACCTCCCAAACTGAGTTATATAACCTGCTCTTCCTCTTCCTTTTTTTCTTTCAGTTTTTGTTACCATTTTTGTGACAGTTTTGCCGTGTAGCTCAAGCTGGCCTGGAATTTGTGACAATCCTCCTGCTCCTGTTTCCTAAGTGTGAGAATTATGAGCGTGCAACCCCACCACACTCAGCCTGCCTCTGGTATTCCGCTGTCGTAATGTCACTCAGGACTGGTGAGGGCTCAGCTGGTAGAGGTGCTTGCCACGCAAGCCTGATGACCTGAGTTCGAGCCCCCAAAACTCTGTAAAGGTAGCAGGAGAAAACCAGCTCTAACTAGCTGTTCCTCTGACCTCCACAAGTGCACCCATGTCATGCTTGTCCATACATACATGTAACACACAAATAGATAGAACTGAAAATAAAATCTTTAAAAATATGAATGAATACAGGAGGCAGGGGCTGGTGTTTGCCCTGGTCTGTCTTCTCCCATTAGAGACAAAGAAACTCTCCTTGGCCACTATCAGCCTCCATGTCTTAATTTCTTAAAGGGGTCAGAGCAGGTAAGAAGTTCTGTAGCCTTGCCCCTCTACTGCTCAGTGACTTCAGCAAGTGGCAGGAACGGGGTTGGAACTTGAGACCCTGTTCGGGGCCTCCATTCTCTCTCTACCCACTTTAGACCCTCACCAACAAAAGCTGAGTCAAATGCGGACTGTTGAGGCCATGTTTATTGAGTCACTTTGTTCTGTGCACTGGGCACAAGACATTCAAGTCTGTGCATCCTGACTCCACGGTACTTCCTGTGCCTGCAGCCTTGACTGTAGAGGTGGACGTTTCCGCTCTGTGGGAGGGTAGTCGTCAGTTGCCCTAAGTTGCCCATGTCTGGGTAACTCGTGGGGACAGGGAGAGCATTAGACGACTGCCATAGGGAAGCGGTAGGGGGCAGAGTGCTAATCAGTCACTCTGCCTGGAGCCACGTAGGGCTGTGAGTTGTGGGTAGGCTGGCTCAGCGCTGGGCTTCCCGGACTGTACAGGGCATGCCCCTGGGTTTTCTGTAGGTTCTTCCCTCACATCGGAGAGAGGAGTCAACATGTCTCATCCAATTGGATGGTGCCAATGAAGGACCATGTGCCAATGGTAACTGAAGGAACTCAGGGACTCGGTCTCAGAGGGACCTTCCAGCCATGTCTGAGAGTTTCATTTTCTAGAGGACTAACAGGTCTCTTCTGCCTTCCTGGATGTCACTATGGGGAACATGGCATGGGCCAGGGAGGAGAGCAGGCCAGAGGCTGGGGAGGGAGGCTGAGGAAGGGGATGTCCAGCTATGGCCCAGGGACAAGCATCCCAGAACTTCCTGCACCCGCCCATGCTGGCAGTGGGCAGAGGGCAGGGCCAACAGAGCTTTGGGTAGCCTGGGGCCTGGAAGTGTGGGGAAGGGGACACAGTGGTGGGAAGAAGCGTGGGCACAGGGTGGTGTACTTGTCCACTGGCTCCGATGGCCTGTCACTTGTCCATGTGTTGCAGCAGCAGGTCCACAGCCTCCGCAAGGTTGTCCACGTACCCGTCAGCCTTTACCTCTGGATGATGCTCATCGCTGGGCCTGGAAGACAGAGCTGGAGATTAGTTTAGCAGCATGCAGCCCATCACTGTTATTACTGTATACTAGAGCCCAGGTAACACAAAGAGAAGACGATTGTGCAGCCCCAGTTTCTTTTTTTTTTTTTTTTTTTTTTTTTGGATTTTTTCGAGACAGGGTTTCTCCATAGCTTTTTGGTTCCTGTCCTGGAACTAGCTCTTGTAGACCAGGCTGGCCTCGAACTCACAGAGATCTGCCTGCCCCTGCCTCCCGAGTGCTGGGATTAAAGGTGTGCGCCACCACCGCCCAGCTCCAACCCCAGTTTCTTAGAGACTGAAGATCCCACGTTACTCTCTCACGGAGAGCATAAAGGATGATGTCACAGTAGGAGCGTGGTATAAGAGAGTGATTCAGGAGTCAGGCTTAAGCTTTTAACACTCACTACTAAGCAGGTTCTTCCTCTCAGTGCCCACAAGAACCACCCCAACTCTCCTGAAAACCCCAAGTCGTTCAAAGGTGCCATCACATCCCACATGGTCACACTGGGTACCAAGCCTCCATCTCACGAGCCTTTGGGGGACAAACCACACTCAAACCTAAGCAGCCAGTGACCCTCCAATGGCCTTCTGAAGCCACTGCCAGCTATCCACCGTGAAACTGCCTCCCAGCATGTAGCACGGGCCTTGTTCTACCCTGAAGACACCTCCGTGCTCTCTGCCCTGCCAGGTAGCCAGGGCTGTGGCTCCCACTGTGCCTCCCTCTGCAGTCCCACCAAGCCACACACTCACACACTCCCATCTGCCACTCCACACCACTCTGCACCAGAGTAACCGCTAGCCCCGGCTCCCGTCTGCATCTAGCAGAAGGGTCCCCCAGCAAGAGCACCCTGTTGGCAACTAGGGAGCTGGCCTGGTGCAGGTGCTTTGTGGGGACAGTTAAGGCACTGACAACCAGAACTCTTCCCTTCCCTGATGCTCTGGGATGCCATGTGCTGCCCAGTTCTTGGAGGTCACCGCTGCCTCATAGGGATGCCAGGGGCTCCTAGCAGAGCCATTCTCTGGCTGGGATGCTGAGGACTAGGACCACGCCTACCCATTCACTGGCCACACCTGCAGTCTGGCTGGACACTGAGCTGGTGCAGAAGCCTGGACACTCAATGAGGTTGAGTTCTGAGTTCAGAATGGACTCTGGGCAGGCAGCACTGTGCACAGGAGGGGCCAGGGAGGGCTTATCTTCACAGTCCTCTGAAGACGTGTGGGCCTCATCCCAGGGGCCACGGGCAGCCTTGCCAGGGCTGTGAGACAGAGTCCCGTCTTAGCAACCAGAAATTCCCTTCCTTCCCACTGTCCCAAGGTTTCATGGCTTCACACTAAGCAGCCAGCTGGGGTGTGGCAGGAGGAGGGCCAGCCTCTGAAAACCTTCCACTGCTAAGGGCCATGCTACTGGGACTACCCCAGGTCTGACTCACACTTCCTGGGAACTGTATCTACCTGTGGTAGATTATTATTGCCCCCTCAAGCCTCCACCCAGCCTGAAGGAAGTGGTTCATCTGTCTGAGAATAGCGAAAACCCACGTTGTCCGTTTCAGAGACTGGTTTTGACAACTCTAGAATACTGGCTGGAGATTATGTCCTGGAGGGGAGGGGCTTCCCTGTGGCTGCCAAGGCCCTGAACTAGAAGAGACCAGGGGAGCCTCTCGCCACAGGGAAGGGTGACAGGAATAAAGGGCTCCGCATTCATGGGTGGGGCCTGTGCAGAGAAGGGAAGGAACACAGCCAGGCTGGAGCGTAGGATGGGTAGCCAGAAGGTCAGGAAGTCTGTGAAGGGCTCCAAGGCCTGAGCTCAGCTTCCACCGTCGTCCTGAGGATGACACAGGATGCCTGTTCACAGCAGTCAACCCTGGCCCTTGGATGCCGGCTGGAAGTGGGGCAGAAGCAGCTTTGCCAGCCGTCCAGCTCACCTGGGTACTGTCTGGAGTCTGGGGCTTAGGAGCCTGCCTGGGAGAGTCACTCCTCTGTCCCTGCCCAGTAGCCTGTGGTGAGTCTCACAGAAGACGCTGCATGATCAGGTTGGCCCTCCACCAGCATGGCTGCCATTCAACCCTCTGGTGAATTCTTCACAAGGAAAAGCAGGTATTTTCTGCCCAGGCCTGACTGGTTCCTTCCAGCTTGTCCCCTGCCCCTCCACTGGATCAACTAGAATCCTCTTCGGTCTGGTATCCCTCCTTCTCTCCTTCAGTCAGGATGTTCCAGGATGCTCACCTGCTCTGGCCTCTCTGCTGTATAAACTGCTGAGGGTCTCAAATGCCCACAGCCCAGACACTCAGCAGAGCAGAGTTCTACCCGCCTCGACCCCTCCACATGACAGCCACCAGCTTCAAACAGTTCCCACACTCAGAGGCCACTGACCTGCCTTTCCCCTTTCCCTCTTGACAGTCTTACTAGGGAGCCCAGGCTGCCTTCAAACTTAAAGTCATCCTCCTGTATCAAGTGTTAACCACTGTCTTTCTTTAGAATGTCCTTTTCTCTTCTCTTCTTTTATTTTCTTTCTTTCTTTTCTTTGAGAACGGGTTTCTCTGTGTAGTCCTCCTGGCTGTCCTGGAACTCACTCTGTAGATCAGGCTGGCCTCGAACTTAGAGATCCACTTAGCCTCCCGAGTGCTAAGATTAAAGGTGTACACCACTACCGCCTGGCCTAGAACGCTCTTGAAATTTGTTCTATGAGAACTCCTACATACCCTTCACGACTCCACTCGCTGGAGTCCCTTACCTCTGACCCTGCACTATCTATAGCATGTGGTGCTCTTTGAGCACACAGAGCTTGTCCCCCGTCCCACTGTGACTGGACAGCGCCCTGCTTCTCCACCTGCCAGTGACAGTGCTTCCAAAACGGAGGGGCCAAGTTTCTCGCCCTCTTGTCCCCAGTGCGGGGTTGGCCTCAGCAGCACCCAGGAAGTATCTATCACCCAGTGAATGAACAAAAGGGCTTGGGAGGCAGGGTGCTGCCTGTCATTAGCTATTCCTCCCCCACAGGCCCCAGAGCGCAGGGAAGGACTGAGTAAGGGCAGAAACAAGGCAGTTCTGTGCATGCAGCCCACGGGCCAGCGTCACAGGGAGGGGCTTTGTACCCTGTGAAGGAAAATGGCACCGGGACCCAAGCAAAGAAGCCCGGCAAGGACAGCCTCCCACTACCTCCACCTCCAGGGCACAGATGGCAGGAGCCCGTCGAGGACCTCCTCAGGGGCAGCACTGCCAGGGGCTCGCTCCTGCTCTCTCCCAGCCCTTGCCTGCTCCCCAAGAGCAGCGCAGGGCTCTCCTGTCTACAGGGAGGCATGCATTCTTGTCCACTGCTTTGGAGCAGTTGGGCTGCTGCCCCTGGTGGCTGAGGCCAGGTCTGGGGCTGCCCAGGGACAGAGCATTCAGTGAACTGGGAACTGGCATGGGGTAGTAATGCCAACTTTAGGCCACAGTGACGCAGCTGGAGGACAGAGGGGATCTTCATGGGGCCAGAGGCAAAGGGCATGTTTTATATCTGAATGTGGGTGGGGTGGGAAGCTGAACTACCCGGGAGCCTAGACACCAGAGAGTGGCTCCCGCAAAGGCCAGAAGGGGGCTGGGAGACCTGCCTCCTCTGGTCTATAAATCCAAACTCTTCTGGAAGCCTATTGGGATACCTCTCCACTGGGCATGTATTCAAAGGATTCCCACGGTCTACCTGCTGGTTCAGAACACACACGGTCAAGACACAGTTCCCTGGGTGCCAGAGGAGCAGGCAAGAGGCTGGGTCATCTCAAACCAGTAGTCAGTGCTGGCCTGTGCCGGGCTGCTGGCTGGTGCCCGAGGGTCAGCGCTCTCCCAGGAGTGTAGTTGGGTGGTTCACCCTGGACATAATTCTCAGGCAAATGCTCCTCTTCCTCTGTTTTGTTGTAACAGTAGACCTAGGTTCTGTAATGGGTGGGAAAGAGTGTGCCTGGAGCTGGGTGTTCCTGCCCTGTCCCTTGGGGGAAATACTGGGTCATTCTGTTTATAAACATATTTAGGTAAAGCCCATGTCCTCATTCAGTCAAGGCCTCTCTGGTATCCACTACAGCCAAGACCTGGTGGCTAAGAGACTTACAATGAGATTTGTTCCTATCATAGCCCTTGGAGGGCCGGGCCTACCTGGTCCCTAAGTTCATGGCACCCTCCAACCTCAGGCACCAGTGCTCGCTGTTGTACCCTTGTAACCCTCAGTCTGAAGCCTGAATCTCCAGTCCTGTCCCTACCTGATGCCAGCTGAAGCCACCATGGACAAAGCTTCATCAGGATTCTTCATTGGCCTGGAGCAATCTGAATGGTGGCCACACCTCAAGGATTGGGGCCTTCACCCAGCTCCAAGCTCCAACAACAGAGGCTGGCCAACGGCAGACCTGAGAGAGTCACGAGGCCCCTATTGAGGTGTCTTAGTTGCTGTTCTACTGCTGTAGAGAGACACCATGACCAAGCAGCATATAAAAGAAAGCATTTAATTGGGGGCTTCCTTGTGGTTTCAGGTTAGTCTATGACCATCATGGTGGGAAGCGTGGCAGTAGGCATGCAGGCATGGTGCTGAAGCAGTAGCTGGAAGCTTACATTTATCTTATCAGCAAGATGGAGTCAAAAACAGAGGGCCTGGCATGGGCTTTTGCAACCTCAAAACCCAACCCCAGTGACATGCCTCCTCCAACAAAAAGACCACACCTCCTAATCCTTCCTAGACAGTCCACCAACTAGGAACCAAACATTCAAACATATGAGCCTACGGGGGCCATTCTCACTCCGACCACTATATTAGGGCTGTGGCTCCCTGGCCACTAAAGGAAGTGGAGACACCTTGTATGACTGGCACCACCCTCACAGCAGCATAGGTAACCAAAATGTTCCTTCTCTTGACAGTCCAACAAAGCAAAAATGTGGCCAGGGGTCAGGCCCAGTGTCCTGCCCAATGCTTTGCCATTTTGGCTCTTTAGTGGGATCACCACTTTCTCAGACACCCCAGCAGGAGTGCAGTGCAACTGGAAATGCTGTACACTTTGAGGGCCACCCAGCCCAACCCCCAACGCCTGCACTTCTCCACGGAAGAGCCAGGCTGAGGAGGAGGGCAGGGCTCCCATCAGCCCTCTGTGCAGTGGCGAGGAGCCCTGTCTCCCAGAGCTCTGCTCCAGATGACTCCCATGCTGTAGTGCCCCGGCTCCCATCCCCCTCTCAGGGCTCCAGCTGTCTGCTCTCACTCTTGCTCCACCTCCACCAGGGCAAAAACCTGTCAGCATGTCTGCAGAGCAACGAGTGGGTGGGGACCTGTGCCCCCCACTGAGACACACCCTCCCCTGCATGTGGGCAGCATATGTTGGAGGCTGGACGTGCAGCCCAGAGGCAGGAGGGGGCATGCTGTCGGTTGTAGCTCCATGGCTTCCTCAGGTCCCCGGTGGTCTCAGCCCCATCGATAGCTGAAGACCTACGGTGGGGCAGGGCTGACCTTACTAAATTCTTCTGAGACAGAGTCTAAAGGACCCAGAGTTCATTCCCAACCTGACCTGTCCTCCAACTGGGAGGGACCAGACGTCCCTGCTAGCAGGAGGTGGTGCTTGCCAGTCAGTTTCAAGAGCGCTGAGCCTTGATGGGTAAACTGAGGCAGGGAAAGGAGGTAACCAGAGGTCTCACACACTTTTTAAGAGCCACAGACTCAGGTCAGGGGGCTGGCTTCTGGTTGCATATGTGACAACCTGGTCTCCTGCCTGCCCCACTGGGCCCCAGGAAACTTCACTGACAGGTAGACAGCAGGAAGCCCTGTTGTGTCTAACGGAGAGGTATCTCTTATGGCCTTCAGAGCAGACTTGATACGTAGCCAGGGAAGGCAGGTCTCCAAGCCCCATTCTTCTGGCTTTTGTGGGAGATAACCCTGCTGGTGTCTTAGTTTCTCCTGACTTAGATGCTGAGATACCCTTTGCTTCATTACCTCTGGCCCCACGACATGACGCTCAGAGCCCTGGGTTGTGGGGAGATGACAGCCAGCCAGCATATGAGCTGAACTCTGGGTCATTGGGTCCTCCACCTGTTGGGTGCAGACCTGGCGGGATATCCCCGGGAGCTCTGCCCAGTACTCTGTACAGCTGTGGCCCATGTCTCTAGGGACAAGGAACAATGACTCAGAGGGTGGGGACAGCCCAGAGCCCCTGCGGTAATAGCAGAGTGGGTTTGCAACATTTCAACCTAATCTGGATCCAGGCTCCTCTGAATGGCCCCTCTGGGAGTTGGTTTTGGGCTTGGCGACCTCTGGCCAGACCCTGACATCCGAGGCAGGGGCACCTCTCCCCTCCTTCCACCTCCGGTCCAAATCTCAGCTGAAAAATGTCTGTAGCTTTGACTGTGAGGTGAAGAGAGCCCATAGTCCATAAAAGCTGACAAGACGGAGGGCTGTAGGCTTCTGGGAAGGGCCACAGAAGCAGCTTACAGAGTCACCAGGACCAGAAACCAGGTCTGAGTAATGTCAGACCTGAGGTGTTAGAGATATCAGGCAGCTGGCAGCAGAAGCCAGGAAGGATTTTGCAATGGACACTGTTACCTACTGCCCAGGATCACCCTGCTGCCTGGTCTATTCGTGATTTAGTTCAACTGATGACACCTACCAACCAGAACCCAGCCCATGGAGCCACCTGAACCTCCTCCACACAGTGGACAGCTTCCTGTGAGGTGAGTGTGGGCGAAGCAGAAGCCAGCTGTTCGTGACGGTGTTCTCCTTGAAGTCCCTGGCCACGGCTGGAGTGTGCGGTAGGTGTCCTCTGTATGCCTACTGAGGATCTTTAGAGTTTCTAGTTGGTACCTACAGAGCCCTCCAAAACTAAAAGCCAGCCAGGTGTGGTGGCGCACACCTTTAATCCCAGCACTTGGGAGGCAGCAGCAGGTGGATCTCTTTGTATTCAAGGCCAGCCTGGTCTAAGTAGCGAGTTCCAGGCCAGCCAAGGCTATATTTTACGAGACCTTATCTCAAAAAAACTCAGAGCAAACAAAACAAAACCAGAAGCTACAACCTGGCTTCCTGAGCAATCTGGTAGACCCAACAGGGGACGGAAGCTGTAGGCAGCCATGAAGGACAAGACAAGTGGCTCCTGCTTGTCCCACCTCCACTGCCTCTAATGTGTGTTCTTACGCCAAGCACGCTGCACTCAAGTGCATTTCCGATCTGCCCCGTGAAACTTTGCTGGGACTCAATCCCCAAGAACATGTATGTCCAGCAGGCAGTTTTCCTTGAAGCCCTCCAACTCCCAGCTCCGGCCTCCTTCCTCAGGTACCCACTCCGTGCCCATGGCACCCACATTAGCACCTTTCGCTCTCCTACAGCTGTGTGCTATCAGGCCTGGTCCTGCCGCCGGTACTCAACCTTCACACAGGGACACAGGGGTTCCCAGAGGGCTGGCTTCAACACCCGTGAGTCCTTGGGCAAATGGACATTCAGAGCCTTCTCTGGCTATGAAAGTGAGCTGAGACGAGCCCCCCTCGAGGCCGCAGTGGGAAGTAAGGAGATGAAGTGGCGGGAGCACAGTGTGCCCGCAGCAAGTGCTGGACCTAGGGGGACAGGCTGGATGAAGAGAGCAGATGGCGGGACCCGAAGCTGGAGCTTGTTCCCTGATGGAAGGCTGATGTAGGCCTGCTACACTTGGTGGCCGATCAATTGTGCCTCTGTTTCCTGTTGTTTCTCAGCTGGCTCCAGTCAGAGTGGGCAGGGATAGCTTCCAGGCCTTTTGGGAAGTCATACTGGAGCAGCAGGAGGGATCATCGCCAGGTCCTGAGGCCCACACATTTCAGCAGAAAGCATTATCCTTAAGGGGCTCTCAACAGAACCGCAAAGCTGTGTGCTGGCCACAGGGTGCAATGCAGTCTCTGAGCAAGCCCCTGCAAGCAACAGATACTCAGGCCCTGCAAACACTCCTGCAGCGGTGCCGGGGACAGGTGATAAGGGACTTGGGATTTCTCCTAAGACAGAAAATGCGGCAACTCATACCTCTTGGCTCCTCAAGCCAAGGAGAAGTTCACAAAGTCATCTGTGAAAGTGACGGCCCTGGAAAGTCTACCCAGGATGGACGCCTGTGCGTCCCGAGGACCTAGGGAGAGGACTTGCCCCACACAGCTATTGTCTTCACAGCAGTTAGGGAAGGAGATGCTACCTCTATCTTACAGCTGACAACCCAAGGGTAAGTGGCCTGCCCGTGGTCACAGAGCTGGGGTTGAGAGGTTGGTTTGGAAACCTATGTAGCCTGTTCTAGATCTCATGGGGGTCCAGGACTGGACTGTCAGGCGATGAACAATGGTCACCTAAAGGCAGGCAAAGGCAGGACTGTTGGGGGCTGGCAGTTGGCCTGGGACAGAGGAACCTCTAACAGCTGTTCATGTTTTGAAGAAAACATGGTAAGCACCTGGTATGTGTGTTTGGATTTAAACAAGTTGGTCCCACCCCTTGCTGAGCGCAACAGCTGGGTCCCTGAGAGATCTGTACCCGCCACACCCAGGGCACGGGGCCAGGGTCCACTCACTCAGGGCCTCTCGGAAAAGCCACTCAGCCCTCTCAAGCTGGCTTCCTGAGGCTGCACCCCTAAACTCTGAGTTTTTATAGGGTGCCAGGAGAGCATGGGCATGGAGAGGGGGTATCCTTGCAGGTCTGGAAGCTGGCTGGCATCACTAAATCCTGCCACTTGAGGACCTAGTGCCACGAGCAGAGCTCGGCGACTGAGACACGGATCCTGTTAGTAGGCAAAAGTGAGGCTGCCAGGGCCTTGACACCCTGGGAGGGGGGATGATACTCCTAAGAACAACTTGCCAGGGTACCAGGTAGCAGAGTGGTGCTTCCCCTTGGAACCTCTGTCCTGATCTCTCTGCTCCCAGTGAGCGCTCCCCTCCCTTCATGGTGCCCATGGTCAGCCAGCTGCTCCCTGGGAGTTCCTGCTCTATGCAAGTGGGACCTGAGCTTAGAAACCGGTTTCCTGACCTTGTGGCTCTCCAGGGACTTCTGGTGGGCCAGCCTCTGCCTCAGTCACATCTGTTCCACTGAGAATCACGAAACAGGGAATCCAGGTGCCCAGAGGACCTGAAGGAACACAGGCCACAGCAGCCACTTGGTGATATATAGCATGGTCCAAAAGCCTGGGTCAAACCCCACCCTGAGCAAGCTGCCCCTCTGAAGCCAAGGAAGTAGGAATAACTGAGGATGCTATGAGTGACAGGTTGAGCCAGCACTGAATAGCAGTGCAGACTGCTGTGACTTCACCCTATCCAGGGGCAGGGGTGCTCTTACTCCAGATGCACCGGCATCTCTGCTGGAGAGACACTGGCATGAGTGTTCAGATCCATGGAAGGAACACTGTTCTACCTCAGGCCTAGATATTTCTGCTAAGAGTTCATTCTAAAGCAACATGGAGTTTGGTCTGTGGAAAGTGCCCGGTAAATGCTTGCGGGATTAAAAGACAAACGCGTGAAGGGATTGCAGGGATGCGTAGAGCAGCTGCGCATTGCAGGCCGCAGCAAAGAGGGCACTCCCCTGCAGCAAAGTGAGTCCGGTGTGGTGGATCCGCTTGGTAGGATACTGCAGAGCTTTGAAGAGGAGTCAGGATGAGTAGCAAGAGTTAGATATTACAGACGAGCGTTACAGAGACTGGGAGATTAACAACTGTCCCAGCGAGGCCACTGTGAAGGCACGCTTAGGCTCCTTGGAGGTGGCTTGGGAAAGCACATGATGTCTGCATTGTCACTTGTCCGCGAACCAGATGACGGTGACGATGACAACGACAACGACGATTTGAGACAGGGTCTTACTATGAAGCTTTGGCCTAGATCTCACTATGTACACCAGGCTGGCCGCAAACTCACAGAGATTTGCCTTCCTCTTCCTCCTGAGCTTAAAGGTGTGTTGCTACCACACCCAGCAAGTTTATTCTTTAGTCTCAACCAGGGCCATGGCAGCCCCTTCTGAACCTGTGGCTTGACAACTATGGGAGGAATAGTTAGTGCTAGCCCCGAAGGCAAATGCTTGCCAGGGCACAGCAGATGCCATGCGCTCTGCAGACCATATCCAGTTGTTGCAGACAGGGCTGGGCCAGGTAACCCTGAGGCGGGGGCATACTATCAACCACACAAGCCACCTGAGCACAGGCCCCTCTCCCCAGCCACTGGCTGCAGCAGGTATCACAGAGGGTCCCAACCCAACACCCTCCGGATAGAATTCCAGGAGGGGGCATGCCCAACATCATGGCAGCTCATCATAGCACCCAAGGAGACCTCAAGTCACACACCAAAGAGAAGCAGGGAAAGATGCTCTAGAGCAGTGGTTCTCAACCTTCCTAATTCTGCACCCCTTTAATACAGCTTCTCATGTGGTGATTCCAAACAGAAAATTATTTCGTTGCTGCTTCATAACTGTAATTTTGCTGTTAAGAATCATAATGCAATTTCCAATATGTGACCCCCCAAGGGGTCGCGACCCACAGGTTGAGAACCATTGCTTTAGAGGCTTCTAGCCAAAGAGCCAGCAGAGGGGGGACAAGGGGCTCAGCATCACCCTGATGCTGGAAATAACTAGAGGGATGCTCTCCTAAGCCCCCAAACCTGACAGAAGCTCTATGGTGTAGCCCCCTAGTTTCCAAGTGAGGAAACTGAGGCCAAGAGAGGGCAGATACTGTTGAGAAAGACTGTGCCTGAGAGGTCTGAGCCAGGCACCCCAGGTGAGTGCCTGGCGAGGAAGGGTGCCCTCTAGCCCTTCCCTAGTCCCTCTCCCGTGTGTCGGGCACTGCAGGTTACCTTCATGCCTCTGTACACATGAGAAAACCGAAACAACCCCAGAGGGACAAGGTAGGAGGCCAGCATCCTGCCCAGATTTACCTAACACCTCCTGTACCGGGCTCCCCGAAAAGCTAACTAAAGCACCTCCTTAAATCACAAGCCAGAAAAGCCAGCTCGTAAATCAGCCGAGTGGTAGGGTGAGGGGCCATTCAGCTCGCACCAGGAAGCCAGCCTGCCTGAGGTGCTGTGCCCCACACTGGGCCAATTGTGTCCATGGGGACTCTGTCCAAGCTGCCTGGGCTCCTGGCAGGCTGCCTGGACGGCTCCTGGACAGAATCTTGTTTTCTCCAGTTTTCTTCCATGACCAGGAGGCTGAGCTCCTCCAAGGAGGGTTTACTCAATGCAGCTTTGACCCTCCAAGCCCTGCCTTCCGTCCATCCCACTGTGCCTAGGGCCATGGGCCAGTCCAAAGGAACCTTGGTGGGACCTCCTCCCCTGGCCCGCTGCTCGCCACCATGAGTGGATAACAGCAGCAGGACTCAGTGACCCACAGAAGGTGCTGGAGAAAAGGAGAATTGCAAAAGGGTTTGGTGGCAATTTAGGCTTGAGATTCTCGGTTGAGTTTTTTTCTGAGTTTGGAGAAGGCCGCAGTGATTAGCTTCCGCTTATCCCTGCAGCTCCCTCCACGGGGCTCACAAGAGAAGGCCCTTGTTAACTTTCAGTTTGGTGTATTAGGATCAGCTATGCTGGGATATGAGGATGTGCAGGGCTTGTTGGGGGTTGTAGGGACAAGGGGAATGGGATGTTTTCTTTAGGGTGCTATGGGGGTGATCACTGGGAAGCAGGCCCCGGTGCATCTCCCATTCCAGCTATTCCTGGGCGAGGAATGATCACAGCAATCTCTCATCCACTCGGGGCCTGCTCTGTCGTGTCCGTCAGGTCCTGAGCACACCTCTGAGGCTTTCTGCTGGGGGTTAAGATCCCACAGAGCTTGTTTCCGCTCCCTGCCCACTTGACTTCCTGACTCATTTAATTTGCTTATTCTCCCATATAAACCAGTTTGTCTCGGGTGTATTCACTGGTGGGGGAGGGAAGCATGCACCTGTGATTATCTTAAATTGTCCCTAAATGAAGTTCCTCAGAGGCGAAACCTTGGAATCTAATTGCCTCCAGAGACTCGTGGGAAGGGTTGTTAGTGCAAAATCAGAGGTGAGTGGAAAAGGCTGGTTTAGGTGT
Source organism: Alexandromys fortis (assembly GCF_014885135.2). Classification (NCBI taxonomy): domain Eukaryota; kingdom Metazoa; phylum Chordata; class Mammalia; order Rodentia; family Cricetidae; genus Alexandromys; species Alexandromys fortis. The sequence goes on along the minus strand of NW_026067909.1, from coordinate 1,447,869 downwards.
TTGGTGGAAACCCTATGGACGCAGACCAAAATTCATGCCAGTGTCAAAGCGGAGGCAGCTGGTGCAGGGTGAAGAGAGGAGCTATATAGAGAGAAAGTGGGGAGTCTCGGGTCATTTGTAGAGGTAGCACCTGAAGAAACCAAGACTGCAAACCTGTCCGACTATCTATTTCTGGGCAGCTCTTAGACCTAGAAGAGAACCTACAACCGCCATTTTCTTAAACCTATATGCTTTCTAACTTTATTCTAATGCTCATCCTTTTGCCCACCGGGAAGCGTAGCTCTCACCCCTCATCAAAGAAGCTTCCCTTTGCAGCAGATGGAGACGGTTACAGAGAGCCACAACTGGTCAAAATGCAGAGCCGAAGCAACCACGGGGCGCTCAGACTCCACTGACACATCTCAATGTGACCCCTAAACCTGAGACTCGGGGAACATGGTGGAAGGGCAGGTAGAAAGCCTGGAAGAGCCCGAGGACCAGAATATCTGCTAGACAGTATCTTCTAGAGATGACAGCGAAGCTGCACCCAGGAAATCTCAACAATACAGTCACCTACATAGGACCTCCATAGTGACAGTACCGGCTGACATGCCAACATGGGCGAGGGACGTTTCATAAGGCCGCACCCCTAGATGAAAAGCTATGGGCAATCAATGGTTCAGAGAAGGATTAGTCCATTGTTGTTGTCCCCGCCCCCCAGCCCTCTGATGGGTTATCTAATCCCAAGTGGTCAGCCCTGAACATATACAGAAGAACAACCCTAAGTGACTCAGTAGGCTATGAGTATGTGTGTGTATATAACAATAATAATCATAAAAAAGAGGTCATGAATCTGAAAAGGAAAGGGAGAACGTGGGAGGAATTGGAGGAAGGAAGGGGTGGAAATAATGTAAATACAGAAATTATGTATGGAACCTCTCCCTAATTTAAATAAAAGAAAGTAGAAGGCTGCTGAGACGGCTCAATGAGTAAAAGCTCTTGCTTTGCAAGCATGGCCTGAGTTTGAATCCCAAGGGCCTGTGTAAAAAAAAAAAAATGCTGGGCATGGCTGCACTCCAATGTTGGAGGGTGGCAACAGGCAGATCCTAGCCAGCTCAGCTAAAACAGGGTGTTTCGGGCTCAGTGAGAGACCCCGTCTCAATGGTACATGGTGGGAAGTGATGGAGGGAGACAGTCGGCATCCTCTGGCCTGCACATGCCCATTCACAAGCATACATACACATGAAGGAAGAGAGGGAGGGAGGGAGGGAGGTAGGGAGAGACAGACAGAGAAGGAAAGAAACTAAGAACAAGACAAGCCCAGAGCAGGCTGAGGCAGGACCCAGAAAGGTACCTACACAGCACCAGTTGCCCCTGTGTGTCTAGAGCAAGTCCTTCCCCTCTGTATCCCCATCCACAGACATCCTCCTGTGCTGTTTAGAGCCTGGAGCTTTTAGAAGAGCCCGGGGCGGCACAGGTAGGAGGGACAGCTGGAGTAGGAGCCATGTCCTCTGGGTCTCTCCCCCTGGGGAGAGCTTCGCAGCACCTACAGAGATACCTCACCTTGCACTGGGCTGGGCCTTAATTTTCAATTATTCCCATAAAACACCCAAGGGTCCCACCAGTAAATGTCATGCATGCCAATATTTCAACCCTCTCTTGTACCCCAACTGCCATATTGATATATCTGAACCCCCAAGCGGCACTTAGGTACCCTCTATTCTGCAAATGCCTCCCCTACCACTTGGAAGGACAAGTCTGTCTCTGTCTGTGCTCCCCACATAGAGCTATGGAAACAAGATTTCCTGGGTTTGGGGCTGGTGGGAAAAAAAAAAATCTCAGAAAAAAGCTGATGACCTCAGGCCTTTTCTGTCTAGGGCAAGGAGCCTATAGGCTGCTTACCTCAAGCCAGTCCCTTGCCTTGCTGGGCCCAGTTAGGGCTGGGAATGCACCCTGCCCCCTATTAGCTGGCTGTGTGACCTGCTCTTTGCCTTACCAAAAAAGATGCCTGTTCTGGAAGGGCCATACCTTCTCTCAGATACAGAGCCTGGTGACAGTGGTGGGCATGGGATCCTAATGTCTCTTCACATAGGGTCCAGCCCGCTGTGCGGCTGGGAGACAGACGACTGCCTGGCCTTTGAAGACTACCGCCTTGGGGACACGAGTTTAGTCCCTGCACAGAAGCTGCACTGAGTGTGGGGTGGGGGCTGCCGATGTTTCAAGCAAAGAAACCAAGTCCCCTAACTGGGCTGTTGGGGTTGCTCACCATTCCCAACAGCAAAATTAGGCCTTGACTGGGAATTCTGGGTTGGCAGAGTTCTTGTTTCTGGGCTGGGAGAAAGCCTTCCCCGACCATGCCCTTCCTATACCCATCTCCAAAAGACAAATGGCCACATCCAGAGGGCAACATGGCACTATTTCCAAACTATTGGGCGGGGTGGACATACACATGCATGGGACTGTTATTAACAGAGCGAGGCCCTTACAACATCACAGGCAATAAAGACGCCCCGCTGCAGCGCAGCCCACAAGGTCCCAGTACTTTCCCATGGATGTGGGGAGGATGCCTCCCTTCACAGGCCCCAGACAAAGCAAAGTGTTTGTTCTGCACCCCAACCCCCCAAAATACCACATCTTCCTGCTGCTGGTAGATGGGGAAAAATAGAAAGAGACAAGAACAGTGTGGGAGGAGCATCAGAGACAGAAAGAGAGGGGGAGGAAGACAGTCGGAACGAGTGCTTCTGATGTTACCCTCTGGAAAGAATGACAGATTCAAAACCTGCAATGCCGGTCAACTGCACATCTATTTTTCTAAGCAGAGGAGGTGGGGGCATAGAAAACTTTCCTGAAAGGACTTGGCCTTGAAGTATGAAGTCAAACAACTGGAACTGGCAGGCAGACAGCTCTGGATTCCACCACCCTGAGGAACTGTGGCCAGTGGCAGGTCAGACTGAGGCACAATGTAGCTATTCATAGCTCGGCTGGGCCGGGGCCTTCAAGTGTGAGAGGGCCACGGCACCAGGGACCCCAGAGGTCTGGTCCAGAGCCAACTATAGCTCTGTGGCTGTGGGGCTCCTCACAGAGGCAGGGAGGCCACTGGGCCAGTTTAAGGGCAGACAGGACAAAGTCCTGCTCTGAGCCACACTGACGAACACATCAAAGAGACACCTAAGAACTGAGCCGTAGGCCATCAATTACGGCAGTCGAGCTGGAGGGAGCTCCAGTACCAGGAGCTCCCTAAGCCTGCAGGGCTCGTCTCCCCTCCCCCTTGTCAACACAGCCCTACCTTCCCCTGTGGACCTGCCACGGGCTTTCTGCAGTCACAGCCACGGCTTCTGCACACAGAACAGACAAGAAGCTGGCATGTGGGATGCACGCTGGAAGAGGGACAGAAGCTCCATCTGTTTTGTGGTAAATGACCGCCACTCACAGGCGCCATCTTTAATCTCTGAGCTGTTGGATGCAGAAGGCCCTGGGCTTCTGCATCGAGTGTCTGCCTCAAGACTGCCTCATGGTGGCAGGAACAAGGTTTTTTTTTTTTAATTAATTTATTTATTTATTAAAGATTTCTGCCTCCTTCCCTCCACTGCCTCCTATTTCCCTCCCCCTCCGCCCCATCAAGCCCCCCTCCCCCGATCAAGTCCCCCTCATCAGCCCAAAGAGCAATCAGGGTTCCCTGTCCTGTGGGAAGTCCTAGGACCACCCACCTCCATCCAGGTCTAGTAAGGTGAGCATCCAAACTGCCTAGGCTCCCACAAAGCCAGTACGTGCAGTAGGATCAAAAACCCATTGCCATTGTTCTTGGGTTCTCAGTAGTCCTCTTTTGCGAGGGTCCTTGAGGGTGACAAGCCTACCCTCTCACTGTTCCACAGAAGGCACTGTGAGATCACCACAGAGCCCTCACCAGGAGTTCTGCTGGGGAAAAGCACAGTTTATACCCAGTCCACGCTTCTAAGTAACCCGTACAGCTAGTCGAGAGAAGGACGTCTAGGTTTCCTAAGCACGCTCTTCCTTCTTCAGCCTAGGACACAGCAGTGTGACCACCACCGCCCCAGCAGAGGATGGTCAGCGCTGCCCCTGAGCCTCTCACTCCACTCAGGATGAGTGAGGAAGCAGACAAGGTGACCTCAGGGCAGGGCTCATCTCTTAGAAGGCAGCCTCAGGGAGCTATGTCACTACAGAACCAGGTCCGGAAAGACGGCCATGTTTGTGTGAACCGTTGTAGACTTATCTGTCTAAAAGCGCAGGAAGCGTCTCTAAAGAGGAAGGCTTATTGTCTTCTGGCCTTCACAGACACTGCCAAGGAGCTGACAGGGGCCACTTCTGACCCTGCTAGGTTCAGACTGGAGGAGTGATGGTTGGCACAGATGCTCTGAGTGCCAACTATAATGGGCTGTGGCCAGAGCTGGGCCACTGGACTCACCCAGTGACTCAGACACCCAGTACTCGGGGGCAAGACTGGGAGAGGCCAGGAGCCAGAGATCAGGAGTACATGTCCAGTTTGAGATCAAGCTCCCACCTCTGGACCCCTGTGATCTCCCTAGGTTGGTCTTGAGACACCTGAATTCCCTTTGAGGTGGAGGTGGAGGTTACCCCAGGGCCTTCCCAAGAGCCAATGAGTCCCAGGGCGTGTCCCATGGTGGTACTTCTCGTGAAAGCAGGGGTTTTCTGCTCCATATTGATTTATTTATTTGAATGTGTGGCTATCCCTCTGCTTCCACCTCCCAAGTGCAGGTGGGAGCTGCCTTCAACTTCCCTGCTCTCCCCACTCCTCCTCCGCTCTCTCTGCAGCCCATTCCTGGCTCCCTTTCTTACTCATGCCTACTCTGTGCTTTGCGGACACTGGTTGCAACAATCTCCTCTCTGAGTGGCACCTATGCATCTAACCCCAGGGCCACAGCGGCACAGCTAGGACCGCCCACCTGGGGATGAAATTAGCTGATGGAGCTTTTCAGTTTGGTTTTTGTTTTTGAGACAGACTAGCCTGGAACTCCTGACCTCCTGTTTCAGGTTGGGATTACAGACAGCGACCATTACTCCAAGCTATTTGTTCCCTCTGCCCCTCAGCTGCTGAGATTAAAGGTGTGTGCCACACACCTAACCTACTGTCTCTATTCCAGTTTCACCCCAGAAAATCATAAGACCACATTTTCCTCCTTAGAACACACAGTGGGTGTCTAAGTGGGCCACACACAGTAGTACCAGTTAGCAAGGGCCCACTGTGCGTGTCTGTCCCCCAGCTCCGTATGTGGTGGCAGCTGACACTGCAGCTGGAAAGCAGGGCAGAGAGGCACTAAAACCCCAGGAAGAGGCAGGATGTCGGCTCCCCTCCTCAACCCCAGAACCGGCTGACACACTTCAGGCCTGGCAGCACGTTAATCTGACAGCCTCCAACTTCCTCCTGGTGGTTAGAAAGACTCCACGTGACAGTGACTTCTATGTGCTCACACGTAAATGTGCCTGTGCCCGCGGATGCAAAGAAAGCCAACACCCAGGACAATGAGAATAAAACAGAGCAATATAATCCAGGGAAGGCCTCTTCAAGTGAGCAAACCTTTTAAACTAAGTGGTTAATTAATTTCTTTCTGGAGACAAGGTCTCGTTTGGTAGCACAGGCTGGCTGTTGGGAGCTGGGATTACAGGTGTGATCCAGCATGTCCAGTTTGCAAACTTTCAATTCATGAAAAGTCTTGACCCATTAAAATGGACAACAAACAGCAAGGTTGCCAGAGGCCTGCAGGCACACTGTGCCCACCCTGCCTGCAGGCTTCTGCAGACCTTCCCGCTGCCTGCTGGAGAGCCTGCCCGAGAGCCTGCCCTTCCCCCAAGGAGACAATCTCATCTCGTCCACAAACACAAATGAAGGGGGTGCTGTTGGATCCCACAGCACCAGGCAAACTATCCTTGAGGCAGCCATCTGTTCGCTGGTCAAGTGGGGCCATTCCATGTCCTCTCCCCATGAATCTAGGAGGCCCTTGAGGACGGGCTCACCTCTTACTTGTCACTGACCATGACTCACATCGGATCTTGGGACAAGGCCGATTTACTTCCCCTAATTCTGCCCCCATGCAGGAAGGAGGATCCTCGGATCACTTCCGGTTTCTGTCCACTTACTCCACCAGGGAGGATTGGCGTGTCTCACAGAAATCCCCTCCTATACATGGCAGGTGCAGGTACACAGAGAGGAAGCAGCTCCAAGTGTAGGAGGGGCAGGGACCTGTGTCACTAATCTGCTACACTATGGGCACCTTAGCCAAGAGGAAGATGTCACAAAGCCTGACAACCAGAGTTTGATCCCTAAGGACTCCAGACAAAAGAGGAGAACCCATTCCTGCAAGTTGTCCTCTGGCTGCCACACGTACACTGTGACGGTAGCACCCGTGTGCCCCCCAAACCCATAGATGGACTTAAAACTTATTCTGTCTCTTCTAAAAAAGAAATGCATCCAGCAGAGATCCAATTCCATTCATAACCGCATCAAAAATAATAAAACGGCAGCCAGAGAGATAGCTCAGTGAGTAAGAGAACACAAATCCCTAGCACCCACATTAAAAGCTGACTGTACGGTGTTTGCACACCTGTAACCTCAGCGCTGTGGGGGTGGAGATGGGAGACGCAATGGGACATAGCTCCAGGTTCAGTGAGAGACCTTGTCTCAGAGGAATGAGGAGGAGAGCAATGGCGCAGGATGCCTGATGTCCTTCTCTGGCCTCTGGCCTTGCACGCACAGGAATGGGCACGCACAACCACATACTACACACGCACACACAGAAAATTTAAAAATAACAAAATAGCAACAAGTTTAACCTCAGAAGTGCAGAGCTTACATTCTGAAATGCACAGAATATTGTTAAAATAAGTCAAAGAAGACCCAAATGAACAGGAGAACACGTTCATGGTTAGGAAGACTTAATACCGTAGTGTTCCTCACCATGGCCCAAATGTCCTCACGTTCATGGGTGGAAACCCACTAGCCAATGTGATAGCATTAAAGGGCGGGGCTTTCGGGAATCTGTTAGTGACTTTATAAAAAGCCACAAGAAAGCACCCAGACCTTTCTTCCCTTCTGCCTCATCCCCCTGAGGACACAGGGAGGGACACCCAGACCCTTCTCCCCTTCTGCCCCTCCCCCTGAGAACACAGGGAAGGACACCCAGACAGACCCTTCTCCCCTTCTGCCCCTCCCCCTGAGAACACAGGGAGGGACACCCAGACCCTTCTCCCCTTCTGCCCCTCCCCCTGAGGACACACGGAGGGGCGCCATCTTGAAAGGGGAGAACAAGGCTCAGGAGCCACTGACTCTGGCAGTACTGATCTTGGATTTACCTGAACTGAGGAGACTAATTTCTCTTCTTTATAAACTGTTCAGTTTGTGACAGCAACGTAGTCCAAGACAGCCCCCAGCTTAAACTACAGATTCAACGCAATCCCAGATGAACTCACAGAAACTGTCAGCTTGATTCTAAAATTCATACAAAATTGCAAAGGACCCAAACCGATGCAAAACTGGGAAAAAGAACGAAGCAGGAAGACTCGTGCCTACCAACCTCAAAGCTAACACAAAGGAACAGCGACTGTGCAGTGTGGTGCTGGTACCGGCACAGACCATCCATGCACCTAAGACCAACTGATTGCACGACAGCACTGTGTTTTTAGACTTCTTTTTCTTTTGAGGTATGTTTTAATGTACATGATCCGCGTAATGAGACGAGATGAAAGCCTGGAGCCCACCCACATGTTTTTCCACGGGAGCCCGGAATATAAACTGTGGGGCAGCAGTATACTGAAATACTACGGTGTCACACTGGCCTCTTTCCTGGCTGTGCGGAAATGCTGATCTCAAGGTGTGCCAGGACTAGAGATGAATAGGTGCTATGTGCAGCCTTCCCCTGTTGGCGCCTTGTGACGTGCACTCAGCTGGGGGAGACTGGCTGGTGCTAGAACACTGCCCTTCCCTCCCCAGAAGTTGACTGTCTGGAGAGGTGACTCACGTTTGCCAGAGCTGGGGCAGAAGAAGGCAGTGGACAAGTTCCTTGGCAGGATGGGATGGGTAGGGAGGGTAGGACAACAACACAGCCGGTCTTGCCCATCACTTCGCCTGCTACTTGCTTGGAGACCCTCATCCTAGTGACAGTGACTGGAACAGCCAGTATTTTCCACATTTATTTTCACAGAACCCTCTGTCCAGGTTACCCCTCTCTTGGGAACTTTCTTGGTCCCCATCCCATGCCTCTGGCATCCTAAGGGTGACAACGCCAGCGCTGTGGCAGCACCTACTGGTGTAACGATTCTTCAAGTCCATCACCAAAGAGCAGCGCCCCAGTGAGCGCTGCTGGGCACCAGGCCACACAGGCAGGCGCTGCTCTGATCTCACTAGGGAAAGCTTCCCTTGTAAGCAGATCCTTCTGGTCTGTCCCACCAGGTTCCCGGGACACTAGTCACAGGGTACAGGTAGTGTGGGGCCGACTTCGGTCTGACTTTCCTGGTGGCTCTGCTGCCCCACAGCTCCCACCAGAGCTGCCAGCTATGAATCCTGGTGACCATCTAGGGCTGCGAGTCTGCAGAAGCCCCACCCACGGAGGGTGCCACGTCCAGGACAACGCCTGGCACCTGAGGCATTCCTCAACCCTGCTGAACAACCCTTGAGCTCTGCTCACCTGTCAGGTGGGGCTTATATCACCATCCTAAGAGGCTCACAGGGCTGTGTTCCTATGCCCCTGGGGCCTGGGTGGGTAGGGGTGGTGGCCTCTGCCTGAGGGCAGGAGGTCAGTGGAACCAGGAGGTGTGGCTAAAGGAGGAAGAAGGGTAACTTGGGCATGGGCTGGCCTCCTGCCTCAGGGCTTAGAGGCCAAGTTCTGAGCAGAGGCCACTCTGGTGAGACTTCTCTCGGCTTCTACCAGGCACGGGCCATCTTCTGGCCAGGAGGGGTCTGGTAGAAGAAGCAGACAGGTACTGTGTTCTACTCCTGGAGTCCCGATGACATCTGTTACCCCTCACCAGGACAGCCAAGAGTTCTCCATTTGTCTGGCTGTGACCAAGAAGGCCTGGACCCCTATTAGGGAGCCCAGCATCTGGAGCCAATGACCACACACAGAATAATAAGTACAGGGGTGGTAAGGGAGCAGAGCAGGGCAGTCTACGCTGGGAGAGGGAGAGACACCACACCAAGGAAAGGCCTACCCTGAAAGGGAGGCAGGGAGCTATATGTGTACATATACACACGTGAATTCGTCTTCATGTGTATGCACACACGTGTGAATGATGAGGTAAAGGGGGGCAGGGAGCTACATGTGTACATATACACACATGTATTCATCTCCATGTGTATGCACACACGTGTGGATGATGAGGTAAAGCCTCGTCCCACTTGACCACACAGTGATGGTGACAGTTACTGGTCATAGCCACCTTGTCTTTCTGCCTGCCCTGGGGCCTCAGAAGCCCGAGGGGACCCGGAAGGATCTCTGGAGGGTGTCAAGTGACTGTTTATGAAGCTAATTACTATTTCCGTGGGTCAGTAAAATCTCGGGGGGGAGGGGTCATCACAGGAGATACACAGAAAAGGTTAGCTGGGGGACGGGGCTGGTGGGTGGACTCGGGGTGGGAGGCGCTACCCATACCTAGCAGACTGGCCTGGTCTTCATCCAGGGGACACGCTTCGAGGCTTCCCACTGATTGTGATGGTTGGGACCAAGAGACCCACCAGCCCATCCAGTTCTTCTGCACAGCAAAGACCCCCCCCCCCCACTGTCCAGCAGCTATGGCTTCTCTGTGGCTCCAAACTGAGGAGAATAATGGTACTTCTGCCCAGGTACTAAGTAAGGCAGTCAATGCCCAGCGGTTGGTACTCAGTAGACGTGACATTCGGTTTCTTTATCTACAAGATGCACAGCCCAGGACTAGATCTGCTTTATCTTCATCACCCTTACAGGGAGGGACACAAGTCCCTGGGACTAGAGCACTGAGATGCAGCTGTGATTGACATCCTGCACTATACCCAGGCACAAGCTGATGGAGTGGAAGCGCAAGCCTGGAGAGATGGGACATAAAAGGAGTTGGGAAGGCAGGCCTCCATCCGTGGTAGCCTCCTTCTCCAGGGTAGATCCGACACTCGTATCCCCAAACCTCAAACCAGCCCCATTGCACCTCCAATCCTTTGCTTGTCCCCTGTCCGGGGTCAGGGGGGAGACTTTCGTGTGAACAGGTACAGTGGGGACCCCGGAGTTCCTGCACCCCTGTAGGTCTGTGGTAGAATGTAGAAGCGAACCACAGAGGAGGCCTGAAGTGGGATCTGGGGGGGACCCAGGGGTCTTGGCATAGACTATAGGGGAAGCCTGGGATAGAATCTGGGGAAATGGGAACAGGCCACGTGGGGAGGCCTGGGGGGGGGGTTGTACTGGGGCGGGCTGAGGAGGTCTGACTCTCCAGTGCGCCCGTCATCTCCCTTCTGCCTCACACCTCACACTAGCGCTTTATGCTCTGCCGACTCCTAACATTTGTTTCTTTAACTCTCTGGAAAAGCGGTGTTTCCACTCCTGTTCTGCCAGACGCTTTTATTTTCTTTCATAGGTGCGCTGCATCAAGCCCATGAAGTCATCCCTCTTAGGCAGCAAAAGGACCCTGGGTGCGTGGGGAATGAGTGGTTAAGAAAACCAGGCCCGAATGCTCTAGACAAGGTGAAAATGGCCAGTCCTGCCGGGACCCATGCTTTCCTTCGGCATGCACTTTGGCCTCACGAATCAATGACTGTGCAGAAGACTTGGCAGAGAGGCTTGGGAAGGGGGCAGGCAGCAGGCCACTCAAGGTTCAGCATGACAAAGCTACTGTCTCTGCTGTCCACCGTCTCACTTGCCCCGCTCAGTCCCACACCCAGGTTGCACGCATGCTTGCTTCCTTCCTTCCTTCTACCCTCCTTCCCTTTCACCTTGTTCTGACTCAAGGTTTCTCTTGGTTCTGCTCCGCACACCCCAGGCTAGCTGTTTCCCAAGCTTCAGGCTGGTCCTCCTGTCTCCAGCTCCCATCTCGCCATAGGAACGCTGGGATTACAAGCAGGAGCATGCCACCTTTTTATGTGAATGTTGGGGTCATTGGGCTTGTGAGGCGAGTGTTTTTAACTGCGGAGTCGCCTTCCCATCCTCACTCAATTTTACTCACTCATCCATATGCACGGCACCTTCTGGAGCCAGGGAGCAGAGGGAAGGGACTTGAATCCGAGCCAGTGACAGCGCAGAGACAGTGAAATGGGTGGCAGTGGGCTCAAGGGGGCTAGGGTAGGGGAAGGGCTGAGGGCACAGATGAGGCAGGTGGGTGAGAGACCAGAAATAGACCAAGTAAGATTGGCTCCCTGAGTCCTGGCCAGAGGCTGCGGTATGGCCTGGGACCCATAGGAGCCGCCCCCACTCAAGAGGTCTTAGCTATGGTATGAGGTATAGCAAAGGACTGAGGAGCCGGGCAGTGGTGGCGCACACCTTTAGTCCCAGCACCCAGGAGGCAGAGGCACGAGAGGATCTCTGTGAGTTTGAGGCCAGCCTGGTCGACAGAGTGAGTTCCAGGTCAGCCAGGGCTGTTACACAGAGAAACCCTGTTTTGAAAAACAAATGAAAAGACTGAGGGAACGGTCTAGAACAGTGGTTCTCAAGCTTCCTACTGCTACAACCCCTTAATGCACTTCCCTACAGTGTGGTGACCCCCAACCATAAAATTATCTTCTTTGCTGCTATCACATTGTAGAATGTAAATATCTGATATTTCTGAGGGTCTTAGGCAACTCTTGTGAAAGGGTCCTTCGACTTCAGAGGGGTTGAGAACCACTGGTCTAGAAGGTCAAAAGCAGATGCCTTCATGGAGGAGGGCACTTTAATCTCAATTTTTACCCTACATACATGCTGAAGGTCAGACCCACTGCGAGTGTCTGGGTACATGTTCTACATATGTGTTGGACCAAAACTGTGCATTATGGGGGGGACACTGACATGTGGCAGTGTCCCCCTCTTCCACTCATCTCGAGTATAGGACGCTGCCCGTCACCCCACGGCCCAAGCGTCTCTTCTGGCATTCTTTTTTTTTTTTTAAACATTTATTTATTTATTATGTATACAATATTCTGTCTGTGTGTGTGCCTGCAGGCCAGAAGAGGGCACCAGACGCCATTAAAGATGGTTGTGAGGGGCTGGAGAGATGGCTCAGTGGTTAAGAGCACTGGCTGCTCTTCCAGAAGTCCTGAGTTCAATTCCCAGCAACCACATGGTGGCTCACAACCATCTGTAATGAGATCTGGCGCCCTCTTCCGGCGTGCGGGCATACACGGAGGCAGAATGTTGTATACATAATTAATAAATAAATCTTTAAAAAAAAAAAAAAGATGGTTGTCCATCTCTCCAGCCCTCTTCTGGCATTCTTCACTGTGAACTGTCTGTTTCCCCCCACTAGATACATGGCCAAGGGGCAGGTGGTTACACATGCATACTTCCTTTTTGTTTAAATCTCAGAGGACTCTGTGGCGGGTAAGGGGACAGTCGAAGTTTCCTGGACTCAGGGTAGGGGCTAGTGGGAGGCAGAACTCATAGAGAGAAGCACAGCATGGCTGAGCTTAGGCCCTCAGGGCCACAGGGGAGACAGAGAAGGAGAGCAGTGGGCCCAGGCCGAGCAGGAGCGCGAGCTAGGAGAGGGCAGATGGTGAAGGGAGACGGAAGGCTGCACTGTGACCTGCTGGAGGGCAGCAGGTGGAATATGAAGCCCCTCTCAGGTCAAGATGTACCCCTCCCCCAATGCCTTGCCCCGCCCAGACCCACCATGTGATCTTCACCTTCCAGTTACTTTGCCACACATCCTCCCTAGACCCATTCAGCTACTTCCTCCTCCAGGGCCATTCCAGATACCCAGTCGTTTGTGACCACTCCCCTCTCAGAGCCTGGCATACCTGTGTTGTTCATGAGTCTCTGTGAACTTGGCCTGATGTTCCCAGCCCCCAAACCTAGCACATTGTAAATAGGACAGGATACTCGATGGAGATAAAGTCAGGCTGTATAGGAAGGGTGGGATTTAAGCAGCCTGGGCTGAGCGCCTCCCTCTGGGGCATAACCCCAGGAAGTGGATGAGCCCTGTACTTATCCGGGGACCTGCTGCTGGCATGTTCCTGCTCCTGTGCCCAGCAAGCCTGCTCCCCCATGCTCCTGCTTGCCTGCCAAGGCTGTGTGCTTAGAGCCATGTGTCACACACGACTTCCTGCTCTGTGTGGCATCAGCTATTTCTGCAGGTGAGTCTCATCTGCGTGTCTTTCTGGATTCATGGAAATGCATACAGACAACACACACTATTGCGTGGAAGCTGGGGCACACACCGTAGGGGCACCAGAACTGGGTCTCGGATCCCCTCAACATGGCTGCCACCGTACTGGGTTGGGAAGTGGAGGCGGGAAGGTCAGAATTTCAAGGCCAGCCTGGGCTACATGAGATCCTTTCTCCAAAAAAAAGGAGAGAACCAAGTAGGGCATAGTGATATACTCGGGAGGCAGAGGTAGGTGGCTCTCTGTGAGTTTAAGGTCAGCTTGGTCTACAAAGTGAGTTTCAGGACAGTCAGGACTGTTACCTTGTCTCAAACAACAACAACAACAATAACAACACACCAACTAGAGCCAGGTGTGGTGGCTTACATCTATATACAGCGCTGGGGAGACTGAGGTCGGAGAACAGAGAGCTAGAAGCCAGTCAGGACTACATAGTGAGATCCTATCCAGAAGGAAGGCAGAAGGCAGACTGTATCCTCTTGACACTTGCTTTTCAGGAAAGAGAATTTAAAGAAGAAACACAACTACTTAAAACACATGCAGCAGAACCAGTCACAACCAGCAGCTGTTTGTACATGGGTGTGGGCACGTGAGCATCGTGTGTAAGTGTGCACTTACATAAGGACATGCCTAAATGTCTGCTTGTATACCGTATGGGTTCACGGGCACCTGTGGAGACACATGATTGTGCATGTGTGTGCGTGCAGTGGCTAACAACTCAGTTTAGCAGAGGTGATCATAAGCGACAGCCAGCAACGGGAGAGGTCGAGTGTCCCTTGTCAATAACTGTCAAACCCAAGTGTTGTTTTGTGGTCAGCTGGGAACCTTAGTGATCTACAACAGAACACCAAGGCTATTATCACTGACACTCCTTACGTACAAGCATTGTTCTATGCTGGGTGTTAGACCAAGAACTAAGTTTGTATTTTCTGTTCTCTTCCTTATGCCCATCTATAAATGGCGGAGACTCAAGCCAGGAGGAACAGCTGAAGGCAGAGCTGGGAACGGCTGGCCCAAGTCCTTCGACTTGCCTGAGAGCCAGCATTCCCCAGGTTGAGATGTCTCTCTTATTTAGCAATCCTTATCTTGCCTAGGCCCAGGCCTCTGGCTATAGGACACGGAAGGCCTGCATCCTCAGGTATCTTTAAGTCTTTTTTAGGGACAATCAATACAAATACAATCGGCAACAACAGAGGCTGGGGCAAGAGGCAGGGGTAGACAAAGGTGGAGATCAAGGGGCCCAGGCCTTCTGGCACAAGATTAAGACACAAGTCCTGGCTCTGAGCTTCTGTGGTCCCAGGGAAATGTCCTCTCTCTGATCTGTACTGCTCTCAGCAGGAGCCTGGGATATAGGACAACAGAGGGCTTTGCCTGGGGCTGGGGGTTAAAGTGCCTGGCCAACACCATCTGAAGGAGTGCTGAGGAAATGCAGGCTCCTAGGGGACTCAGGCTCTGGGGGGAGGATACAGGCTCTGGGGGGGGGGGGGACACAAGCTCTGGGGGGATGCAGGCTCTGAGGGGACTCAGGCTCTGGAGGGAGGCAGGCTCTGTGGGGGGACACAGGCTCTGGGGGGATGCGGGCTCTGAGGGGGATGCAGGCTCTGGGGGGATGTGGGCTCTGGGGGGGATGCAGGCTCTGGGGGGATGCGGGCTCTGAGGGGGATGCAGGCTCTGGGGGGGATGCAGGCTCTGGGGAGGGATGCAGGCTCGGGGGGGGGGGATGCAGGCTCTGACTGCTTATCTGTGTCTCCAGTGACAAAATGAGGCTCTGACTCTGACCTGGGAAATACAGTGCTCCTGACCAGAGTGGGGAAATACACTGCAATATGGGATGAGCTCTAATAGACCTCTCTTTTCTTTTTAAAGATTTATTATGTATACTGTTTGGCTTGCATATATGCCTGCAGGCCAGAAGGGGGCACCAAATCTCATTACAAATGGTTGTGAGTCACTTTGTGGAGGCTGGGAATCGAACCCAGGAAGAGCAGCCGTCTAAACAGAGCTCTTGAGAGATGTTCACCACTCTGCCTCCTTCATCTAAGTGAGGAACTCGGCTGCCCACCTCATGCAAGCAAGCTCCGCGGGGGTCCTATCAACCTAGCACAGACGACCCCCTGGGCAGGCACGTACTGTTCCTGTAGAGTGCTGCCCCTGTTTTGACACAGTAGCCCATTTTCATGGTGTCAGTGTTTCCATGGTGACTGTTCCCAGCTGTGAATGAGCCATGACTATGCAGACCTGGGAAGAGGTAATAGACAGTACTACCATACCGCTCCCAACACCCTCTGGCCTACAACGGTCGCCCACGCAGGCAGAAGCGGGAATGAATTCCCTGGTCTCTCAGCTTAGTGGCCTCTGGGGGACAAGAAAGCGGCTTGTGTCTCAGGGAGGCGAGGGTAGTCCCTACGGAGTCTAAGTTCCTTCGGGGACACGGCCATCCTAACCAGACTGTTCACGTGGAAAAGGTGCCAAGAACTAGAGAGTATTCGATAGGACAGAAGTCTTGAGGATCTGTCCCCTCAGGGTAAGAGGAGAAGGAGCGTCTGGGAGGCCAGGCCAGACTGGGAATCTCTGTGCTCAGCCACACCTGTCCCTCGGCCTCTCTCGCTGAGATACCAGAGAGTGGCATGGTAACTGCCCACAACAAACACTGCACAGCTGCCAAGGCTGGAGTGCCAGGCCACCCAGGGACAGCACAGGCCTCCAGAGCCCAGGAACCCAGACCCTGCGAGAACAGCAGGGGTCGCCCTCGGCTTTGTTGCCACGGTTTTCGGAGAGGTTCTCTCCTTCACTGCTGTAACCAGATCATGTCGGCCGGAGCTGGGAGTTAGCAGCCTTGGTTGTGGCTGTCTGCCATCTTGCTTAGCTGCCTCCCGACCTTCGGCAAGGTCTTGGCATCTGAGACAAAGGGAGGGATGCTTCAACCTGGGTGTGCCCGACAAGCCCTAACCATCCCTCTCTTCTTCCTTCCCTGGTATCGTGGGTCTGCTGTGCAGCCCACTGCCTCAGCCTCTTCAGTACTGGGGTTACAGGTACCCACCACCAAACCTGGTAATACTGTATCCTAAATAAGTCCCCAAAGGATACAGAGTCAGTGTGTCGTTCTGGATGTCTGGCTACATATTTTAGAATAGTGTCCCAAACTAAACCATAATCCTAAATAAAACCTGCAGCAGAGACACATCAGTGGTTGCATCTTAGGAGATTATGGTTTGCAGAGTCCCGACGTGCCTGCATTCTTTCTGAAAACATGTTTTTAAAGAAAGAGGTCATGGATTTGAGAGACAGCAAAGGGGGAGGGATCACATAGGAAGGGCTGGAGGAAGACAAGAGGAGGGAGGAAATGATGCAATTATATTTTAATTTCAAAAATAAAACAATACCTACAATGTTATTTTTTATTTCTTGGGTGGAACATACGGCATATACCCATGCCCAGGGTGTGTGTAGAGGTCAGAGGACAGCTTTTGAAAACTGGCTCTCTCCTTCCAACATTTATTTCCTGGGGATAGAACTTGGGTTGTCAGGCTTGGCGCAAGCGCCTTTATTGGCTGAGCCATCTCAATGACCCGAGGGTCTTCATTCTTTCTGGACTCCCACTCAGACAAGACCAGGGAGGATGGCTCTCACTTCTGCAGGCAGATAAAGGACCAGCAAGCTGACAAAACCCTCCAGTGTAAACAAGAGGTACTTCAAAGATGGAAACTCCCCGCCTACATGTTCGCCAGCATGCCACAGGCTGTGGAAAGTGAGGGCTGCTCGGAGGAAGTACCTTCAAAGCCTCAGGTGGGCCTCCCTCGCTGCCGCTTATGGAGAGCAGGGCACTGCAGACGCATGGGGTAAGGCACAGACCGTCCTGCAGGGCGACGGCCCTGCTGTGGGACCAGCACCTTCTCCTGACTGCCACAGCTTCACCCGTGCTCTCTGGTCTAGCGCCTGATGGGAGTACAAGCTGGAACAGGCCCTGTCAGGGGAAGTCAGGGCAGAGCCCAGCAGCGCAGCAGTCACGAGTTCTCCCACAGCCTGGCAGGTCAGGCCCTCCATCCCCTAGCAGCTGCCAAGAGGCTTTCCAGGCCCTCGTGCACCGGACCAGTTCTCTGAGAATGGCCAGGTGGCTTCCTTCCTCAGTATCTAACCTTTTCCTTGATAAACAACAATGAAATTGTACCAAACTTTGGAGTGTAGAGACAGGAAGAGAACTCCCCCATGATTTCACGGTGCTGGGTGGGCATGCCTACCTCCCAGCCCAGAATCACTCCGTACTTAGCCACCTCCCACTGGGGAAGCAGGGCTTGGGTCCAGCATCCACGCCCAGCAGACAGTCCATAAAAGTCTGTAAGGAGGATGTTGACGTCCGTGTCCAAACAGACAGACAGGTGACCCTAAATCTCTGCCTCTGCTACCCCGAGACTCCGTCCCCCATGAAGCGTGTGTTTACTGCCTGTCGTCACCATCTGCGTTCAGGTTACTGAATCCATTTTCCTAGGTTGCTACACGTAAGGGCTCTTTCCCTCCTTGATACACTGTCAGTAAACCTCTCAAGATATGTGTAGGGGCTGGAGAGATGGCTCAGTGGTTAAGAGCATTGCCTGCTCTTCCAAAGGTCCTGAGTTCAATTCCCAGCAACCACATGGTGGCTCACAACCATCTGTAATGAGGTCTGGTGCCCTCTTCTGGCCTGAAGGCAGACAGAATATTGTATACATAATAAGTAAATAAATATTTAAAAAAAAAAGATATGTGTAGATTCACATAGAGTTGTAAAAATCCAAGTTGCACCAGGCGGTGGTGGAGCACGCCTTTAATTCCAGCCCTTGGGAGGCAGAGGCAGGCGGATCTCTGTGAGTTCGAGGCCAGCCTGGTCTGTAGAGTGAATTCCAGGATAGCCAGGACTATTTCACAGAGAAACCCTGTCTTGAAAAAAACAAACAAAACAAGACAAAAAAAAAAAAAAACAAGTTACTCAATTTCTCCTAATGGCAGCATCTCGCAAAACTACACAGAGCTCCCAACGCCGACATGCTGACCTCATGACCGTGGAAGGTATTTCCTTCACCACCAGCGTTCTCTAGATGGTTTGCTTGTTTACGTGCTTGGCTTTTTGAGTCACATTTTTCATTTGTTCCTTTTTTGCATTTGAAGTTCTCTTTGATGACATCTTAGCCTGAGAGTTTCTGCCATACTCCTTCACTACACAACGGCAACCAACCACGTTACAAGGTTTCTCCTCTCCATCTGCGTCACAGAGGCCCATTCCCCTAGTTTCTCGTTAACCTTAGCTAGGCTGACTTGGTCCACAGCACAAAGGGTCTCCACCAACTTGGATACATAGGTTCATCACAACTGGATGCAGGCATGCAAAGATGGGCTTGGTGTTAGTCAAAGGGTTTGGCAGCTTCTCAGATTCATGTGCTAGGCAGACACATGGAACCCACGGTCTACAGAACCCAAAGCTGGCCTTATGCATCCCAGGCAGATGCCCTTGGGGACAATGCAGGGGACAGTGAGTCCCAGCACTCTAAGAACCAGTCTCCCAAGCCCGTGGCCCACTCCAGGCTACCGAGGACGTCTTCCGGGATCCATTCCTGACCCTGTGTGCAATAGTTTGAGCCTGGTGCTTTTCCACAAGGCCTTCCACCCTCCTGCTGCCTTGGTGGGTGGCCTTTAAGTCAACACAGCTTGGGTTAGGACCTGGCTGGGAGGGTGTGAGTCCTAGGGAACCTGGTCAGGTCCCTGGCTGGAAGCCTGGGACCCACAGCTGGGGAAGTAGAGGATACAGGGCAGCTGGAGTCAACTAGCACACATCCCAGCAGGTGTGCTGGATCCCACCCAGCCTCCTTCAGCACCAGGTCAGTATCGCCAAGGGCCAGAGGGCAACAGAGGCCCAACACTTCCAAAGTCCAGGGAGATCGTTGAGCATTCCAGAGTCCAGACTCCACTTGAGATGGCTCCAGCCTGCTGGAAGGAAGCCACCCTGCTGAAGTACCCTCCACAGCTCTCTTGGTTTTCAAGTCCCTCTTCTCTTTCAGCCCAAGGTGTGGACACCTTGCTCTCTGAAGTCATGGCTAACTGCCATTCAGGGGTGAGGCCAGTCTGACACTTGTACTCAGAATCATCTGTAGAGAGCACAGAGAGGGTGAGAGAGAAGGAAGGGCCAGGTCTGACTATCGGGCTGTCCAGGCCCAGGAAGCTGGCCAAGTATGTTTTATTTGTAATTTCTTTTGCTTCCTGTGTTAAAGACCTACGAGTCCAAGCAAAAAGGTAGAGAAAGAACTAGTGACTTGATATTCTCACCAAACACCCTCCCAAAGTGCGCCAGGTGGGGGTCCGGTCATCAGAGGACCCTGGCCGGCTGTCACCGTCAACTTCCTGCTCCTTCATCTTTTTTAAATAAAATCTCTGATAACCTATGCTCAACACCTGGGCCTAGGAGGGACCATGAAAACACTAAAGGCTTGCTCCATGATACAGATGGGCGTCCGGCCCGTTCTGTGTGATACTGGGCAGGCTGTGGGGGTGCTGCAACATGGCAAATGTCACCTGCCTACTGGTGCTGCCTCCATGACTTCTACCCAGTTCCGCTTCTGAACTGGACATATTAAGTCCATAGCTTCCTAGGAGGCGGTGTGGCTTTCCCCGGTCAAGTAAGTAGGACTTTGGTGACCACACTGGCCACACTCTACCAGCACTTGCTGAGGTGTCTAGTCTGGCAGAAAGTGGCCAAGTGGAGAATTGAACCCTGGTCTGTGTGGAGTCCACACGGCCTCACCGTTTTGCGTAATGGCTAAAATGGAGTTGGCCAGGAGCCTTATGGTGCACCAACCACCAGTCTCACATGCCTGAAATTAATTTGCCAGTGTCTTCAGTCATAGTATCTGATTGGCGCTAAGAACAAAAAGGAGGCAGCCTCTCCATCCTCTCTAGGGAATCAATAAGCCACAGACGCTGCGTTCCATCTCTGATGAAATGCAGATTTCTCATTAAGAGAAAGCCTTCAACTAAAAAACACAATAAAGGCTGAGAAAGGAAATGAATATGCAATTTATAGAGGAAAAAGGTCTCATCAGCCATCAAAGATGACTCCATTCCCCTACCAATGCAGGCCTGCTTTTAAAAGAACAACACTGTGCCTCGGCAGTATTTGTTGTTGTCATGGATATAAAGAAGTAAGACGCCCGTCATACAGATAGGGTAACAACAACTGGAAGGCGAATTCTGCAGAAGTACTCAAATCTTAGAATTCTGTTTACCCTCTGACCCAACAATCCCCTATGAAAGAATTTATCCTCATGCAGAAATCACAAGTAAGTGCAAGGCCACGTGAACAAGAATGCCCATGGTGGCCCTGTCTACAATCAGGGTTAGTGTCAGGCATGGTGGCTCATGCCCATCATTTCAGGGCTTGGGAGACTGAGGCAGCACTGCTGTGAGTTCAAGATCAGCCTGGACTCCAGGATGGGTCCCAGGGTAACCTCAGCTATGGACTGAGAGCAAACAAGCAAACAAAAGAGTCACGAACAACTGTATCATGCAATGATAATCATAAAAGGCTGGCTGTCGTGTGTCCACACAAAGGAGCTGGGTGAAGCCACTAGAGTGGCCATGTGGGAGAAGGCCCCATGGTGGCAGGCTTAATCATGTCGAGGGATGCCCTTCACCCATCACTGGAAAGAGTGTTACCAGACAAAGAACATATGCTCTCACCTCATTTTCAAACACAGCCCAGAGCTCGCCGTGCACCCCAGCAGGCGTGCAGGTTTGGGGTGGACAGCAGATGCGATCTGTCCCTTCTACCACAGAGCAGTGGCCTTCGGGTGACGGCAGGGACAAAATGAGCTGCTGCCTGTAAGCACTGGACAAATGCTGGGCACTGGGGGCAAGTCAGCCATTGCTCAGCCTGGCTCTGATGTGTCATGGGGGGACAAATACAATCAAGGATTTTACTTATCCCTAAACAGGATAAGTGACGTGCCCTCATCTGGGACTTGGTAAACGGATCCTGAAAACCTATTCATGGAAATGGCTCTGGGCAGGGTTGGGCCCAGAACTCCAGAGCTCTGCAGTGTCGGCATCTTTATTACCTGTAGGAAAACTGCAAACTGGGGTGGTAGGAGCACCTTTTCTTGCTTGTGCAGAGGACCCAGGTTCAGTTCTCAGCACTCACAGAAGGGCTTACAACTGCCTTTAACTCCAGTTTCAGGGAATCTGAATCCTCTTCTAGCCTCCGCAGGCTTCTGCACACGGGGAACATAAATTCACATGTACACACATATTTTAAAAATCTTTAAATAAAAGAAAAACTGCTATTTTCTGTACAGTCTTTTCTTTTTTCTTGTTTGTTTGTTTGGCTTTTCAAGACAGGGTTTCTCTGTGTAACAGTCCTAGCTATCCTGGAACTAGCTCTTGTAGACCAGGCTGGCCTCAAACTCATGGAGATTTGCCTGCCTCCGCCTCCCAAGTGCTGGGATTAAAGACCACCACCACCACCAGGCACAGTGGGTTTTTTTTTTTTTTTTAATGAGGCTGAAGGTTGTGACAGTGTTTTGTTTTTGTTTTGATTTTTTTTTTTTTTTGAGACTGAGTGATGGAAAGGTTCTCTTGCCTTAAAGAAAATAGAAAAGGGGATCAAATATGTCCACGGATGATATTTGGGTCCTGGACAGTGCAGTGCAGGAACCCAATGAAGCTAACCGGTTCTTCAGCAGTCCTGTGCAGGGAAAGGGAGCCCCTGCCACACCTGCCTTTGTCGGGAATCCCAGCATTCCCAGATGGCAGAGACAAGGGTAATCGGATGGAGACAGGAGATGCACACATTCAGATACTCAGAACTCAGCTGGGCTCTGGACAGGGAGCACAGCAGGGCTTGGTGAGGAGGCTTCTCTGTAGTGCCTTCCCTTCCTTAGCAGGTTCTCGTGGAACAGCTGTGCTGGGCAGGCCCGTGGACCACCAAAGGGTCCCGGGGCAGGGTTTCCAGACTGTGGTCCTTCCCTTCAGCTAGCCACCTCCACCTGCCTTGTCTGGGCCCTGAAGCCTTGCCCTGCCTCTCATCCCCTGCCATCCCCCTATCCTCATTCAGCTTCATACGGCTCACTTAGGAGGAGAACAGGGTGGGGCTCCCTGGAGACAAGAAAGTCTGGGTTCAAATCCTGGCCTAGTCACACTTGGCGAACAAACTCAGAACCAGAACTCCATCTCTCTCTGTTCTCTCACACCTGCAACGTAGCTGCATTGCTGCTGTCAGGCGTCGGTGCATGCTATCTGCCATGCACGGCCATGCACAGACGTCATGAGGCTTTGCCTTTTTCTTCAACGTGAGTGCGTTCCTCACATACATACATCCCGTCCTAGCCCTCCATTACAGGAACCTGCTTCTGGCTGGAAATTCCTGGCAGAGCTGTAAAGTTCTGAAAATACTCTGTTGCCTAGAGATGATCAAGTGTAGAAAAGATGAGAGGAGAGGGCCCGTCAAGACGCTGGACACAGAGACGCCGGCAAGACACAGGCACTGACCTCAGAACTACCTAACTGGCCCTGACCCCTCTTCACCGTGCCCTCCTGGTCAGTGTAGATGGCAAGGAGAGCAGGTACACTACTTGGGTGCTTACTGCACACGAGGCTCTAAACTAAACGCTTCAAGCCCACTGTTTTTATCTTTATATCCCCTTTGTGTACAGAGTCTAAAAGAGCTCACAAAACCACCAGCATTCAGGTGGCCCAAGCCAATAACCCCTCCCCAAATCCTGCACACCGGCCTGAAGTGCCCTCCCTTCCATGCTAGAATGGCTCGCAAGGGGCCACAGGATGCTGCCAGGAGAGTACCTTGGGCACAGAGGACATGTTTCGAGGACAGTAGGATTCCAATCAGGGAAAAGTCGGATCCTAAACAGGGCAGCTGCCGCAATCCTTTCAAGGCAGGGGCCTGGATTGCAGGGCTTTTCGGCTCTCCCAGATAGGGTGGGGACTGACAGGGGACCTCTGTGCGGCTCTTAGGTGTGGTGGTACTTTGTCCTACTGTTGCGCTGTCTGGGTTTTCTGGAGGCCCCTTTTTACCTGCTTCCACTCGGGGAAGAAACCACGTGCTGTGAGCAGGTAGAAGGGGCAGTGAGGGGAGAGCGCAGGCTGTCCTCTAAGCTCTTGAGCCCAGGGAAGCTCCACATTCCCCAGATGAGAGCCCTGCTTTGGGTTTGAGGGTCTAGTACATTTGTTTCTCGAAAACGCCCTTAGTTATGGGAATCTAACTGGCCAGAAAACAAGGTACAGGATCCCGCTCCCTCAGTTATCACTACTGGGGTAGGGACCTGCCTCAGAGCCTTGGGGGTGATAACAGCAGGTGCTGACCCCTCCCCATAGGGAGACCCAGAAGGCCCCAACGTGCAGAATAAAGAATGCTGAGTGGCGCTCATTATCAGCTTGGAAGGCCAGCTTAGAGGATATCCAGTAATTGCAAGGGTTTTGTAAATGTTAATTACGGTTGCCTTAATTAGCTCTAAACCCATTGATCTATGGATTATATTAGGTTTATAAGTGTAATTACCTTAACAGGCATATGGATTACAATTATGCTCCACTTAAACCCCAAATGTATAGCATATAAATCAGCCAAGGGGCCATTCCGATTCCTCGGGGTCACACTGCTGAAATGCTGGCTCTTTAGGGCTTTATTCAAAAGGCCGTTCTCTGCTATATAGGCAGAGGGACTTTGAAGTTGGGAAGGAGGAAGGCGAAGAACAGACCACATGTTTGTGGAAGGCCAAGCCAGCTGGTTGTTGTGAGCCCTAGATTCCTACCTCTCCCCAGGAAACTGTGTGTGTGTGTGTGCGTGTGTGCATGTGCACGCATGCATGCACACACCTCCAGCCCCACCCCACATGTGAGTGCACACATAACACCCTCAGGTGTTACCCTCAATGTGCTTCCACCTCGCTTTGAGAGATCTCACTTGTCCCCTGACTCCCCGGGTGGCAAGGCTGGCAGTCCAGTGAAACCCAGGAATCCACCTCTCTGTCTCCCCACTGCTGAGTTCACAAGCATAAACCACCATGCCCAGTTTGTTGTGGTGGTGGGTTTTTTTTTTGTTTGTTTGTTTGTTTATTTATTTATTTAGTGGTTTATTTACTTAGTGGTTTCCGGAGACTGAATTCAAGTCTTCATGTTTGTACGGCAAACTCTTTCCCGACTGCCGCCTGTCCTCTACAGGGCCACTGGAGTTACACTTGGTGGGGTGCCCAATGGAACTCAAATGACAGGATGTAATGGAGGGAATCAGAGATGTATGGGATCACGCTGGGACAGGGCACAGTCTCTGAAACACAGAGAGATGTCTTTGACAGCCTGGGTAGAAGTGCTGTGGCCTCTGTGTCCCCATGAGCTGGGCTAGTCTCCAGGGAAGAAACGTCACAGAGGAAGCACACTGTCAGGTCCTTACTACCTTAGCTTCTGGAGTCAGAGGTAAGCGTCCAGGGTGCAGAGGTGACCAGCTGCCTTGCGCTTCCAGAAACATGCAGTCCCCTCTCACCTGGCCTAGTCACTAAGATACAGTCAATGTGTCCTGAGGCCCTGAGGCTGCCTGCTGTGTAGCCCTGGACACCAGAGGCTGCCACGTAGCCTTTCTGCCTGCCACAGGCAGTCCAGTCCTTTCCTGTTCTGTGGGGCTGGCTGCTTTGGCCCAACTTACTGCTCTTCTGTCTCCCATCTATATCCCCCTTCCATCCCCATCTGTCGGGGCAGGGACAGAGAGCAGAGGGCCTGGTGCTCAGGGTGCCCAACCCTCTACCCTCCACGGCACCCCACTTGAAAGGGCGTTAATGATATTCATACATACCCCAAATCAGGAGAGAAAGCCATCTCTGACTGGTGGGCTGTGAATCAGTGGACTGTAGTATGTCCCTGTCTCCTTGAGAGTCGGGGCTCCTAGGCTGTCCTTACTGGGGGGGGGGCAAGAAGTCAAAGCTAGTTCTTAACCCCCCAAGCACAGCCTCCCTTGCCTGCTCCTGCCACCTGGACCTCTGCAGTCACTTCTCAGCCAAGCCCCAACATTCCCCACACACCCTGAATTCTGCTCAGAGGCCCAGGGTCTTTGCACCTCAACCCAGGCTGAAGGCAGTCAGGAGTTATCACTGCTGTGGATGGAGCCTTAGCCATCTACCTGGGGCAACCCTAGCCAGGTTACAGGGGTGTTCCTATTTGGTATGTAACACTCCCAGAAGTTGGCACAGTCAAACATTTTTGTCTACCACTGGAGAGAAGGACGCTTCAAAACAGGGGAGGACTAAGCTAAGACCCCAGCACCCAAACCTGGCTTTTGTTGCCCCAAGGATGCAGCTCTCCCAGTACTTGAGTGCCTTCCTCAGAGGGGCCAGCAGGACCTGAGGCTGTCACTCTCTGTCTGAGGGTCCCCGGGCTTAGTCACAAATGCGTCACACTCACATGGACCAGTACACTCCACTGAGGTTGCCTTCCATGCTATTCCAAGAACAGCTACAGCCTGACTCCAGACCGCTGGGTACCCATTTATAATGCCGGCTGTCCGATTTAACCCTGGGATGGCCCATGAGGTGAGACAGAGGAACAAGCGACTCCACCAGCACTGCAAGGATGCTGCTCAGGATGCTATACTCATTCTTGGCTGAACTGAACAAGACCACATGGGGTGAGCTATAAACAGCTGCCAGGCTCCTACAGGGAAGGTTGTGAATTATGACATGAACAGTGCTGAAATTCAGCAGCCCAGACAAGACGGATGTTGTCATCCTAATGGACCCTCAGAGGAGGTGGGCTCTGAAGATGGGCCAGGTTTCAATGTGTTCCTTTCTAGGCATGGCCTTGTGCTGGTGTTAAGAGCTGGGGCCTTTAAGAGGCAACGAAGTCCCAAGGGCTCCCCGATGGTGAATGATTTGAGTTACTTATAAAGAGCCTTCGGAGGGCACCGTTCCCTGCCTTGGTTGCTGTTCTGTTCTCTCACTTCGTGAGGATTGAGCACAGAAAGTCCTTACCTGTGGCAGAGCCTTGGACAAGCTTCTATTCTCTGTTGATTACCAACTCTGGCTCTGTTACAGTAGCACAGATGGGCCAAGACAGGTGGGCTGGGAGGGCTCTGTGCTTGTGTATGGACAGAATCAATAAACGCTGCAGTCTGAACTGGGAAGTCAACTTAGTGGCACGGTGTGGCTGTTTCCTGGTTTCTGCCATGGTCAGGATCCATCCAGGGTCGCTCTGCTCCAGGTCTGCAGAGAACCTGACAACAGCCCCTTAGAGCCGTCTCTTGCACAGGGCTCTATGCACCAAGTGCTCCCTGCACTTTGCTCTAAGCACAGTGCTCCAATAACGTACCCATCTCTGCAGAGTCCCAAAGTCCAAACTGAGAGCCATACCACCAGCTCTGCCCTCATTTCTGCTCCTCTAGAGCTGCCGTAGTAAGGCACTGAGCCCTGCGCTTGGGACACTGGCTGATATTTCAAGTGCTCACTAAGATGCTGGACCCTTGGTTGGGGAGGTGACCAGAGAGAGTAGATGCCAGAGTCTGGTCAACCACTCTGCCCCTTCTGGGAGAAGAGCTTAAAACCCACTGAGAGGCAGGCCTGGCCAAGCCATAGCTGGGTCACAGCATCTGGTCCCCTGTGCCTTCCTACATGACTATCTCTCTTCCTCTTTAAAGTCCCTAAGGGTCCAGGTAGAGAAATGGCTCCACCCCCTGGAAGAAGATGGAGGTGGTCTGGAGAAGTGGGGGCTTCCTGGAGCCACCAGAATCAGCACGTGCCACTGTCCCACTGGCTTAGTCCAGGAGCAGAACATGCAGTGCTGATGGGTGGGTTCCCTTAAGGGGTGGCAGAGGTAATGGGCACCACTCTGATCTCCGACCTGCCATACAGACTTCCTGAGCCCCTTTCAGCAAAAGGACAGGGCAGATGTGGCCAGGGCTTGCTCCTGTTCCTCATTTACCTTTCTCTTGACACTCCTCCGAGGTTCTCCTCTTTACCCTTCAGGATCCTCCTCAGGGAGAGGCCATGGGGGCTGGAGGTGTGCACTTAGCTCTGGTTTTCACTGCTCTCAGGCCAGACCAGACAAAGTACCCTACACCCCCTTTGCTCCGCTAGCTTGCAACTTCCTGGGTGCAGCCCCAATGGTCATCATGCCCCCCACTGTTTGGTCACCTGTTAGGAACCATTCATGCCCTAGGACAGAAATATAGTGAGGTTTAAATACTCTTCATGAGATTTCAAGTGCAAAACTGCATTTTATAAATAATTGCATTTCATGTCTTTTTGTTATTGCCGCTTCTTAAAGAAACAGGCAGAACGAAAAGCTAACTGGGGCTCCCTCAGAGAGATGGGAGTCTAAGTGATTTCCTCTGTGTTTTTCCATATTTTCCAAAGGGCAGATGTTTCGTGCAGAAATAGAAAAATCACTTTAATTTTAAAAAGACAAAAATTGCAGCCTGTATTAAACATGTAAAAACAGGAAGGAGGAATGGAATCTTGAGGGCAGGAAATGACTTTTCTATAGACTACTAGACTTGGGCCTAGGCAGGCCCCACAGAACCCTCCACCTGACGAGACAAGAACAAAACACAGCTTGGCATCATTGTGGCAGAGGCCCCGGCTCCTCCGCTCTCCCTTCTCAAGTAAGGTACTAAACCCAGGAAAGACTCCTTGCTCCCAGGCTCCCACGGGCTTAGCCTTGGTAGGCCTTCAGATCATCTTAGAGGCTCAGAGTCGTTGCAGACACAGGCACCTGCTCCCTACCCATAGGAAAGTCAACCCTGGAATAGAATACGTCTGAGGGGAAGACGATAGGGTCTGGGGTCTCCTAGGTCAGCTAGCAGCATAAGTCTATGGGAGGACAAGACCGCCATCTTCCCCCTCCTCCCCTCTCCCCCCGCCCAGTCAGGGATTCCTGTATCATCCTGGACATCCCCAGACAGGATGTCCTGTCTACACTACATATGGCCTTGACCCCAGGGTTGCAGAATATTGGCTGAAGTGGGGGGAATTCTTCCTCCTTTTCACCTCTCAGACAAGGGCTTATGTCTGGGCACCCAGCCCTCCAACAGGTCTTGGCAGAGGCCCTGTCTCCTGTGATGGGTACGGGATGGCAGTGAGGGTGGTCTGGGTAGACCCTGTTCCTAGGACGCATGCAACACAGTGGGGGCAAAGGTCACTGGTCACAGAGGGGCCCCATCATAGCTGTAGTAAGAACTACAGGACGGGAGGGCCAGAAGGGCCCATGTGTGAGGTCCAAATGTGCGGGACACAGGTAGACAGCAGCTGTGAGGGCAGGTAGATATACCCTCCGAAACCCCCAAGCAAGGCGAGGGAGATCAGTGGAGAAACTGTAGGACTGAGAGGCTCGGGCCAGAGTAGGCAGGGCAGCGAGAGCCTCAGACTTGTACCCAGACATTTTCTTGGGCTGCAATAACTACACATACTTTTTTTGCTTCTGGTTTCAAAAGACATGAAAACACCTTCCTGAGCTCCTCAACTACAGCAAGCCAGTCCACACAGCCCCAGGCAGCGGCAGCAAAATCCACAGGAACCACCAGGGCAAATGAAAAGCGGGGCTGTCCTGGGCTGGGGTGCCAGGCTGAGTACACTGCCAGGGTGCACAGTGCCTGGGAAAGAGTCTCCCCAGAGCTGCCCTCTGCAGCAACTGCCCCTAGAACACAGGGGGAGCAGCCTGAGAGAGGTGCAGAAGTGAGGGGTTCAGCTGCAGTGAGCGCCCTGGCTGCCATGGTATAATGTCCTCCTAGCTGATACCTGAACCTGGAGGGGCAAGTGAGGGATGGCACCCTGCCAGAGCTATGACCAGGCACTGCGGAGCTTTGGAACAGCACGGGTCTGCTGCCAACCCTGAGGTGGAGGAGGCACCGAGGGCACCTACGGCCTTGCGCCAGCTCTCTCCACTACCTTCCAACTGCATATCTCGCTTCAGGCTGGGCATGCCTGCCACCCGCTCTCCGGGTCTTGATTTGTGACACCCCTGGAGCCTCCATCCCAGAGGCTGCTTCTGGTCATGTGGGCAGTGGTCTGATATCCAGCGTCTCCCCCGAGGACCTCAGCGCATGTGTCCTGACCTGTTCTCAGCAGCTGGAGAGCGGTGGGAAGACGGGGAAAGTGGGAACTTTACAATCACTCGAACTCTAGGGTCCACTAGGTTGAGCTGTTCCTGAATTTGAATTATTTAAACCCAGAGGCAACTGAGTTTAAATCATTTACTCGATTTACTTTCTATGGTTGTTCCAAGAAGCAGCACTGGGACTGGTCTCCTGGCACACCGTGCGGCTCACATTCTTTTAAAGAGATGGCTATTGCTTTTATTAGGGAGTCAGAGGGGCTGAGCCACCTGGCGGTCTCCAGCAGAGCCAGGACGACATTCCAGGGGCCAGACTTAAAGCCTTGGCTTGCCTGCCTCCTGTCCACAGCCCACTGGGCTTGTGGGGGGCTTCTTCAGTCAGGCTGCCTGAGCTGAGACGCAGCAGCGGCACACCAGCTGGGACGCTTACCCGCCCCGGCACTTTGGTGTGCTTCCTTCCATCTGGCTGCAGCAGCCCTGTCTGAGTTCGCCTTGAAGTTTATTTTAAACTATTTCACGTGGAAACACTAAGCTTCCTCTTGACTGGTGGGGTCCAAGAAGGTTAACCCCTTCCTCCCCGGGCTGCCTAACGCCTGCCAGAACTGCCTGCCACACACAGAAAAACAACAACCAAGGCCTGCCTTACACACACCACCGGGGATCCTACTGCCCATCTACACCCCATGGGAGCCGGGTCTCCTTGTGGAGCATTCCAGAATAAGCCTGTTCCACTGTGAGGTGGGGAGGCTGACTGACAGAGAGGCATAGGAAGGCTGGGATCAGAGCAGCCTCCTATCCAGACTCCCCAACCTCAGCCTCGTTCTTTAAGAGGTCAGGTTAGAGCTCCCCAACCTCACTCTGTTTTCAAGGTGGGATAACCACCTTCCCTGGTCCAGAAGAGTCAAGGAATAAGGAAGTGTCAAAAGAGCCGCTTCTGATACACGATGGGGAGAGACATCCTAAGTTTCACCACGGTCCCCAGGTTCTGAGAGACCACAGCAGAACTGAGGTCAGCATTAGCAGCCTGGGAAACCCTGAGCCGGCCCCTCTCGGTCCTGCAATGTGAACCTCTCAGGCTGCAGTGTGGTGGGACACAAAGTTCAAGCCCCACTGCCAGCAGCAAGCACCTTCTCTCCAGGAGTGTCAGGCACTGTGAGGGCGGGGACCTGCTGGAGCCCCACAGCACCCTGCAGGCTGATAATACCCCAGCTCCCAGCCTCCTACCTGGTACTCCTGACGGATGAGCACTGCCCCTTCCTGCTAGAGCTATCTGTGTACAATTTAGACACAAGAAAGCAAAAAAAAAAAAAAAAAAAAAAAAAAAAAAAAAAAAAAAAAAAAAAAAAAAAAAAAAAAAACAAAAAACCAACCAAACAAACAAAATTCTGCTGAGGCCATGTGTAGAAGGAAATCAACACATCACTTCTAAAACTGGGCGGTCCCTGGCCATGGACTCCCCCACCTACCCACCCCTCCTCAGGCCTGGAGGATGTCCAGGAGTTTCCTCTGTAGCAGAGGGCTCCAAGCTCCCAGGTGCCCCTGCCCTGCAAACCCCATCACTGGAGGCTTCTCTATCACTTGTGCCCAGTGAACCTGAGATTCTCATCTTCAGAGCTCACACCATCGCATGCAATCAGCACCCACAAATGCCCCTCTCCTCCTGGACACTGAATCCTCATAGCTAAGCCTTCACTGGAGACACACATGATGACACAGCCTTGCTAGACCTCACCATCAGGTAAACCCAGGCTGGCTCCAAACTCCATACAGAGCAGAGGATTGTCTTTACCGCCTACCTCCAGTGGTAATCACCATCATCAAGGTATCAATGCTAACCTCATCAGTAACGGGCATCACTGGTCACCTGAAGGATGGCACTCGGGGGCACTGACCCTCATCTGCTGGCCCCACAGTGTGAACTGGGTGTTGTCACAAGGAAAAAAAAGCACATGAAACTGCTGCCTGCGGGCTTCAGAATCATTGCTCCTGACAGAGCCGAGGCTGGGCCAGAGCGGGGCATGGGATGAAGGAGCCTGCGGGCCATCATGGGGCTTCACAGCTCTCCCCAGAGTTCTGAGAGTCTCTAGAGAGACCTAAACAGAAGAATCTGTGTGCAACAGCATACAAAGATATCGATTTGGGAAACTCCAAAATGGTGCGGAAGTAAGAAGGTTGGGGGAATTCTGTTATTTTTATTTGTGTCCGTACATGTTTATGCATGTTGATCTGTGAGAGCGTGGGTGTGTCTATCACAGCCCGTGTGCAGGTCAGAGGACAATCACAGGGGTCAAGACAGGGTCTCTGGTTGTCTGCTGCTACAGGCACCAGACTAGCTGGCCTGTAAACTTCCCATGATTCTCCTGTGTCTGCCCATCTCACAGTGGGAACACCAGGATTAAATGCTTCCTGACACAGCTGGTCTTCTGTGGGTTTTGAGGATTTGAACTCAGGTCCTCATGTTTGCAAGGCAGATGCTTTACTCCCTGGGCCATCTCCCCAGCTCCTGGAGCAAAGCACGTTTAGGGTACAGATGGAAAAGCTAATGTTAAAAGTCACTCTGCCCCTCTAATCCCCACCCAGAGCAAGTGGAGCCCCCTGCTGGTTGAAGGGCACTGAGAGTCCATCTTTAAGGAGGCCAGGCAAGGATCCTTACAGGATCCAGACAAGCTTAGGAGGTAGGTGGGGACACGTGGGAACAGGGGTGGAGGGGCATAGCATGGACCAAGGGCTCAAGGACCAAATGAAGAGGGGGCAGGAGGGGACTTGGTGGACAAGGACTCGCCTGACAAAGAGACCTGGCCTCTCTCCTCTCCAACAATGGCGGGGACCCCAAGCCCAGAGCACCATTCCAAGGATTTTCCCCCTGTGAAGGTGTCAGCCAGAGAATGAAAAAGAAGCCTGCATGGGTCACAGCACCTGCTCTGGATCTTGAGACCCCAGCTTGTCCCGAGTCCAGCAAACATGACAAAGACACACAGCAGCAGGGAGGCAAAAGGGGGTGAGCATGCATGGGAGTGAGCTGGGAGTTCAGGGGCATGGATGTGAATATGTGAGTGTGTGCCGGGGAGCTGCCTGTGAGTGTGCACTGGGGTGCTCTGTGTGTTCAAGTCCTGAACTAAGGGAGGGTTGGCTTTTCCAGAACCTGGTGACAAAGCGCCCTCTTGTGGCCAGAGCACAAGGTAGCACATGAAAGAGTAAAGGAAAGTTGAGTGTATAGCCGAGACCCTGGAGAAGAGAGGATGGAAAGAAAAAGGACAGTTAGGAGAGGTGGGGACCCGATTTGAGAAGGTCAGTGCATGGATGCTGCTCCCCTACCACCTGGTGCCGTCATGTCTTCCCTGAACTTTACCCTCCCCAGTACCTGAGGTACCTTGTTAGCCAAGGGACAGGGAATACTGTGAGGACGGTTTATGTGACAGCCCCCCCCCCCCCCCCCGCCACGTTCTTCCCAGTCTCAGGCCAGGGTAGGATGCCACAGCCACCACTCCATGCCTCCTACAGTAGCCCTGTCTGAGGTACAGATGCTTGTTTAAATGATTTTCGCTTGGTGGGGAGGGGACTCGGGACAACTTAAAGTGTGGGGATAGATTGGCTACCATTGCACCCACTTCCTGGGCTAGCCAGACCGTGTTGGGGCAGGCAGGGTCCCGTTTCCAGTGACTTCCACTTAGGTGGGGGCTTCCCTGGTTGGGCATGGGCTAGCAGGTATTAATTAGCTCTGGTGGGACGGCTTTTCTTTTGGAGAAGCCCCCAAATTCACAAACCTTGGACAAGCTGAGCGCATCCTGAAAGATCATTTGTTCTTACAACAGTATCACGGCACGGGAGACCCCTAAGGGTATGGGGCACAGCTGAAGTCACTTGTGACACTTAGCCCTTCCCCTTTCCACGCAGCATGGTCACCACCTACGCTCTGTGTTCCCGACCACCAGCCACTGCTTTCGCAATGACGATCTAGGACCTAAAGGCTATGGTCACAGAGTAGGTGGAGTTGGTGGCCTGGGTGGCAGGACAGCCCAGCACCAACGTCCCTGCTCTCTCTGGGCCTCAGTGTCTGCATCCGCAGGTGAGAGGCGGCACAGTGCTATTGGGGCTCCATGATCCCTCTGAGGCTCTGCTCCATTTCCTCTTTTATCAGCAGGAATAGGAGCAGCCTCCGGCACTGTCCCAGGGACCAGAGTATAGAGAAAGTCTGGTGCAGAGGCTAGACCAGGGTCGGCCTCACGTGGGTGCCTTGGGAGAAGGAGTCTGACGTAGAAGCGAGACCAGGGTCAGCCTAATGCAGATGCCTTGGGCCTTTTACTCAGGCTTCGGGCACTCGGTCCTCTGGCCTTCCTGCTGAGACAATCACCAGCCTCTGGGGCTGACCCTAGGTAAGGGACCTCACCCCACTCCAGGCAGCTGGGTCTATTCTGAGATGGCTCCGATAAACCTTCCTGGGTGCAGGTTCCTCGAGGACTCTGTAAGGGCCTTCCAGCACCCATGTGACCACAGCAGGAACTAAAGGCCACAGAGAATTCCCATTTGCTTCTTAAAACAGCACCGCCTGGAAACCAGACCTGCATGCATCATCCACAGGCACAATGATACTTCCCTGGTGTAGGGATGAGGTCAGATGACGCACTTCAGGACCTGCTCTGGGTCAGAGGCTCCCAACGCCAGGCCTTTCTGTAAACCCCACTTATTGACAGCGCTGACCCTGGGACCTGATATGTATGAAAGGGACAAGATGAGGGAGAGGAAGGGACCTGAGCTGGTCTGAATTCAGAGTCCGCCCGCTGGCACACACTGAGAACATACATTGCAGGGGTAGTGTGCAGGATGCCAGACACGCGGCTGGATTCACAGCAGCCACCATAGCTATTCACAATGGCCACTCCATTCCTTAGGGATGAGTAAAACAGAACCCCTTTGGCCACCAGTGCACAGTCAGGTCACCGAGCATCCATCTGTGACTTAAGTGTCATCTGGAGAAAGGAACAGTACAGGGACAAACACACACCTCCTGTCATAAAAGCTTGGGATTAGGGCTAGACTAAGATTTGCTAGGAGTCCACTGATAGTAAGTGCCACATACAAAATGTTAGGGTTAGAGATAGGGTTAGCAGTCAGGGTTAGGATTACGGTTAATTTCCTACTAGGCCATTGTGGTAGTTTGAAAGTAATTGGCTCCCATAAGCTCATAGGGAGTGGCACTATTAGGTGTGGCCTTATTGGAGGAAGTGCGTCACAATGGGGTAGGCTTTGAGGTCTCCTATGCTCAAGCTACACCAAGTGTCATAGTTTACTTCCTGTGGCCTGCAGATCAAGATGCAGAACTCTCAGTTACTCCAGCACCATGCCTGTTTACATGTTGCTGTGTTTCCTGCCATGAAGATAATGAACTAACCCTCTGAAACTATAAGCCAGCACCAATTAAATGTTTTCCTTAATAAAAGTTGCTGTGTTCATGGTGTCTCTTCACAGCAACAGAAACCCTTACTATGACAGTCACTAACAGTAGAGTAATGAAGTACCAATGTTTCAAACTGTCTTCTTCACAGAAGATCTATGCTGGGCTTGTTATCTCTACATGGTCTCTGAAAACAGTGTTTCTTGCATGTTCCCATGGAGACAAGTCACTTTTCAAGCCCCTTGAGGCTCTCCTATCTAGCAGTGTTTCTAGAACTACAACCTATAGGCCCCTCATCTTTTCAACACTCATGTACAATGGCAGAAACTGAGCCTCTTGTGCTGGAGTAGCCTCACTGTGGGTGACGTGTCGTGAGATATTAGTTGAAGATGTGTTATATTTGTTTATGCTGTGGAACATTTGTTTTAATGATGCAAAGATGTGTTGCGTTCTTTATGTTTCATTTTTTAATGCTGTGAAGCTGTGCTACTTTGTCTAAGCCACCCAGCTACACAGCAAGCCACAGAGGAAGGAAAAAGAAAGATGCGTAGGAAAAAGACAAAAGCCCAGATGCAAAAGGTAGATGGGATTATTTACGTTAAGGAAAGCTGGCTAGAAACAAGCCAAACTAAGGCCAGGCATTTATAAGTAATAATAAGTCTCTGTGTATGTTTATTTGGGAGCTGGGTGGCGGGCCTCCAAAAACTAAAGAGTAAGAAACAAACAAAAACAACACCCAACTACAGTGATCCAGTTGCTCCCTTGTAAGAACTAAGATTCCTATTTTGCCATCCTCCAGGCTAGCAAAGGACGATCTGCCTCTTTACAAACAGTCCTGTCCTGTGGAACTAGGGCAAGGGGTCAGTTCCTGGACACCCATAGCTGCATGGTTACCACCCTTGGCCACCAGAGGACCTGGCATGTGCCAGGCACCGGATGAAACCTTACAGTTATGGAAAGATGCCATGAAACAGGAAGAAGGTGCCTTGCATAGTATAATCCCATTTTCACAATAAACGAAAACCAAAAACAGCTGTGTGCTCGTATGTACTGAAAAGACGGTCTCTCTCTCTCTGGATGGAATTCTCTCTCTAAGTACAAGCTCTATCAGGTGGATATCACTTCCCTTTGGGTGGTTTTGGGTTTTATGGGGCTGGGAATTAATGGCTCTGGGACCTCCTCACACATTGGGTAAGCACTCCACTGTGGGATAATGCTCTTGTACCCTGCAAAGATTTGTCACTTGTATTAGTTTAATAAAATGCTGATTGGCCAGTAGCCAGGCAGGAAGTATAAGAGAATTCTGGGAAGAGGAAAGCAGAGAGTCAGTCACCAGTCAGAGGCAGAGGAAGCAAGATGAGAATGCCTCACTGAGAAAAGGTACCAAGCCACATGGCTAAACGTAGACAAGAATTATGCGTTAATTTAAGTTTGAAGAGCTAGTTAATAATAAGCTTGAGCTAACAGGCCAAACAGTTGATAATTAGTATAAGCCTCTGTGTGTTTCTTTAAGACTGAACAGCTGTGGGGCCAGGCAGGACAGAAATTTGCATCTATACCACTGAGTCACACCCCCCCACACACACACCCTACTGACACTTCCCTCTGAATGGCACGCAGATGATTGGACCTGGCAAAGGGCCCACACCTGGGAGACTGGAGCGGGTGCTCCAGTCCTACTTGTGTGTGGACCTCCCTTCTGTGTGTGGGATCTTCCTCAGAGACTCAGCAGCCTAGAGGTTTGTTCCAGCCACGAGCAAAGCCACAGTGCATTCTGAGTACATGGGACACATTGGAACACACAGGCTTAGACTGCCACATGGGCCCCAACTCAGGACACATTTTCCTCAACTGAGATGTTTTTCCTTAATGAACTCTGGGCTTTCAAATACAAACGTGCTACTCACGTGTTTGGCCACTAAGTTGCAACACACACTGAACATGTGCTGGCTGGGCTCATGCTGCTAAGCAGGACACCACCATAAACAGAGCACGGCCACGGGAGGGTGCTGTGTCCCACTGCCAAGTGAGGAGCCTCTGATCAGGAGGAAGCAGAACGAGGGAAAGGAGGAATCACAGATCTTAAATGTGTTCCCTCAAATTCTAGTGTTGGAAACTTGATTCCTGGTACAACAGTGTTGGCAGGTGGGCCTTTGGGAGGTGTGTGGTCATGGGGACTGACACCCCTTAAAAAGGGCTTGAGGGAGTGGGTTCTCTGTTTCCTATTGCACATGTTAGGATTCAGTATCCCTCCTCCTCTGGGGATTCAGGAAGACACATCCGGAGTCATCTTGGAATCGAACACTGCCTACCGGCACCATGATCTTGAACTCCCAGCCTCCAGAACTGTGAGGGACTCTATTTCCTGTCTTCAGCAGTGTGGTACTGTGTTTTACATCAGTGTGAACAGACCAGGAAGGAGAAGGCTAGTCACTTGGGAAGAATGCCTTTGTAGCTTCTAAGCAGGGTTCTGTCAGGCCAGACATAAACAATGGAGCCACGAGACCCTCCTCAGAGAGGTTGGGGAAGAAAGAAAGTCTGTATTTCAGGTGTGCTGGGGGCTTCAAAGGCACTTCCACCCTGGGAGAGTCGGGAAGTGGCTTCCTGACCCGGGACCCCAGGAGTGCCAAGACTACCTCCCTCACTCCCAGCTCACAGATGGCTTCAGCTCACGCCTCCCTCAGGGTTCTCACCCAGGATGGACCTTGGAGAAACAGTCAGGCCATTGATGGGTTCTAGCCCTGCCTAAGACAATCATTCCGATGTTTGTGACTGACTTACCATCCTTCAAATCCAGACAACCATGTTTTCACCAAGTCTCTCTAGCATCAACCAAACAGTGCTTTGTTTGAATGGCTTAGCCACTATAGAATCCACTGAAAATAGGCAAGACAGGGGCTGGTGATATGGCTCAGTTGGTAGAATGCTTGCTTAGAATACATAGAGCCCTGGGTTCAAACCCCAGTATAGCATAAATTAGGAATGGAGATACACTCCTATAATCCCAACACTTGGGAGGCGTGGAGGGGAGCTCAGAAGTTCTAGATCAATTTTCGCCACATAGCAAGTTTAAGACCAGCCTGGGCTATATGCAAGCCTGTCTCAAAATATACAACAGGGGGTTGGAGAGAGGGAAGGGGAGAGATTACGTAACTGTATTCTAATTATAATAAAAAATTATTAAGCAATAAATAAATAAGCAAGACACGGTCGATGCCTAAGACACTCTCAATGGCTAAGCCAAGTCACAGCCCAGTTACCACAGGCAGATCCAACTGCCCAATTCCTAGCAATTGTTCATGAACTTCAGACCCAGAGTAACCCTGAGGTCTCTAGGTGTTGTGCCTCTTGCAGGCTGGGGAAGGTGGAGCGAAAGGAGAAGGAACGTGGCTGGATGGCATGAGGCCAGTCGTAACCTCAGTGGCTACAAAGGTTTTGAGCACACTGCCCTAAGCAGCATGGACAACCCACCATGATTCCCTAACGGCAGGACTAGGACAGGCAGAGCCTCGCATACTTATCCCCACTCCACACAGATCCACGTCTGCTTGAAGCTCAGGCTCTGCTCCGAGAGCTGCCTCACCACCACCACGCAATGAAAGACAGTGATTTCTACTACGAAGGTCAGCCGCACTGGTGCTTAGGGGCCAGCTACAGACAAGGCCATGAGTGTCCACATACTGTTTTGTTTGTTTGGAAAGAAAACCCCCAAGTCGAGAAGGCTGGCATTCTGGGAAGGGCCAGAGAAGAGCAGGAAAATGAAGTGGCCGTGGGCACTGACCTGAATTTCCCGGTCCGCACCTGCAATGCTCTCATTCCACACTTCTGGGCACCGCCGACGTCGCCCACGATGTCATCACCGATCATGACGGCCTGTCAGTAGTGAAATAGTCTCAGAAGTTATGTCAGGAAAGTTTTATTCCTGGGCTCTTCATAGCTTTCTCTTTTTTTTCTTGACATAATAAACTGCTTGATTTGATGTTTAAAGCCACCATCATCCAAATTAAACAAGATAATATTGTCACCGTATTGATTTAAAGTCAACCCACCTTGAATATATCTCCCGCTGCTCCCCTGGGCCACGACCAGTTTATTTATCCAATGTGAAATCAATCAGCAACCGTCAAAGTGATTTGGCGCCTCGAGGGGCACCCGCCTCTGTGCAGACTGAGCAGACGGCATTTCCCCTGATGCTAAGTACTCGTCTGTGATCAGGTGACTGGGCTGGGAAAACTACATCCAAGTCTGGCAAGTCTTTATAGTCCCAGGTCAGAAGGTTTTACTTTCAAACGTCAAATGACGATGTGTAAAAATCAAAATCTAACACCTGCCCCCCCCACAAGAAATATTTGCCTACTGGGTAGGGTTTCAGAAGACTCTGTGGAGCTAAGTGCTACCACCTGAAACCACCCCCCAAACAGGCAGGCTCTCAGAACCAACAGTCCTCAAGGCACCGGACATCAAACAAGGAAGGGTGTGTCTTCTGAGGCCCAGCAAGTGCATGAGGTGGCTCAGCGACAAACCCAGCCTCATTGCCTTCAGTGTCGACACAGTACATGTGTGGGGAGGATATTATGGGCTGAGTTGTATCCTGCAAAGTCAGCATGGCCTGAGCCCCAGGGTGAGTGCTTAGAGATCACTTCAATGAAGGTAGTTTAGATTCCATGGGGTCAAGGGTGGAGCGGTTCTTGATTCTCGTTGGAGGAGGAAGAGACCCCACAGCTGCCTCCATATAAGCCCAGCAAAGGCCATGGGAGGACAGAGCAAAAAGGCAGCCACTGTGGTGTAGACATGGTTTGAGGTTGTCCCCCAAAGGCTTGGTCTCCGGCATGATGGTATCAATGGAGGCACCCGTAATAGATGCAACTTAGAAATCATTACAATAAGGAAGACAAGCCAGACTTAAAAAGGGCAAATATGGCGTGTTTCCTCTCATAAGCAGAATCTGAAGTTGAAATTATACATGTCGGGGGGCACACATTTATATACATGTGTGATTATAGGTCCTGACATGAGAAAGGCCACCACGTGAAGGAGGGGACTAGATCGCAGGGTGACGGGAGGAGGAACAGCAAAGGAATACATGGGAAAGAAGCAGAGCAGGACTGCAGAGCAAAGAGAGGAACCACTGCGAGGCACAGGGCGCCAGGGAGCAGTGCGCACTCGAAATCCCTCCCTGGACTTCTCTCATCTCTCTTCCGCCTCCTTCCTGTGTCTCACAGATAATGTTAAAAATACTGGTGACAACTGATCTCCATCAGTGTCCCCAATAATCACATGGTGCTTACTCTTAGGATATTACGGAAAGCCAAGACACGCTCGTCTTCCACTTATAAAGTTCCTCTTAAAACTCACTAAACTTTTAAAAAAGTCAGCTTAAAGAAATCCTAAGCATGTAATAGTGCCCAGCTACAGCAAAACACGGAACTGTTTTCTAGGAGACAGTGTCAGTGTTGGGGCAGGCCAGGGTGGGGGTGGGGTGAGAGCTCGAGTGGAGGTTTTTTGTTTTTAAATATTTATTTATTATGCATACAATATTCTGTCTGTGTGTATGCCTGCAGGCCAGAAGAGGGCACCAGACCTCATGGTTGTGAGCCACCATGTGGTTGCTGGGAATTGAACTCAGAACCTTTGGAAGAGCAGGCAATGCTCCTAACCGCTGAGCCATCTCTCCAGCCCCCAGAGTGGAGGTTTTTTGCTTTGTTTTCTACCAACTTTCATACAGCAGTGTAGAAACCATCCGGCCACCTGGGAAGACCCAGCCGTGGGTAGCATTCGCTGCAGTGGGACAGCATGGGGTACAGTGACGCAATGAACCGAGACTCCGAAGCATCAGGACTCTCCAACAACTTGTTCGGAGTGGCCTCGGGTACAGATGGACAGTCGTGGCTTGCTGACTCCCTCTAAAGGAGCCATTCCAAAACTGTTGATTCAGCCTTTGAAAACTCAAAGGTCCCAGCTCAGGTTCATCCGCTGCTGCCAAAGGCGCTGGGACCTTTGTGGGACTGGACTTCCTAGAAATGAAATGCACACCCTACCTACTGCATGCCATGCTTGGCACCTTCCGTGTGTACACGTGGGCTAGGGCCATAGCTCAGTCAGTAGAGTTCTTCATTAGTATACACAAGGCTGCGGGTTCGAGCTCCAGCACTGTATACACTAAGTGGGGTGGTGTGTGCCTGTAATCCCAGGATTTAGGAGGTAGAGGCAGAACGATCAGAAGTTCAAGGTCATCCTCAGCTACACAGTGAATTCAAGGCCAGCCTGGATACATGAAATACTGCCTCGAAACAAACTCTTACACGTGTGCATGCACACACACAACAGACAGAGGGAATCGCCTTCTCAGGGCCCTCTTGGGCTGCCATTTTTGATGTGGTCCATGAAGATGGTTTCAGGAAAAAAATTAATCCCTCGGAGGCAGTGTTATCACACATGGAAGAGCGTCTGTGGGATGGATGCTTGGGATGACGACATGATGCCAGCACAGGGCAGAACCCCAGGAAGTGGAGAGGTGGGTGGCAGGGAGTTGGGGCTAGACACAGGCAGCCAGTGGGATGTGCAGTGAGGCCTGTCTGGGCCAGCTTGTGGGCTCTGCATACCAAAACGCTCTCGGAACCCTGGGGAATTTCCAGATTTACCATCAGTGAAGGGCAATAATCACACCGAGAGGAGCAATTATTGCCAAATCATTTAGGATTTAAAAAATCATTGGCAAGAAGATGGAGGTCAAGAGGTGCACCGTCGGGGGAAATAAAATTCCACCTGTCAGGCCTGGCTTTTACTCCTTTCTGCCGGTGACGGTGATGTGCTACAGGGGAGACAGACATTCAAAACTGAATGACCGCATTCCAAGAGAGCCCAGGGATGCAGAGAGCTGCGGGCGCTGTCACCCTCTAAGGCAGTTCCGTCGTTTGGATTTGTACAGCAGGCTCTGGGGCTGGGCATGTGGGTCAGCCAGCAGAGCACTCGTCCAGTGCATATGGAAACCTGCACTCTGCTTCCCCAGCAGTACACCAAGCAGGGGTGGATCCTGGAATCTGGGAGACCGAGAAGGAGTATCAGAAGTTTAAGGTCATCATTGTCTATGCAGTGAGGTAGAAGCCAGTCTGGGCTCAAAAAGGAGATCCTCTGTTCCTTCAACACTGCCTGCCTGCAGGTCTCTCCTCCAACATCCTGGGTGCTCTGAAAAACAGAGCCTAACAGGCGACGTGCTTGGAGGACCGGCTTTCAGGGCCCAGGGGCTTCCCAGGAAAGTTTGTGTTTCGTGAGCTGTCAGCTCTCCCCGGGTTCTGCTGGGCAGACAATGCCCCCATCACAGGGAAGGACACAGTGAGGCAGGCAGGCACACACCCCGCATGAAGAGTCCTCAAGACATATTTACACCTTCAGCCTCCAGACACCTCAGAAACTCGGAGGTGACATCACTAAGCCATCTCCACCATGGCCTAGTATATTTACAAGGACAAACACGAACACAGCAAAAGCCATGGATCGCTGATTAGGGGCTGCCACCGCTGGAGCTCAGGCCCAAAGCACCTCTGCAGAGCCACTACCAAGAGAACGGCAGTGACGACTCTATTGATTAGGGCAGTTCAGGACAGTCAAGGCATACCACAGCCTGGCACCTGAGCAGCCTGCAGCCCTTCACAGGGCACTTTCGTTAAACACACACACACACAAATACAGAGTCAGGGATTTTAACTTGTGTGTGCATGTCGTTATGTAAAACTCTGTCTTATAATGTCTACATATCCCGAGATTTAAATAATCACAGCAAGCCTTTCAACAAAACGGCAGGCTGGAGCCAGGAGAGACTGACAGTTGGGAAAAGGCATGGGTACTGTGTTTAAACTCAGATTGCATTAGCCTGCCACACGCCAGGCACGAAGCGCACGTGTGCAGCACAGCACACATAGGGAGGTCAGCAGGCAGGTTCTGGGAGTCAGTTCTCTCGCACCCTGTGAGGCCTAGTCACCAGGTCTGGCTGTAGGTGACTTTACTCACTAAGCTATCACACCAGCCTGAGCTCTAGAACATTTCCATCACTCACTGGAGACCAGGGACTTACGAACTGACATTCCTGCTGTGCCCACCTTAACCTCTGGTACCACTAGTCCACTCTCTCTGCCTCTGTGGGCTTGCCTGCTCTAGCCCTCTCTAAGGATTCCAGGCATGCTTTTGCACCAGGCTTCCTGCCCTTGGCAGACCCTGTTCCTGGCTCATTCCTCCTCTTTATGACTTAACGTTTCACTGTACGAGTGGGGCACATGTTGCTGACCCATTCGCTGGGGGCTGGCAGACATGAGTTCTGTTCATCCTTTTAGTTCGTGTAAATGCAGCTTCCACAAACATCTGGAAATGGTTTTAGGGGACTGCTTGTTTCTGTGGTGCTGGGACTCAAAACCAGGGCTTTGCTCTTGCTAGGCAGGTGCTTGGCCGCTGAGCTACCCTCAGACCCTGCATGGTGGTGGTTGTTATCTGGATGCCCAGTTCCTTTCATCTGTGTCTACACCTCGGAGCGCCATCGCAGGTATAGACAGCAGACTCATTTAATCCTGAAGAAGCCACCGAAGTTTCCCTTCCAAACAGTGCTGTTCCTTCACAGTCCTGGGACACAGGGCTCCAGCTTTTCCATATCAACGCCTGCACTTTCCTGCTACTTCCACCCTTTAGCGGCCATAGTAGATGGCGGGGTTTGTAGTCCCAAGGGGCCAAGAAACTCGCCATCTTTCTGTGTGCTCCTGGGTCACCGCCTGGGGTTCTACTGTTAAAATGCCCCATTTTAAAAGGAATGTTTTTTTTTAACATGAAAGGATACAACAGACCTGAGATTTGCTTTAAAACATGAGAGTGAAAAATTAGTTCTGGGGCTGAGGAGATGGTTTAGTTGGAAAAGTGCTTGCTGTGCAGATATGAGGCCCTGAGTTCTGATCCCCAGCATCCATGTGCACCTGGGCACAGCAGCACACATCTGTAATCCCAGTGATCCTGTGCAGAGATGGGAGACAGAGACAGGAGAGTCCCTGGAAACTCACTGGCTAGCTAGCTCGGCATATGCAGTGGCAGGTAAGAGAGACCCTGTCTCAAACAGAGGACAAGATAAGGACTAACACCCGAGGTTGTCCTCTGCCTTCCACATGCACACTGTGGCACACGTGTACCTGCAACTTACATACATGTTCATGCATGCACATGTACACATACATATAACACAAGAAAGGAAAACATTTGTTTTTTTTTAAGGGGGGGTAAACATTACAAGAGGGGACCACGTGTGATCTAGTTGTTGGGACACATGGCAAGTAACTCTCTGATTCCTCAGTTAGAAGAGTTCTGGGACAGAA
The DNA here is from genome assembly GCF_014885135.2 of Alexandromys fortis. Classification (NCBI taxonomy): domain Eukaryota; kingdom Metazoa; phylum Chordata; class Mammalia; order Rodentia; family Cricetidae; genus Alexandromys; species Alexandromys fortis. The sequence goes on along the minus strand of NW_026067909.1, from coordinate 1,403,798 downwards.
AGATGGCTCAGTGGGTAATGGCGCTTGCTGCTGAGCCTGACGATCTGAGTTCGAGTCCTACCACCCACTTGGTGGAGGGAGAGAATGAACTCACATGATCCCACACCCAAAAGAAATAAGTAAATGTCATTTAAAAAATTTAAAGAAAGGCAATTCTGCCACTCGTACCTGGTGAGCTTCCACCCCGATGGCTTGTAGGGCAGACTTGAAGAACTCAGGGGAAGGTTTCCCCACCACTTCAGCCTCGATACCACAGGCATACTGGCAAAGAAAAGGCATAGCATGGGTTTGAGATCAGGAACGGGAAGGTGACCAAGCATGGGAGAGACTGTCTCATGATGGCTAAGATCCTTCACAAAGCAGGATGCTATGGGCCTCAGAGACATCTCACGGACAAGACTGTCACAACTCCACAACAGGTGTCCTGCCTCCAGTTCCGCCACCCACTCCAAGGCTGCCCACGGCAAAGTGGCATACCATACCTGGCAAAGCCACAAGGCTCCCGAGGGGCAGGAGACCAGGGCCCTCGCCTGCCTGTTCAGCTAGAATTCCATTCTCTTGCCTCTCCCTGTTGCCCACCTCCAAGCAGATCATAGGCCCTCCTGAAGGGGACAGGATTCAATCCACCCACCTGGGCACAGGTGAGCAGGGGAGTGGTCGGTAGGAGTCTAGGCAGGGCTAACTGATTGGCCACAGTCAAAGTGAACTCCAGAGGTCTGGCCGCAGATGTTTCTGTAACCCAGAGGGTCAGCTCAGGAATGAGGCCAGAGGGGACACATGAGGCCTGAGGTATGACAGGGCCAGGAAGGAGGCATCCAGGAGTCAGAGAAGAGCATGCTGGGAGAGATGACCAGGAGGTTGGCCGGGGTTGGGATGAGAGAATGACACACATGTGACTGACTGTGTGGTGACCCAGGCAATGGGAGAGCCAGCTCCAGAGGGGAGGGAGTGTGCGGCTAGAAACCCTACACATGAAAGGCTTCTTGTATGTAAAGTGCTCCCTCTTCTCCAGAAAGCCTGAAGAGGGCATGGGACAGATCATGGCGGGTACCTCGAGTGCCTTCATGTAGCCTCCCACATCCAGCATGAGGCCAGAGGTCTCCTTGTAGTAACGTCTGCAAGAGAGCAGAAGGGGAGAGATAAGCAGAGAGCCACAGGTGCGGGTCAGTACTGACGCCATGCTCAGAGTGACTGATGGAGGCCACATGGGTCATTCAGCCAGTAGCCCCCTGCCGCTGGCCTTGTGGGGACCCTACCGCAATGATTAACCGGGGACCCAAGGGGGACAGATGGATCCAGTTACTAACACAGAGGAAGACAAGTGACCCGTGTTCCAGGAAGGGATGGCAGGCCCCCGGAGCATGTGCTGACTCCCTAATTGCTAATAATTAACCCTTAACTGCTGCCTGAGGAGAGAACTCCATTAGTTCCACAGCGGCCTGCCACATCCCCTGTGAGCTGGGGTCAGGCAAGGTGCCAGGATTCTTGGGGCACCAGCTGCTTCCACAAGACAAGAAGCATGTCTGCCCAACTGCAGAGACAACGCAGGCTCTCTGGGAGCCGTCCTCCTTAAGACGGTCACACTGCTCTTCCAGGTGCCCACGGCCCATCCCACATCAGACCAAGGCCTCGAGGTACAAGGAGTCCTGACTGCAAAGTCATCCACCCATACCTGGGGCTCTCCATGTGACCATAGGAAGCAAGAAGGTGGCTTACACATCATGTTCTAGGGATGAGGTTCGCTGACACCCAGGAATGGCACGGGGATCTGAGTTTAGAATTATTAGGTCTGACCATCCCTGTCAGTTTTTCCCTTCCCTCCTTTCTCTCCCTTCCAGCAGGGGACATTAACTAAGTATGTGTGCTGAGGACGAGAGGAGAGAGACGCAGGCTGGCTCCAACATTCAGACCCCTCTCAGCTTTCTAACAGGGACTTTGGGCTATGTAAGCCTTTAGACCTCAGCTTCCTCACCTCTAAAATGGTCAAAAGAAACGACCATCCATATCTAGGGCTGTTGTGAAGCTTGGACAATAACAATAAAAGTTCCTCATATATGCCCAGAACACAACCACCACTCAATGGCAGGCTGGAGAAGTCTCCTGTAAGCTGTTCACTGGAGCTGGAACACAGGCCCTGAGACAGGAGCTCAGTGGAAAAACGAATACAGGCCCCAGGCCTGCTGGTGCTAGTCCTGTAATCCAGTCTTCAGGAGGCTGAGGCAGGGGAAGAGTCAATTCTAGGCCAGTCTGGGATACACAGCAGATCCTACCTTAGTCTTTTTCTTTTCTTCCTGTGTATGTGTTGGAACATGGTCTGAGAATGGAGTTGCGTGAGGAGAATTCTGTGTGCTTGTGAGAAAATGCCAGGAGAACCTGGCACTGATGTGGGTTCTGAGGATTCCAACTCCAGCCCTCTTGCTTGCATGCCGACAGCTTTAACCATCTCCAAAGTTGGTGAGGTGGCTCAGTGAGCAGAACACTTGTGGTGCAAGCATGGGGACCTGCAGAGCCCCAGAAACCACAGAACCTAGGTGTGACACCGGGTGTCCGTGACCCCAGCACTCCTGGGTTAGATGAGAGGCAGAGACAGAGGAAGTCCCAGAAGCTAGCCAGGCAAACGACAAAGGGGACCCTGTATCAAACAAGGTGGAAGATGAAGAGCGACAGCTGAGGCTTTCCTGTGACCTCCACATGCACACCCTATCAGGAGCATGCCTACACTCACAGACAGACAGACAGACACCACATACACATCTGTGACCTCCACATGCACACCTGGCATGGGCATGCCTACACTCACAGACAGACAGACAGACAGACACATACACACCACATACACACCTGTGACCTCCTCATACACACCCTTCCATGAACATTCCTACACTCACAGATACACAGACATAGGCAAATAGGAAGACAGAGAGACACACATACACTTACTTAAAAGTGTTTCCTTCATTTTTTTTTCTATTTTTACAATAAATTATAATGACTATTTCCTTAGTCCAGAGTTTCAAAGAACTGGAGAATGATAAACAGAATTTGGCCAGCAGAGGGAGACACAGAGGTGCTGTGCTGTCTGAGTGACAGGTGGCTTACCCTACTCAGCCCAGGACTCTGCAGGACTCAGGGACACGATGAGACCTGGCAGGCACCCCTGGACTCCCAGTGTAGAGGAGGCATAAACAGACCCACAGGGAAACTATAAGCGCAAACATGGCGAGCTGCATGAATGGGGGACAGAGGCATCCCTCAGAATAGACGATTAAAGCTGTGTCCTGAGTGAGGGGAAGGAGTGTGGAGACCAGGGAGCATCTGGGATCACCAGAGCACCTGATGGGGTCCACAGTGGCCCACCTCCACACCCACAGTTAGGCCATCCTCCGCGGGCAGCCATCCTCCACGGGCAAGGGCTCTCAGAGGCTCCCAGAGACTCCCAGCCTTGTTCCAATGGGTAGCCAGAGAAAAACTCCAGGAGAGGATTATCAGGGTCCTTCCAAAGGAAAGGGTGAGTAGAAAGGGGTTGGGCAGAGGACAGAGCCGGGACAGACCTAACTCAGAACAGAAGACACTCAGCAAGAAGCAAACAGAAACTTCCAAAACAAAACTTTAACAGGGGCAGCTGTCTGCTGCGGAGGATTCTGGGGATTTCCAGGCTGCCCCGGGGCCAGCCGGAGGACACAGGAGACTGGATGGACAGGAACAAGCCCCTGTCATTTGGAAATCTCACCCCTGAGGAGTCCTTGGAACACAGCTCTGCTGGCCTCGGATCTACAGGTTTATTCTAAAGTAACTTCAGGGTGTTTCAAATCACATGACCTTCTGAGCCAGAGAAAAGGGATTTTCAGAAATCCCAAATAAAACCCTTTTTTTTAAAAAAAATTTTTTGAGACAGTATTTTTCTATGTAGCCCTGGCTATCCTGAAATTCGCACTGTAGACCAGGCTGGCCTCAGACTCAGAGATCTGCCTGCCTCTGCCTCCTCCAGATTGCTGATATTAAAGGTGTGTGCCACCACTGCCCAGCTAAAATAAGAACTTTTAATCCCACCCTCCTCCTTGCTTCTCAGCAGAGGCTTGCTTTTGAGACAGGGTCCCTCTACACACCCAGGCTGGCCTGGCACTCTTTGTAGACCAGGTTGGCCTCCAACTCACAGAGGTCCTTCTGCCTCCACCCCCCAAGTGCTGGGGTTACAGCTGTGCCCCACTACCTCATATATGGTGCTGGGGAACGGAACCCAGTGGTTCCCGCATGCTAGGAAAACACTCTACCAACTAAGCTACATCCCCACTCACCGCCTCCCAATTTTCTTTCTTACTTTTTGTTTTTGATTTTGGTTTTCAAGACAGGGTTTCTCTGTGTAACAGCTCTAGCTGTCCTGGAACTCACTCTGAAGCCCAGGTGAGCCTGGAAGGCACAGAGATCCACCTGCCTATGCCTCCCGAGTGCTAGGATTAAAGGCCTGGGCCACTACTGCTGCCTGGTTTACTTTCTTTTTTAAACTGAATCTGAGCTGATGTTTAGAGAGCCCACAATCTTTATTTCTTATTCATTCAGGAAAACAAAACTCCACTTGGCTGTAAACACCGTTCCCTTTAAGATGAGCAGCCAATCGGCATCGGATTTACACCCCTTCACTAGCGACCGGATATAGTTTTCCTTCCTTTATGGCACAGTGTGGCCTGCTGTGGGCCTGGGAGGGCCCTGGGACCTCCAGCCACTGAGGGCCACTGTAGCACTGGGAGATCGGGGCACGGGGAGCAGTCAGATCTGATTTTATGCTTCGTTCTCCTGCCGTTTCCCATTCCTCGGTGCGGCCTCCCTGCAAAATGACCACTTGACCTCTCCCAGAAGAGCCATTAACCTCCATAGTCTGTAGAGTAAACAGCTTAATTTTCTGATGGCGGCATGACAGGAGAAATTACAAAGGCAATTCCCTCTCTCAGTCCACACAGATGCCAAATGTAAATCACTCCATTCCAAGAAGGGGGACATCCTGCCTCCCTGTACCCTCAGGGAGGCCACCCCAGCCTTCACTGTCATGACAGGAGCTCTTCCTGGACCCCGGGGCTGCCTAGAGAAGCCACCACCCTCTGGAACCTTTCTCCGGGTTTGAAACATGCCACCCTTCACCCAAGTCAAAATCTAGGGAGCTGGAGGCCCCGCTCGTATCAAATCAACCCTCCCCGACTGCTGTGTCTGCTGAAGTTATCACCCAGCCAAGAGCAAGCAATTCCTGTTTCCATCTTTTTCACTAGTGTACTTATTTAAGCCATTACTCAATCTGGAATAACCTTTAGCAATGATAAAAATCCATCAAAAATATATAGACATAAATGACCCAGAATACTGCTTTTTCATTATGTGCATTTTCCAGTGCAGGTTTGCCCACTAAAACATCCAAGGGCAGGGCCCATGTCAGTGAGCTAAGCAGGTCAAGTGTGCCTAGAGCAACGGGCATGAGGGCCCAGCAGGAAGCCCTGTTGCCTACCAGGCTAAAGCAGGAACCCCAAAGCATCATGCAACCTCAAGAGTGTGAGACTCCGAACTTTTAGTGCTGTTTCTGTTGACCAGGCTACACATGTCCAGCCTTCTGGAAGTGAGCTGGGCAGCATGTATCATGAAGCTCAAACTGCAGCCACAACTGGTAGCTCAGACATGTAATCACAGCACTTGAGAGGCTAAGGCAGGAGGATTGCTGAGAGTATAGGTCATCCTGGGTAGAGTGAGACCCCTCCCCCCCGTATCAAAATAAATAAATAAAAGGAAAGAAAAAAAAACTTAAAAATCTTCCTTTAGTGGTCTCTGAGTTCATCTGATATGACAAAGACACTCGATCATAGCTTACTGTCCCAGACAATAAGAAACAACCTCACTGTCCAACAGTAGGGAGCATTGAACATAACCCCAGGACAGTCACAAGGCGGATTAACTGTGTCACAGAGATAATCTGGTCACTGTGGTACTTGTCATTCACAAGGTGTTGTTTGGTGAGTGTAGGAAACAGGCACCAGGGGCCTGAGGAGAAGGCTCTGTGTTTGAACCCTTTGCTGTACAAGCGTGAGGAGCGGAGTCAGATCCCCAGCTCACATAAACGTCTGGTGGACATGGTGGCCCGCCTCTAATTCCAGCCTAGGAAGGGAGAGACACCCACAAATTGGACCATTGTTGTGATCTATGTTTGACTGAGAGATGCTACCTCACTGAATAAGGTAGAAGAAGATGGAGGATGCTATTCCTGACAATAACCTTGGGCCTCCACATGCATACACATACACATGTGTACCCATACACATGCAAAAGCATACACACACATACACACAAAAAATAGATTAAAAAAAAGAACCCCACAAGTGTTAAAACAAGGCCAAGCCTACACTGGTTCCGTTTCTTGTTGCTGTGACCAACTATATAACAAGGAAGGAAGGAAATGGGGTTCACAGTCTGAGGGGTACAGAACACCACAGTGGAGAAGGCATGGGGGCAAAAGCGTGAAGCAGCTGGGTCACGCTGCATCCACGGTTAGGAAGCAGAGAGGGGCAAACGCTGGGCAAATTCAGCATTCTCCTTTCTCCTTCTTCACTCCAGGACTCCAAGACATGGGACGCTACCCACACTTACGGGTGAGTCTACTTTTTTATGCATAATTTATTTTTATTTTACGTTCATTTGTGTTTTTCCTGTGTGAGGCTGTCAGATCCCCTGGAACTGGAGTTACAGACAAGTGCGAGCTGCCATGTAGGTGCTGGGATTTGAACCTGAGTCCTCTGGAAGAGCAGCCAGTGCCCAGGTCTCTTAACCACTGGCCCATCTCTCCAGCCCTAAGGGCGAGTCTTCACTCTTCAGTTAAACCTCTCTACAAACACCCTCACAGATACTTCCAGAAGTGTGTGTGTCTTAGGTAACTCTCGATCCAGTCATGTTTGCAGCGTCGGATGAATGCATGCATCTGCAAGTACTCATCCGAGGACACACACCCACATGGTGATGTTTGTGCTGTACAGTCTACTGCAAATACCTTTTATCTTCTTCTTGGGCTTGTGACTTCTAGGTTTTCTTCAATGAGCATATGCTATCTTGGCGGTAAGGAAAGATGCCAGCAGGGCTAGGGATATAGCTCAGTGGTCCAGCCTTGCCTGGCAATGTACAAGGCCTTGAGTTCAATACCCAGTACCTAATGTGAGGGGAAAAGTGCTTTGTTGGTCGTCATGGCAATGCCTGTAATTCCAGAGATCGAGAGGTAGAGGCAAGGGAATCAGAAGCTGAAGATCAATTTCAACTATATAGAATATAAGCAGCTTCAGGCCAACCTGGGAATATAAAAAAACCAAAACCAAAACAAAACAGGGCTGGAAAGATGGCTCAGCAGTTCAGGGCATTTGTTCTCACAGAGGACTTGGGTTTGGTTTCTAGCACCCACATGGCAGCTCATAACTAGCAATGACTCCACTTCCAAGGAACACAGCACCCTTTTCTGACCTCCAGGGGTAGTAGGTATGCACGTGGCAGATATACACACATGTAGGCAAAACACACACACACACACACACACACACAAAATTAAAACAAAGTAAATAGGGGAGAAAGGAAAGCGGGAGAGAGGAAGACGTTAAGTAAACACCCCCCCTTCTTTTTAAAGAAAAAGTAGGTGCTAGGGTTTGCATCCTGACTGTCCTCCAGAGACCCATGAGTTGAACGTAAGAAGGTGGGTACTAGGGCTGAAGAGATGGTTCAGCAGTTAGGAGCACTGGCTGTTCTTCCACAGGACCTGGGTTCAATCCCCAGCACCCACATGGTTGCTAACAGCAGTCTGTAAATCCAGTTTTCTGATTTTCTCTTCTGGCCCCCACGGGCACCACACACATATGGGTATAGACATGCATGTAGGCAAAACAACTATACACATAAAATAGCAATAATAATTATTCTTTTTAAAAAAAGGGGGTGGGGTCTAGTAAAAGGAAGTTAGACCTTTAAGGGGGAAGCTTGGAGGGGACACTGCGAGTCTTGATCTTTCTTTCTTTGCTTCCCAGTTTCTAGGGAGATAAACTGGACACTTTTCCCATGATGTCCGCCCTTACCATAGGCCCAAAGCAAACCTCTGAAACGATGAGCCTGACACCCAGCCTTCCTTGAACCTGTTTATCTCCGGCATCTGTTGGAGCAGTGGAAACCAACTAGTCTGGTGTTGAGGTGTGATAAAAGCCCAGCCAAAAACCGGGTGGTGGTGGCGCATGCCTTTAATCCCAGCACTCGGGAGGCAGAGGCAGGCGGGTCTCTGTGAGTTCGAGACCAGCGTGGTCTACAAGAGCTAGTTCCAGGACAGGCTCCAAAGCCACAGAGAAACCCTGTCTCGAAAAACAAAAACAAAACAAAACAAAGCCCAGCCGAAGCATGGGGACCAAATCCTAACTCTAGAGACTGCACCCAGCACCCGGGACCCAGACTAAAGCATCCTTCCCAGACCCCAAGTCTATCTATTAATACACAAAGCATCCCTAGGGACCATTCCTAAACATCTTGTGCTACGTGCTATGCTAAGCAACCTCTTCCTCCCTTACTGTAAACTTAGGACAGACAACACCTGGCTTTTGAGATCTCCTCAGGGTCTCCACCTGCACTAATGGCCCCACCCCTCTCCTGGCCCAAGATTCACACAGAAACTTGGCCAAGCATCTCTGGAAAGATTATTAAAAAGGAAGAAAGGAGAGAATGAAGAGAAAAGGCAAGGGAGGGAGAGAAGGCGCCTTGTGCTCATTCCCTCCCCCACCCCAGCCCCGTCTGCATCTGTCTCTACTTGATCCCACAGCAGAGAACCACAAGGCATGGGGCAGAGCTGCCCAGCACCAGCCCCCTGCCACCGACTCACCCCTTTCCCAGTGATATGAGCACAGGGTTTTCCAGCTCCATTAGCACTTGGAAGGCTCTGTTCATGTTTTTATAGGAAAAGCTTTCACCGGCATCCGCAATCACGACACAATTTGGGTTGGACATGTCAATGTCATCAAATTCTGAGCGGACCCCTGGAATGACAAGAGAGACAGACGGCCCTAAAGCCCAGAATGTGGCCTGCTCCCGGCAGGGACACTTTCTCTCTGCCGGGTCTGCCTGTCGGAATATGTATTTCAGAACAGCCTGAAGCTGGGAAACAGCTAGACATAACTATACTGTGGTATGCTCCTTACATGGCAAGAGCAAGAACACAGTGGTACATGTGATGAGCCTCTAGGCTGGTGAGAGTCTACTTTCTGTGAAAGCGAGGGCCGTCTCAGCAGGCCTGGCTTGCTCGAATTCTGCGCGCTCCAGAGAAAGGCTGGTCGTTTAGACTGGCCCCTCTAACAATGCTAGGGAGAAGCCCTGGCCCTGACAAAATCCTGTCTGATGGGGGTTCCACACCCAAGGATTTGGGTTGCACTGGGTCGGTTTGATCTTGAGAGAAGTATGTGGGTGGAGGCGGAGCCCCTAAGGTTAGTCGCATGGGGACTGTGTGCTTAGAAGACCAGCCCTTCTCAGACAAGTGTAGGCAACAAAGCTCCAGCGCCTCTCTGTTGCCAAGCTGCAGTGTCAGACATCACTGCGGAGACAACCAAGCACATCCAATGCAGGGGCAACTGGGATTTGATGATTGGTCTCTTCTGCCCTTCACCCCAAGCAGCTCCTCCCTTGTTAAGCGGAGCTGTGATCTTCCACTGTGCCTAGCTTTAATGGTGAATGCAATGTCTTTCTGAGTCTGTCCAAGGAATAACTGCGGCCTAGGGTGGCCTTTGGGGTCCCTGGGTTAATATATATTGTACAATTCTATTGATAATCCTAAACAGGTATATTTATCTATGATAGAAAATAAAAAAACAATGACTGTCACCCGGGTGGTGGTGGCGCACGCCTTTAATCCCAGCACGTGGGAGGCAGAGGCAGACGGATCTCTGTGAACTAGAGGCCAACCTGTTCTATGGAGTGAGTTCCAGGACAGCCAAGGCTACACAGAGAAACCCTGTTTCAAAACACCAGTAATAATAATAATGATAACTGTCACTAAGGGGTAGGGCCAGGGACCAACTGGAAGGATCTGCAGGAAGCTTCAGGGTTACAATAATGGAGGTCTCTAGAGGTGTGAGATTCTGGGGTGCAAAATTTAAGTTCAGTCAAAGCGTAATAGAGGTTTGGTTTTTTTCAGCACATGTAAAACTTACATCAACAGAAAATACCTGACCAGGTACTGAGCCCTAGTCAATCACAGGCTGGAACGCAATAGGGAACTGCACCAACATCCACTGTGGAATGATTTAAAACTATCAGCTAGATAGATGGAAGCATGGATGGACAAATAACCAAGAAAACATTATAGAGTATCATTCTCAACATCCATGGCCTGTAAAACTATTCTAAGTAAAAACTGTGTGTGTGCATGTAAGTGCGAACATGTGTGTGTGTGTGTGTGTGAGCGTGTGTGCGTTTGCGGAGGTTAGGATAAAATTGTGCCTCCTCAATGACTCTCCACATTGTTGTCGAGACCCTGAAGCTTGCTAATTGCTAGACTGGATGGCTGGCGAGCCTCAGGGATCCTCATATCCTCCGTGCTTGGATTATAGGGGTACACTGCTCTGCTTTTCATAGGGCTGTCGGGGATCAAACTCAAGTCCAAGTGCTTGGGCAGCAGGTACTTATGACGGGGTCATCATCAGAACCCCACCATGAGAATTTTGGAGGTCTGCTGTATGTCTGAAGATTTTCATAATACAGTATTGGGTGGAAAACATCAATAATAAAACCTAGAAAAGGCCAAAGTCTGAGGATCAGGTACACAGTTGGAAAGAAGACACAGCAGCAGAGGAAGGACAGCTGGATTCCTTGGTTAGCACCACATCTGAGCCAATGCTTTATTCAGCCCCAGCCCAGCTTCTTCATTGTCTCTTCCATGCCTAGCAACCCTTCCGACGGGGAACAGGAGACGGGGTCTCTAAAGACACTGGCAGGGCTCCTAACTACAGGGAAAGGAGGGTAGAAAGAGGGTTTTTAAAGGCTGGGCATGATTCCCTTCATTGGTGCCAGGGCAATGGACTCCATCTTCCTGCTTTCCAAGGAGAGTACTCTCCACCTCACGGGAGCGTCCCGCCTCTGCCCAGAGGTTTGTCCAGATGAAAACACTGTGGGGGCGGGGAAGAAGGAAGAAGGAAGGAGGGAAGGAACGACAAAAGAGCATTTCGAAGTACTTGAACCCTGTTTTTAAATGTCGCCAGAGAATACTGTTCCTTCTGCTTGTTCCCCAAAAGCTCCCCACTGAGGGCTCAAGGTTCTCTGGTCTTGAGGACCAGAACCATCCAGATTCAACCCTTGCTCTGACAGCCATTTGTAGACTGCACCGAAGAGCAGTCTGGCTGCCATTAAGGCAGACAGGCTACGGGTGGCAGATATTCCAAAGCTAGGGGCTGCAATCTTGATTTTCACATCCCCATATTCATCTTCTCTACTTCCTTCCCTCCCTCCTTTCTTCTCTCTCAATAATCTTACCTCTTGGGTTAAATCCCTGACCTTGCCTAGATCAAGGAACACGACCTCAGGTTTTACTCTCAGGATCATGCAAGCTGGCCTTGAGGCTGGGGGTTGGTTGGGGACAGCTGGGGCCTGGTCTTACCTCTCCCCTGTCCCCCAGCAGGAAGCCTCATGAGTTCTGTCCCCGTGAAGACTCATAAGGGTCATGGAAGAAGTCAGCCTTGACCTGCATGTGTGGTTTGGCCCAAATGGGAGTAGAAGCCCTCTCCCCAGCCTCCATCACAAAAGTTAAGTCCTAGGTAGGCCTACCGTCATGGACGAGCAGGTGTGGCCGCAGGCCTCGCTCCTTCAGGATCTGGCAGGTGGCCGGGGCAGGGGCGGTCACCTCTCCTTCTGAGATGTCGAACCCCAGTCGCTGAAGCAGCCCCACCAGCTCTCTCCGGGACTTCTGGGACTCATTGGTACAGAATCTCACCTTCAACGGGGACCGCTTCAGTCTGGGGCACAAAAACACAAATGAGAGTGTGCTCGGCACAGAGGGGTGTGGCCTCCCAAGAAGAGGCCCAGAGAGGGACTTCTGCAAGAGCAACTGGTGTTCAGGATAGGATGTCACAGCTGGAAGAGACCGCTTCTTGGAAAAGAGAATGCTGGCAGACCCCACCCCCAAACTCCTATGTAACCTCACATGATCTGAGCCAGCTGAGCTTCCCACCCAGCCTCTGCTAGGGACACTTCACCCCACCCCCACCTGGGACATGTCACCTACCCCAGACCCACTCATCAATGCTCCATTGCCATCTTCCGGGCCCAGCTGCAAAGCCGTCTCCAAATGCCCACAGGTGTTTCTCCACCTCATTCCGCAGCACCTGCATCTCCCCTTGGGACCTGTGCTCCCCATGTCTGTGAGTTACTAACTCAGGATCCACACTTCTCCAACAGCGTAAGACAGAGGTACCAAGCTGAAGCTTGTCTTCTCATTAAAGTCAATAAATAGGGCCTGTCAGAAACAGGCATCAGGAATATGACAGTTCTGGGATGTAGAAATGGGAACCCCACCTTGCATAAACCCAGAATTGAGGTTCCGTACAACTGAGATGCACTGAAAGCCAAGAGCACTATGACCCCTCCTTCAGAGCATCCTGGTGACATGTGGGTGAGTTCTTTGGATACAAAGCCACAAAGAAGATGCCCCAAGGGGCCCCCAATGAGATAACACTCAACCCATCTATAAATAGTCAGTGTGCACTTGGTACTGGGCTCGGACCTGTAGGTGAGTGCAGGAAGGGCCTTGCTGGCCACAGATCTGGGGCAGCATGGAGGCTGGCTGGCAGTGAGCACGAAGGATCGCAGGCAAGGCAATCTGTGCCTGGCAGGAGAGGGACCATGAAGGGCACAAATGGGGTAAAGGGACAATGGCTGTCTGCACAGGCAGGTGGGAGAGGCCTCACGGAGAGGCAACCCAGAGCTGAGACCTTGAGGAGAAAACACTAAGCTAAAACACATTTACTAGGACTTCCCTTAGGCTGTCTGAGCCTGTGGCCCCTTGGCACCCATAGAAGCAGGTGGGTTTCAGGGACCGGTCAGCTCTGGGACTATGGAGGGCCACTTAGGAAGAAATCTGTAGATCTACAGCCATCGGCGCACAGACCGCATCTTCCACAGCCTAGGTGGTTCACCCCCTTTCTTCTTATTTGTCTTCCCTAATCAGAGGTTTATGAATGACCAATTGCACCCAGTGGTTAATTGCCCTTCATAAAGATGGCGTTTTTATTTTTAAATTAGGCAGTTAATATATTGTAACTAATAGCATCACCTTGTATGTTATGGATGCGTCTTCACTGATTGGTGCCCAGAATGTGTGATTCACACCCAAGTTAATGGAGCAGTTGAGTGAAGAAGTGCAGGGGTCTCAAGGGACTAATTACTGCTAATGAATGATGATGTGACCTTCTCAGAACAGTGAGCAATCGGTGTGACAGCGAGATGGCAGGAGCCTCACAGCTGTCACTCCAAACACAACTTCTGATGAGGGTGGGAGGGCGTAGCTCATTGTCTTCTCTGAGATACCAACAGGAGTTCGTTGGAAAATCAGGGCTTTCAATTTGGGACTTTATCTGTGCAGGGACAATGTGACTGGAACTGTGTATGCAGAGCCCCCCCCCCCCGTCCTGTCCCTTTGTGACACTGACCGTGCCCCCTTCCAATGCGTTACCACAGGCCCTTTGACCACCAGAGGCCAGCCCCAGGAAGTCTCTTTCTTTAAAATCATTGGAAATAATTATAGTAGTCACTATTATTATTAAAATAGTTAAGTACGGGCTGGAGAGATGGCTCAGTGGCTAAGAACACTTTCTGCTATTGCAGAGAACCCAAGTTTGGTTCTCAGCACCCATGTGGCAGCTCATAACCGTATGTAACTTCAGTTCCAGGGGATCAGACGGCCTCTTCTGGCTTCTGTGGGCACATGCACACACACGGTGCACAGACACCCACACACATAAAATTAAGAATTCACTAAAAAAGTTTAACGCTGATAAAGTACCAATACAGCTTTCATGGAGTCTTGGCCCTGGAGAAGCACTGTCTTTGTGCTAAATGTCCATGGCCTGAAGTTATCCTCACACCCCCAGGGCAGGTCCTCCTCACAAGCGCCCTGCTTAAGTACCAGCTAACTGAGTAAACTTACCCCCCACCCAGGAGACAAGAAGGGAAACCCAGAAGAGGCCTGAGCCAGGTCATCTGGTTTGCAAGCACAAAGCCTATGGGGCCCTCAGTTATCTACTGAAGGTGTGCACAGGCTCTTGCACAGAGGGAAAAAATTCCCCAGGACATTCAAAGGTAACACTATGCCCCAGGCAGAGCCCAGCGGTCCCAGATCCGCTCTGAGGCATCTTACTCTAGGGAGGGGTGAGACATGTGTGGGCCTGACCTGTGTGTGTACCTGGGATAAAATTGGGATGGGCAAGAAGCCACATACCAACGTGAAGGCCTGGATGGAAGACTGAACTGTGCCTCACCCAGTTCCTACACTGAAGCCTTAATCCCCAGGGTGTCTGTACTCAGAGACAAGGCCTATGAGCAGCAAATTATGATTAAGTGGAATCGTAAGACGGGGGTCCTCAGAGAACCTCACAGGCTGGGTATGGTGACACAGGCTTGTAACTCCAGCACTGAAGGCAAAAGCAGGAGGATTGCTGCAAGTTTGAGACCATGGTCCACAGGGCAAATTTTAGGCTTGCCTGAGATACCAAAGAAGACCCTATTCCCAAAATAAACAAAAAGAACCCCACGGGGCTTAGTGCATGCCGTCTCCCTTCTCTTCCTCGCTCTCGAATCTCCCTCAGTGCATACACAGCAAAGAGATCACATGAACACACAGCAAAATTGCTGCCACCAGAACCCAACCATCCTGGCCCCTTGATCACAGACATCCAGGGCTTCGGGCACTGGGAGTAGGAAATTCACGCAGTAGAAACTGTAGCTTGGTGGTGTTTGTTATGACGACCCAGGCAGAGGGAGCTGAGGGGTCCCACTGACAGCTCTCTGTGAGTGCTGGTGCCATGTGCTATACACAGATCTGGCCTTGGGAGGCCTAGAACACAGATTCCAGACCAGAGGAAAGTCCAAGAAGGCACAGCTTCCAGAGTGCTGCAGAAGGAGCCTGATGAAGGGCAGTGGCTGCAGGTCCACCCCAACACCCAGAAGCCTTGGAGGGGAATGCCCTTGGCTGGCCTGAACACCCCACTGAAATTGTGGCCAGGGTCTTAGCCACTCCTCCCCCCTCCCCCACAAGAAGCCCTACTTCCTGTGACCCAGCTGCATCTCTGAACTGACCTTAACCTCATCCCAGCCGGCCAGGAGGCTCCTCTGAGTGACAACATCGCCCTGTGCAATTACCGTGCATCAGATGAGCCGGTCCCTTACAAATCACCTCGGACTTTACACATCTGCTGGCTGTCGGGCATCTGCCAGGAGCGCTCACCCGCAAATAATGAAAGCCCTCTCATTACCGCTCCGCGGCAGGTAAAGTGTTAGGACAATTATTGGACATCCTGAGTGACCTTGGGATAGCGCCGAGCCTGCCCTCTCCAGCTTGCCAAGGGTCGAGAGGCTGGAGAGTCATGAGTGCCCCTTAGAGGGACCGGAAAGGGAATCTGGGCAGGGGTAGGAGCTTGCCAAGGAAAGAACAGCCTGGGTCACTCCCAATGGGTCCCCTCTTTCCCTCAAGCCCTTGTTGCCTTTATCTGCCCGGAGGTCCTCTCACTGTCTATGTCTTTGCCTTCATCATCTCTTGGAGCTGAATCCTACCCTCCCTCAAGGCCAGGTCCACATGGTCCTCCCTCCAAAAGCTTGATCTTCTCCTGTTCATACAGAGGCCAGCCTCCTCTAGCTGTGCTTTGTGCGCTACCAAGGCCTCTTCCTGCCGCTCTGCCAACTCTGGGCTCCTGGAGAGCAGATGTGTGATTTCAGGCCATCGCATCCTGTGCTTCAACAGGTGTCACAGCAACAGACAGGGCAGAGGAGCCCTGAGGACAGACAAGTCCAGTGTCTAGAGCCTTGGGCAACTGGGAGGAAATAAGGGATTGTGGGAGAAGTCAGGGTCCCCAAAACCAAAAGATGTCATGGAGACGACAAGAAACTCCTGAACAGGGTCATGGAGACCCTGAGGACAGGGCCATCAGGGATTAAAGTATATGTTTACAGGTGAAATGTCCATGAAGTAACCTCAAACTTGGGAAATGGCAGCTCAAAGGCTCACTGGAGTCCAAGATGGACAGGAAGTGACCAGCACAGTCCTGCAGAGCGGTGTTTTGGAAGCCTGCTAGTTTCCTGCCCAAAACGAATGTGAGACTGTCTCCAAATCAGGCACTGCTGATGCTTTCCTGGGAGTGACCTAAGTGACCCAACTTCCAAACTGAATCCAAGGCCCACCTGGTACCAGAGAAGCTCACATGGCAAAGATTGGGAAGACCTTCCCCTTGTCTGTCTTCCACCGCTATAACCAGCAGTCCTACAGGGACCTTGCCTAGGGTGGGGAGGTGGGACCAACATACTGTTGAAGAGGGAGGCAGGCCAGCGAGTACAAGGGTTGGTTTCCTAGAGGGATGGATGAGCCAATCACTTTTGTGTTGGTGTGACAAAAGTCCTGGGTAAAGCAACTTGAGAGAGGAAGGGTTTACTCTGGCTCACAACTCAAGGGTACAGTCCATCACGGTGGGGAAGGCGTGGCAGGGTACAGTCCACCACGGTGGGAAAGACATTGCAGGGTACAGTCCATCCCGGTGGGGAAGGCATTGCAGGGTACAGTCCATCCCGGTGGGGAAGGCATTGCGGGGTACAGTTTGTCACGGTGGGGAAGGCATGGTGGGGTACAGTCCACTACAGTGGGGAAGGTGTGGTGGGGTAGCGCCCATCATGGTGGGGAAGGCGTAGCAGGGTACAGTCCACCGGTGGAGAAGGCATGGCGGGGTGCAGTCAGTCATGGTGGGGAAGGCATGGCGGCAGGAGCCAATTGGTCACAATTGTCTTGACAGTCAGGAAGCAGAGAGGGATAAATGCTGCTGCTCAGGTAGCTTTCTCCCTTTTATTCAGCCTGGGACCCCAGCTAACAGAATGGTGTCACCCACATGTAGGGCAGTTCTTCCCACCTCCATCACCCAATGTAGAAAATCTCCCCCAGACATACCCAGAGACGTGTCTTCAAGGTATTTCTAGATCCTGTCCAGCTAACATGCTATATAAACCATCACAAGGGAAGAGTAGTAGCTTTGGGGTTGTTTGAAAATGAATTACAGGCAGCTCCCCAGGTCCTCAGCAGCCAAAGGGTAAAAGGCTGGTTTGGGGTTTTGGTTTGGCTCAGTTTCTTGAGACAACATAAGTCAGGATAGACTTAACTTAAATTTAAAAAAAAAAAAAAAAGCCTCTTGCCTCAGCATCCCAAGTGCTGGAAGCAGGCATGCATGGTAGTGTCATGGCTGGCTCCTGACTCGCTTTCGTTCTTGTCTGTTTGTTGATAAACAGGGTCCCAAGGAGCCCAGGTGGGCTTCAAACTCAATGAGTAGGCAAGGATGACCTTGAGCTCCTGATTCCCCAGTTTCCTCCCAAGCCAGGAATCTAAGCCACCCCATTCCAGGGCTGTCACTCAGAAGGCTCTCCAGCACTGCATGCTGGAGACACTATCCAGACTGGTACAGAGGAGCCGCTATCTCCCAGAATGCCTCACTCACTGACATCAGCACAAGACCCTGAATGGTGGAAGGCACCAGACACAGTACCGCCAAAAGCTTGGCTGGACTCCTTCCTTCTCCTCCTCACTCGGCAGATGGCTATCTGCTGGCCTGTCCAGGCCTCCCCAAGGTCAAAGTTGGGCAGTAGCACCTGTGTGGTCAGAGTCCACACTCTCCTCTTGGTGAAGGCCAGTCGGCCAAGTGCATTCAGTGCCCACATGTAGGTGGTCATGTGACTTGGGCAGGCCCCTAGCCAGGGCCCTTACAAAACACAAGCATGCCTTCCCTGGGCTGGTACCCACCTTACCTGCCCTCAGAACAACTAACCACTGTGTTCTCTGTGACGTGCTTGAACTCAGATCACAGGGACACGCCAAGGCCAGAGCATCGATCTCATAGCAATTGACAAATACTTGAGTCAAGTATATAAGACTCGGTAACCGGAGAAACCCTGGTGACCCTGACCCAAGTGGATCACACAGAGGGGACACTGAGGCAGATGAAGCATGCTGGGGATATCCATGGGGCACAAGTCCCACTCTTCAGACCTGCAAGCTCAGCTGGTGGGCACTCATCCCCAAGCACTGGCAGCCTTGAGCAAGCCAGACTGTTCAGGGCCAAGCATCCCAAGGGCATGGTGGAAACCAGGCTCAGAACGTAAGCACGCTTCCCTATGTGTTCTGCAGGTTGTTGCCTAAGCCTCTCAAACCCCAGGTTCCTCATTTCAGCAAGGCACTCACAACAGCTACCAGATAGGGCTGTTGATTCTGGGAAGAATGAGGCAAACTTAACAAATACTCAACAGTAAGAGACAGTGATGACTAGAGGGTGACCTGTGCTGGGGCTGGGCATCTCAGCCTTTCAGGCAGGTGCTGTCCAATAGGAAGGCAGGGCTTTTTCAGTGAAACAGGACCAGGGGGACGGAGTTCTATTGGGGAGAAGAAGCTTCAAGACTTGATAGGTGTCCTCAAGTCCGGAGGATGGAGAGACACACCCCTTCGACAACTACTGGCAGCACCCGGTAACATGTGCATCCCATGACATTCTGAGCGATGGGGGTCCCACTCACAGATGGGGACCTGCGGGAGGATGCTGAGAGACCTACCAGGGCAAAGCCAGGACAGCAGCCCTTCCTGCTTGGCCTTGGGTAGAACAGAATGCTTTGACTTTGAATAGGAACCAAGCTCTATAACTGAAAGACGCTGCTCTTCAGGGAAGCGACCCCTCGTCCCAGGTTCTCCACCTGACAGCATACCGTCCATGGAGTGCCTATGGTTACGTCAAACGTTGACGACAGAGAAAATCCCTCACCTAATTCTTTCGCCTCACCACGCAGCATTACAGGCAGAGAACTGAGGCACAGAAAGGCTAAGGAACCTGGCCTACGCCCACACCCCAGCTGTGGGGCAGAGCTGGGATTGGAAACCCAGGCTTTCATCCCCTGGCTCTGACACCTATCACTTCTTTGGTGGCAGGTAAAAGGTGGCACCTGCTGGGTGTGGCCATCAAACCCCACCCCTTCTTGTGAGATATGTAAGTTTCGCCATCTCCCTCAGATTCCTCCTCTATATGCTGGTTGGCATCTGTACTGTTCTCAAGGGTATGAGAAGCCACCCTACCCCTCTCATAACCCTGAGCAGTGCCAGAGAACTTCTCCATCTATGACTTCCAAAGTGAGCCTCACAGGTTACTGTGCCACACTAAAGGAGAGCAGTAACCCTGCTCCACCACACTCACACAGGCTGCCTTGACTTCTAGGGATGCCCCCGCCCACGTGAGATCACAACCCAGACAACAAATCTTACTACTGAAGACAGAGCTGTGGTTCCAGCCTTCCACATTCACCTAAACCTCTCCACCTCCCTCCACCAAGTTCAGGTTCATGAATCAATTATGACACCAGTCAGGATGGACTAGGGTTGTTGTATTTACTCTGTACTTTTTTATTTCTTGGCTTTTCAACAGAGTTTCTCTGTGTAATAGTCCTGGCTGTCCTGGAACTCAAAGAGATCCACCTCCCTCTGGCTCCTGAGTGCTGGATTAAAGGCGTGCGCCATCACTGCTTGGCCTATTTTGTCTTTGAAAAGATGGCATAATAGTCTGGCACAGGGGTGAACACACAGAATCCCAACCTCTAGGGCAATGGTTCACAACCTGGGGGGTCACGAACCCTTTGGTATATTACTATTCATAACAGCAGAAAAATCACAGGTATGAAATAGCAACGACATAATTTTATGGCAGGAGTCAACACAACGTGAGGAACTGTATCAAAGGGTGGCAGCATTAGGGAGGCTGAGAACTGTGCTGAACCGTGCTCTGAGGAGACGGGAGCAGGGCAATACTCTTGAGCCCAGCAGTTCCGGTCTCCCTATGTTCTGGGCAACATAGGAAAATCGTTATCTCAAAAAAAAAAAGAAGAAAAGAAAAATAAACAAATAAGGGAAGATGAACTGGCTCAGACATCAGGAAGTTTGCTGCCAAGAGTGGTCACCTGAATTTGATCCCTAGGACTCACACGGTGGAAAGAGAACTGATTCCTGCAAGTTACCATCTCACCTCTGCTTGTGGGCTGGTGCACACATGTGAGCGCACGCGTGCACACACACACACGCACAATGTAAAATAAATAAAACCATAAAATCATTTTTAAAAAGGTATTATAATGGTCAGGCGGTGGTAGTACTCACCTTTAACCCCAGCAGAGGCAGGAGGGTCTCTGAGTTCAAGGACAGCCTGGTTTACAGAGTGAGTTCCAGCACAGGCAGATCTACACAGACAAACCCTGTCTCAAATTCCCACCCTCCCTCACAAAAAAATTGTTCTGAGGGCAATAAAGAGTTAAAATCCCCACTCTTTGGTTGAACATAGAGTTGGGAGGACAGGGCAAAGCAGTGCAGTGTGATGGGCAGTGCACAGTGTGATGGGCAGTGCGATGGGCAGTGCGATGGGCAGTGCACAGTGTAGTGGGCAGTGCCTAGTGTGATGGGCAGTATGCAGTGTGGTGGGCAGTGCCCAGTGTTGCGGGCAGTGCGCAGTGTGACGGGCAGTGCGCAGTGTGATGGGCAGTGCGCAGTGTGATGGGCAGTACAGTGTGGTGGGCAGTACAGTGTGATGGGCAGTGTGCAGTGTGATGGACAGTGCGCAGTGTGACAGTCAGTGTGCAGTGTGACGGGCAGTGTGCAGTGTGATGGGCAGTGTGCAGTGTGATGGGCATCTGCCCTGGGGGCTGCAAAGATCAGGAGAAGGAGTGGGCTCTATCACAAAACCTCTGTGCTTTGGGGGAACGCAAAAGCAAGGGGCTGGAAGACCCACGGGGTCAATCTGAGGCAGTTATTGGGACAGGCTGATGACAGAGGCCTTCAACTTTTCTCTGAATCAAGGGCTGGCAGGAACATTTACAAAAGGAAGTCATCTATGTTATGAAACTTCAAGTGTTGACATTACAAAACAGAAAACCCAGAACCCAGGATAAAGAACAGGCTGCTCTGGGCCATGCCCTCCCCCACCATGGCTCATCTCAGGACAGCAAAGGGCCATGTATAGGAGCTCAGTCAGTACCAACAGCCCTCACCCAAGGTCAGAGCAGAGACCCCCTTGCCCAAGGCCTGTGGGAGCCTTCCCCAGCTGACTCCCTGGCTAGCCCGGCCCACAGGTGGGACTGAGAGGAAGCGCTTGGCCTGGGTTGCCGTCTGCATTATTATGGCTACTCCTAGGAACTGTGCCTCGTGGCTGGATGCTGTAAAGGCAGCTGAGCTCTGAGGGGGTCCGAGGGCCAGCCAGATTTCAGAGCTGCCCTGGCCCAATCACTTGCTGCTGCACCAAGACTGTCTGTATGGCATCTGGATTTCCCTAGGGTCCCCGATATTTCTGTTCCCCCTCAGGATCGAGAAGGGCCATCTGGAGGGCTGGCCTGTGAGTCTGGCTCACCATCCTGGGTGGGAATTGCTTTATGAGACTGCCCTGGTCTGAGGCCGAGCCTGCTTCCTTCCGCCGGCTCCCAAAAGGCCAGCGTGGGCTAGGCTGGCCCGGCAGATGTGCTTTTTAGTGGCCTTCCACAGGATGCAGTAAATGCGCATCACCTTTCACATGCAGATGCCTTGGGGGCCCTCGCCAGGGCCTGCCCAGCCACCAGGGCCTTTGTGCGGCAGCCCCTGCTGTGCCCAGCCTGCCTCTGAATGCTTCCCCTCAGGGAGCCCTATCTGACCACAAATGGGCTCCAATAAATGGAGGGACCCAGGCGGGTTACAGATGGCCACACCTGCCCACAAGTCCTACAGCAGTCAGTGGGCCCCACCCAGCAGCTTGCAGGACTAAGTGGGTAGCAGGGGTTGGGGTCCATCGGGGGAGACACCGCATGGGAAGGGCAAAGCTGCCCCCTTCTTCCATATGGGATGTTCTTAGGTTTGTCTCTCTCGATCTCAATTCAATGCCCATGGGACCTGTAAGGCCCATGAGCACCTGCAGCCCTGGACCTCTTCACAGTCCAGGCTTTCTCTACTTAGCAGACGAGCCTGCTTAGGGCAAGTCTGGTCTCCTGGCACTGCCACGCTGGCTCTGCCAGGGCCCTGGTTTCTAGACACCTGGCTCGCCATCATAAACTCTCCAGGTCTAGAGCAGGGTTCCCGGCACACTGCAGGCGTCCAACAAATGTTTGCCTGGTGTGTGGGGGGATGTTCCCCGGGTGTGTGGGTGGATGTTCGCCGGCTGTGTGGGTGGATGTGCTCAGTCATCCGTTTTTAATAAGAACTCAGCCTCGCTTCCGCCTTTTCAAGCCCTCAGCCCTCATTCTAGAAAGGGAGTGCCTGCCCGGCTCCTGACAGGCCCCCTTCACGTGAGGCTTCTTACTATAGTTGGTCCCATTTTCAAAGTAAGTTGACCTTCTTCCTGTGCTTTCTGTCCCCCCTCCATAAGTGGGAACTTTCTAGGTAGTGTAAAAAAACAAACAAACAACAACATCAAAAGGCTTACAACAGGACACCCAGACAGAATAATGGGAGACAGTGAGCCATCCCCTACTAGGCTTTAAAATTTAAGATGCTGCCTTGTAGCCCCTGTGCCGGGAAGCTGCCAGGGAAGTGCGCGTTCCCCCAGGTCCCATCCAGCCCCTGCCACAGTGGGTCTCACCCCAGGAACTTCCTTTGAACTCCTGCAGAACTTCAAAGGGAGCACTGTACTTCAAGGGGGGTCACAGAGGGAAAGGTGGAAAATGCTGCCAAGGCCACACAAGCCAGCTGGATGCCCAGCTGTGTACCCTGGCAAGCTGCACCCATCTGTGAAGGGTTCTGGGAGAGGCCAGTGTTGGCTCCGCTACCCAGAGAGGAAAATCCCCAGAAAACTTCAAAAGCAGGTGTGTTTTAACAGAGGGCAAAAATCTCTTACCCCTAAGCCTCTGCACCTGTCACCGAGAAGGGAGGGCCTGTGGGGCTGCCCTAGGCCTGAGCAGGAAGGGTTGGCATTATAGAGGCCAGGGCTGCTTGGAAGACGGCTCAGCAAAAACCCACAGAAGAAATGAGGTAAGAAAAGAAACATCAGTCATGAGAGAGCCAAAGGTCACTTGAGACGCTCCAGTGGACCAGGCACAGATTTAGGGACTTGGTCCAGTAGCAAGGAAGCCAGGGAGTTCAGAGACTGTCAGTCATTTGGGTTCCTTGTCCCCTCAACAAGAATAATCCCACAGGCTTCTGGAAAGGAGGCTCGCCTATCCTGACATAGTGCTGTCCAAGAAAAGGGTGCAAAGACAGACGGTGATGGGAAGGATCCCGGCAGACTCTGTGGGTTCTGAGGCTTATGACTGACTGGTCCCAGGAAGGCTTTGCTAAGATGAGTTTAAGGGCTGGAGAGATGGCTTAGTGATTAAGAGCACTTGTTGCTCTTGCAGAGGACCAGGGTTCAGTTCCCAGCATCCACATCGTGGCTCAGTTCCCAATACCCATCTAGTGGCTCACAGCCCATCCATAACCCCAGTTCCAGGGGATGTCCTCCTTCCGACCTCTGCAGGCACCAAGCACACATGTGCACAGACATACATGCCAGCAAACACTCATACACATAAAATAAATCTTTTATAAAAAAGAATTAAAGGGGCTGAAGAGGTGCCTCAGCGGTTAAGTAAGAGCACTGGCTGCTCTTCCAGAGGACTTGGGTTCAATTCCCAGCACCCACAGGGCAGCTCACAACAGTCTGTAACTCCAGTTCCAAGGTCCCTGCCATCCTCAAACAGATATATATATATATACAGGCAAAACACCCATACACATAAATAAAAATGTAAAGAAATTTGTTTTGACCCCTGCAGGCTTGCATAGCAGGGGTGACTCCCGCATGGTGATACGGACATGTAGCAGCCTGTGATAACGGTCCTCAAACACACCAAAGGCTGTGGAGCTGGCAGAGGTGGCGATCGCTTGTTAAACACACTCCTGCCTTGTAATTCAACTCCTCCACTCAGACACTCCCACATCCCATGCATGCACACCCTGTAGGAACACAGTCACATGGTCCCCAAAACACCAGCTGCAATAACCCAAATGGGAAAGATAGGGGTGCACAAATGTGCCCTCATTTGTGGAGGTCTGAAAATGAATGCGCCTCCCCCACCCCCCGCAACAAGCTCATATATTGGAGTGCTTGGTTCCCAGTCAGCGCAACTGTTTAGGAAGGAGTAGGAGATGTGGCTTTGTTGGAGGAGGTGTGTCATGGGGGTGGGCCTTTGTGCCCGCGCTATTCCCAGGTAGTTCTCTCTGCCTCATACTTGTGGATCACAGGTAAGCTCTCAGCTTCTGCTCCAGCACCAGGCCTGCCCACCTGCCTGCCTGCTGCCGTGTTCCCCATGATTGATGGTCATAGAGTCACCCTCTGAAACCATAAGCAATCCCCCAGTTAATTGTGTTCCTTTATAAGTTGCTTTGGTCATGGTGTCTCTTCACAGTAGAACAGTAAGTCATCACTCCATAGAACCAAGCTTAGTAACACAATCAAACCATCTACAAACCACTGTCCACAACTACAACAAATCTCTCACAAGTGATAGCAGGCAAAAGGGACAGTCATAAACGGGAAACACACTCTGTGATTTCTTGACTGCAGAAGTCACGTGACTAGCTGCCTCCTCAAGGCCCTGCTGCCATGACTCTCCTTCACTTCCTGTTCTTTCTGGCCCCACAATATCCAGATTCACAAGCAAAATTAACCTTCAGGACTAGAGGGCAAAGCAGTGGTTGCCCTGGGCTGGGGAGTGTCAAGGGAGTTTTCTGAGATGCTGGTTACACAAGAGAGTGAAATGAATTGGGAGTTACATGCACAATATGAATATTTCCTAGATGCAGAATTTACACCAGGCAATGCATGCCTGTAGGCCAGAGGAGGGCGCCAGATCCCATGAGGGATGGTTGTGTCACCATGTGGTTGCTGGAAATTGAACTCTGGACCTCTGGAAGATCAGTCAGGGCTCTTAACCGCTGAGCCATCTCTCCAGCCCCTTAATTTGTGTTTCTAATGTGACCAGGTAGGAGGTCTTTCATATGCTTAGGAGGTCACTGTTGGTTTTTGCCCTGGTGAATGATTACGTCATTGGTCCTTACTCCAGCTCAACTGCTGATTTTTTTATTTATACATTCTGAGGCTCTCTTGCCAAAGGAAATCTCATTTTCATTGTACTTGTTTGTACATGTGTACAAGTTCATGTGTGTGTGTGTACATGTTTGTGACAGGGGTAATCTCAACTGTCAACTTGATGAGATCTAGAATCATCCAGGAGACAGCATCTGGGCATGTCTGTGGGTAGACTATCTCCATTTGTTACTTAAAGTGGGAAGACTTACCCACTGTGGGTGGCACTATTTCTTGGCTTGTATACCTTAGAAACATCTTCACTTCTGATCTACAGTGACTCATTTATTCATTTGAGCCCAAAATATGATCTACCTTCCCTTCAGATGAGATCTCCTAAGGTTGCCTACATGAAGGAACTTCACTTCAAAGCACTGTCCAGTGCCTGACTGCGTTCCAAAAGGGGCCGCCACATAATGACCGACCTACAAGGCTCACTGTCACACAGCCAGTCCTACGTTCTGGGGTCAGTGGAGAATATATTGAGACCAGAAGAACAGGTAAACCTAGACCTCTGCTCACACAGAGGTCGCAGGTGCTTCCTAGGAGCAGACGTCCTTCCCAAGCCCCTTTGACTTTGCTACAAAACACAGCTGGAGTCCTTGTCACCTCACCAATGCTATCCGCCCCCCCACACACACAGGAGAGAGAGAGAGAGAGAGAGAGAGAGAGAGAGAGAGAGAGAGAGAGAGAGAGAGAAGGGAGAGGTAGGGGAGGGCCTCTTGGGATCAAACGATTTACTTAACTACCGGTAAATAAATAATCCGAGTTAGGTCAGGGCATCCCAGCTAGTGATTCTGGGAGACTGAGTGCTAGCTAAACAACAAGCCCCTTCCAACTCTCCATCAACATTACCTAGAGCTGGCTAGGGACACCAAAGGCAAATAGCTCAGACTTAATGTCAACTGTGGTCCCTGCAGGCAGGGTCCTGCATGGGCAGGCTTGAAGAACCAGATGCTTTCTCCTCCTCAAATCAAAACCAATCCAAAAGAATTAGATGGCTAGCCACATACGTGATTTAAAGCTTTCAAAGGTAAAAGAAACAGGTGGAACATTTAAAATAGTTTACTTAGCCTAGTATATTAAAAGTGGTCATTTAAACATGTAAGCAACATAATGAAATACTTTAAAATAACTTTTCCGTTTATTTCTTTTTAGAGTGGAGCACTATGTGGAGGTCAGATAAAAGGCAACTTGCAGCTGTCAAGTCTTTTCTTCCACCATGTGGGTCCCAGGGATTGATGTCAGGTTGTCACAATAGTGAATGCCTTTATCCATGGAGCCATCTCATTGGCCTAATACATATTGCAATATCCTACACTTTTGGAATCTGTATTTTATTTGCAGGTTAACCAAGTTCAACCGTTCACCTGCTTCCAAAGCAAAACTACAACCCTTGGAAACCTAGCCGCGCCAACCCAAACTTCACCACCTGGCTCCTAGCCAGCATGAAGGGCGGGACCAGTGCACGAGGAGGCGGGGCCGGCGTGAACGCCCCGCCCCCGGCAGTCACAGAAGTCCGACACCCCCCGCGTTGAGCCCACTAACCTCGCCACCGCCTCCACAGATCCCGCAATGGCGGCTCCGCCGCCTGCGCCGCTGTCGTACAGCACGCCGGAGATGTCAAGCAGTACTCCCCGCACGCCCGCCAGCCGCTCGGCCCACGCGGCCATCGCGTCCCGCTGTACACTCTGGACCCGGCGTCGCTGTTGCCCGTACCCCGCGGCCACGCCTTCCACGCGGTGCTGCCTGGGAAATGTAGTCCACAGCTGGGCGGGCCGGGTGCAAACCCGGAACCGTGTGTACTCGCCTGGTGCTTGGCTGCATTCCTTCTCCGAGGCTGGAATCTACAGGGCATAGCAGAAAAACTGAGAACACGTCCCTCGGAACGCCTCCCTAAGAATCGGGGCGAGGTAAATTGAAATGAAAAGTAAAACAGTACGGCAGGGATGGGTCTCACCTGTAATCCAAGCAGGACTGAGAGTGTGAGACTAGAGCCAGCAAGATGCCACTGGGGTCAAAATGCTTGACAGGAAGCCTAACAACCTGAGTTCGATTCCCGGAACCCATATGACAGAAGGAGGAAACCGATGCCTGCACACTGTACCCAGAGCACCGTGAGTGCATGCACACACTCATATTAATTAAATAATTGAATTTTTAAGTCTTGAAGACCAGCCTTAACGCAATACTGAGATTTTGTCTCAAAACTGAGAGAGGGGGAGACCTTGCAAGCAGTTATATAGTTGGCACAATCCCGCTCCTTGGAAACTCTAAAGGAACAGGTGCAAACATGATGACTGCAGTGTAAATGATAATGCCAAGACAAACTGAAAGAAAATTACTGTAGGGACACAGATCAGATATCAGGGATGCTGGAAGAAATGTGTGGTTGAAAAGAAAGACCAGCCGGGTGGTGGTGGCGCACACCTTTAATCTCAGCACTCAGGAGGCAGAAACAAGCAGATGGATCTCTCTGAGTTTGAGACCAGCCTGGTCTAAGGAGCAAGTTCCAGGCAGGACAGCCAGGGAAACTCTGTCTTGAAATACCGAGAGAGAGAGAGAGAGAGAGAGAGAGAGAGAGAGAGGCTGAAGAAAGGCTAGGCAACAACCTTGGAAAACTCTTCTGTTCTAACATTATATGAAAAACAAAAGTCCAAAAGTTGCATGCATACGACAGCCTAGCAAAAATAAAGACCATAGTAACAGGAGTGGGGAGAAAGG
The DNA here is from genome assembly GCF_014885135.2 of Alexandromys fortis. Classification (NCBI taxonomy): domain Eukaryota; kingdom Metazoa; phylum Chordata; class Mammalia; order Rodentia; family Cricetidae; genus Alexandromys; species Alexandromys fortis. Next base: position 1,375,746 of record NW_026067909.1, on the reverse strand, counting down.
GAGAATGACAGTGTGTTAAATCAGCAAAAATTTCGAATGAATTCTAACACTTCATTTAACGTTATGTTTGTCACAAACACTGGTATAAAAAGAGAAGGGTTTTCTGGACTGCCCCTGTGAAGTAATAACATTGAAACAAGGAAATGACTTCTTCTATTTAAGAAATTTGAGCGTGAAAGGAGAGGGACCACATTGTGCTTCCATTCTAGGCTCTTGTTTCCCAGAAAGCATGAAAAATTCATCAGAATATTAAAACTTTTTTGAAAAAATTTTATTTATGTGTTTGGGTGTTTTGTCTGCATGGGTGTCTGGTGCCTGCGGAGGCCAGAAGAGGGCGTCAGATCTCCTGAAACAGGAGTTACAGACAATGGTGAGCTGCCATCGTGAGAATTGAACCAGGGATCCTCTGAGTGATCACCCGGTGCTCTTAACCACTGAGCCATCTTTCCAGCCCCACAGAGTGGTGGAACTTTTACCCATTTCAATGAGGTTGTGCATTATTCTTTTGATGGGTTCACTGGAGGATCTGTTTGCAAGAGAAAGGTGTAGTGCCTACCCTGAGTGGATTTGCTATGCCAGAGACTAGATTTTACTATAGACAGAGACGAGAGAAGCCACTCCAGCTAGAGAGGATGTGTTCACACCAGGCAAGAAGGAGCTTACAGATTTGGGGCTGAGAGGGTGGAAGCTGCAGAACCAGGTTATGGAGTCCTACATGCCATGAGTCCCACCGCTATGAGAAGTGCGACATGCCCTGCTCTTCTGACAGTCCTGTTCCATTGCCTGTTTGTAAGATGCTATGGACCTAATAGAACAGTCCCTGCCTCAGCTGAAGCAGAAGAATCAAGAACTGTCAACCCTGCCTTCCTGTGCTTGCCATTCCACTGTCAACACTTAGCTGGACGTCACCCAGTCTTGTCTGCAAGGGTGGGTAGGAGCTGCGGGGTAGGAGCTGAGTGAGTCCAACTGAAGAATCTACCAGAAGCCTCTACTCCATACAGTGAGTTCTTGTGGTGCAAAGTAGCCTAAGATGTTATCTTTGTCTTCAGAGATCAAGATGGTCAGAGGATAAAACAACGCCTTTGGGACAGCTGGGCTGATGAATGCCAAGTGACAATGAGCGACAGAGATACAGCCAAGAGGATGGGCGCTGTGGGCCATGGGTGACAGCAATGGCTTCTGAGCACACTGGAGGTCTGACGTGGACCTCGAAAGAATGTCTGATTCTAGATTCATGCTCAGGAGGATAAAGGGTACCTCTACCACCTCTGCCAGTGATGAGTGTGTCTGCGCAGTTCTGTCCTCTCAGCTAGCTCTGTGTGGGACCTGGACAAAGTGTGGGACCTGGACAAAACACTGTCACTCTGTAGGTAAACAGGAAAATGGAGAAAGGTCAGTGAACCCTTGAAATTTCTACATATTGATGCCCAGAACCTGCTAATACATTAGCTTATATGCCAAAAAGGGGCTTTTGCAGGTGTGGTTGTACCCACGACAGTGTGGGGAGATTAGCCTGGCTGACGCAGTGGGCCCACAGAATCACAAATGTTATCATTGGAGAAAGTAAAGGACAGGGGAGTTAGAAGCAAAGGCGATAGGCCAACAGCAATGTGTGTGTGTGTGTGTGCGCTCATGCTACAGTGCCAACCTTGAATAAGAAGGGGACATGGACAAGGGAAATAGGAAGCCCCTGGAAATTTAAAAAGACAAAATGGATGTCCCTAAATCCTCTACAAGGAAAGCAGCTCTGCTGATACCTTGGTTTAAGGATTTCTAATATCTAGACTTGTGTCAAATACAAAAACCTGTCATCTGAAGCCACTGAATGTACATCATTGCAACAGAGGTAGGGAATGGATCCAGCGATCCACGTCTGGCATAGCAGCCCAGACCTGATTGATAGCAAGTCTCCAAATATTATCCCTTTGATCCAAAATTCCAAGAACTTTGAATATAATGGGCAAAGGGCATTTCCTAACTTAGAGTCACATCTGGCTGTGTGCAATAACCAGACCAGGTTAGCTTTTCTCACGTGCAGAGAGCCAGAAGAAAGGCAATGTTAGCCAGTAGAGCAGCCTCCAGTAGCAGCAGGCAGCAGGCTGCTCCATCCTTCTCCATCAGCACCTGCACCTCCAGCAGGAGGTTTGACCCTCACACTCTCAGGATGCCTGCTGCACTCCCAGGGTGGCTTCTGCATTTCAGACAGAGAGGGTGGGGAAGAGGAAACAAAGGCTTCCCTAGGCTCCTAGCCCCCAAAGACTGCTTTTGCACCTTTTGGGTCAGATTCCACTGGTCCAGCCACACTGGAGTATATAGGGATACATACTCCACCAGCATGCTGCTTCAGGCTTAGTTCTTTTCCAATAACAAATCTGCAGCCACGGCTGAATTTCAGCTCACATATGAATCCTTCAATTCTTGATTACTATAGCGGGTGTATGTATAATCCTATCAGGTTTACTCATGCTAGCCAGGGCTCTGGTTAGCCAGTGACAGGAAGCAAATTCCTGCAGCTTAAATTTCAAAGGCATTCATTGACCTTCCAAGCAATTAATCGAAAACTTTGTCCATACCAGCTCCAGGGAACAGAGTGCCACATCAACCACCCAGTGAGGAATCTTTTCTCAACGTGGTCTGACAGTTCCAGAAAGAACTCTGACTCTTGGGTCAGGGCCTCTCACTCCCTATATTCAGAGGAAAGTGGAACTTTGAAAATTCGGGCTGACTCATGTGTCCTCCCAGGGCTGTAGGAAAGAACATTTGTATTCAACTCCACCGTGGGTGTGTGGAATCAGGGATGCCGGGCTTTGACTCTGCAGTGTTCCTGACAAGTTCATGTTTTGAGGTACTGTTTGGGGGTGTTGTGAAACTTTAGGAGGGTTGGGTCGAGTTGGCACAAGTAAGTCACTTGGGATGGGTCTCTGAAGGTTATACTCAGCCCTTGCCCTCTATTTCCCTGGTCACCAGTGGCGTGAACAGCCGTAATACACACTTCTAACATGACATAAAGGCTTTGCCATGCCTCCCTTCCCACAACACACTGAGACCCTCTGAAAATGTGAGCCAAAAAAAAAAAAAAAAGCAAAACCAAAACCAACCTTTTCCTCAAATTGTTCCAGGCTGGTACTGTGATTGTGGGGGTGCATATGTAACTACCACAGCAAGGAGCAGAACTACCATGGCAAGAGGAAGACGGGAGTAATCATGTACAGGCAGACATGCCAGGCACAGGACCCTTTGGCTTTTTGGTTCAGTTTGGTTTTTTGTTTTTTGGAGGCAGGGTCTCTTTAACAGTCCTGGAACTCACTCTGTAGAAAACTGTGAAAACTCAGGCTGTTTAGGACAGCCTCTACATGTGACTTGAATATCTCCCAGTATGACATCGTAGTAAAGCAGAATGTCTCCAGAGCAAGTGAGCTAGCATTCTGTGAGAAACAAGGCAGAGGCTCCAGAATTCTTGTGACCTAGTTTGGTCAGTTCAGCCTTTTGGAATTGCTTACCCAGACACACTGGGGACTCAGGTCAGGCATGCTGAGCCCTGGGCACATTCAGGGTGATCTTTGGAGAGCAGATTCCACAACCTCTTTCTGCCAGAAACACTATACTGAGTTGAATTCTTGCTGCAGCTCCTGTGTGGTTTTGTTTTGAAAGACCAGGGTTGCCTCATGTGGACGACTCGCCTAGAAGAACGGGTTGCTCTATCGAGGTATGGCAATTGACCAGTCTTGGATCTCTTATAAACCCACTTCCATACTAGGTTCTGGTTTTAGCTTCAGCCCGAACCATTCTTTTTTCTTCTTAAAACAATATCTAGCTGAGCAGGGGTGGTGCACACCTTTTATCCCGGCACTTGAGAGGCAGAGACAGGCAGATCTCTGAGTTTGAGGCCAGCCTGGTCTACAAAGAGACTTCCAGGACTACTAATTAATAGTAAGACTCTGAGTGGTTATTTGGGAAACAGCTACCCAGACACAGAAAAACTCCACCTTGAATCCCAGCACTTGGGAGGCAGAGGCAAGCGGATCTCTGTGAGTTCGAGGCCAGCCTGGTCTACAAGAGCGAGTTCCAGGACAGGAACCAAAAGCTACGGAGAAACCCTGTCTCAAAAATCAAAAAAAAAAGAAAGAAAAACTCTGCCTACAGACCACTATCTCAATGGGTTCAAAGACAAATGGCTTTATACAGCCTAAGAACCAGGCACTGGGACAAAGATTGTGCCAGGCAGGGTTCCCTCACTTTGGTCAATATAATTCTAACAATGTAGAGGGAAGGGCAGGTGTAGTGTTGCACACTTTTGAACCCAGCACTCAGGGGGCAGAGGCAGGCGGGTCTTTGTGAGTTTCAGGATTGCCAGGGCTACATAGAGACCCTCTCAAAAACAAACAAAAACAAAATTCAAAGGGAGAATTTGAAACTGGCCATTTCTCAAATGAAGATAGGCATAGGGTGCACACTCGGGAGACCGAGGTTTCTGCGTGGCCCAGCACCCCTGCTAGAGCTGACAGCATCCAGTTTAGTTATTAGGCAGACCAGGAATAGGCTGTCATACAGCACAAATGCCCCCTCCCCCACCATCTGTCCCATTGAGGGCGAATCTTTCAGGAGATAGCATGAACAGACAGGGAAGCAACACATGGCTCAGATGATGTCTGGGTCAGGGATTTCGAAGAACCTTGGTTTGGTGCCAGGACATTTAGAATGACGCCGGCACCGCGGCAGAGAAGACGCCAGCATCGCGGCAGAGACTAGGAAGGTCTGGTAGAAGTCCCGCAAGGCCCATCCACACGGTTAGGTAGCAGCCTCTGCTCGCTGGACAGCTGGTTTGTTCAGTTGGTTTACCGGATTGGTTAGGCCCCAGCCTGGACAGCTGAGGTCCAAGGTTTTCATATTTATGTGAGGCAAGCAAGTTGTAAAGGTGGGAGACCGGGTGGGGGCGGAGGGGAGGGGAAAGCGTGAGATGTGGGTGCAGATTTAGGGGATAGAGGGTTACCATACAAGAAACTGATTGACTGGATTTTATTTTGCCCAGAGGCAGGTGGTTTACGGGCTTGCAGAATTCTACCCTGCTTCCTGATCGCCATTATGCAAACGCACCTTTCTCTGGCACTCGCTGTTAGCTTGGTACGGAAAGGAAAGGCTCAGATCTCACGTGCCTCTTCTCTTCCTGTCCGTCATTGGTTCTCTCAGTCCCTCGGCTTGTCGCTCCGCTTTTTACATCTGCCAGGCCCACTTCTCTACCTTTCTAGATATCCAGCGCAATTGGGTTTGTCTGGCAATTCCCCTTACTCTGGCTCCTCCTAAGGATGCTTCAAGACCCGTCACTACGCATTGTACGCATTGTACGTAAAAGATTCCCCCCACCCCCAAGCCGGGCTGTGGTGGTACACACCTTTAATCCCAGCACTTGGGAGGCAGAGGCAGGCCGATCTCTGTGAGTTCGAGGCCACCCTGGTCTACAAGACCCAATTCTAGGGCAGGCACCAAAGCTACACAGAGAAACCCTGACTAGAAAAAAAACAAAACAAAACAAACAATCAAAAAAGATCTCCCCCAATGGGGTCCCTGAAACCTGTGGTCCAGTCATGGGGTCACTTATTTCCTCAGATATTCTATTACATAGTCCAATTATCTGCACAATTTTAAGGACCAGCTGCTGTGATTAGGTTACATCCTGGGGCCAGGAGTGGATTTCCTCAGAAAGAACATTATTAGAGAGGGTTCTGAAATCTCACTACATTCAAATTCCAGCCCCAACAATTTTGAGCCTGTTCCCCATGTAACCAACACCCTTCTAAGTTCATTTTCTTTCTTTTTTTATTTTTAATTTTTTAATTTTTTTTTATTTTTAAGTTCATTTTCTCAGCTGCAAGCTAATAGTACCTAGTTCAAAACCTCTGTGGAGAGCTCCTGAAATAATTTCCAACAGAGATTAGCCCAAAGCCTGGGCCAGGGCAAAGCCAAACAAAGAGTGTATATTGTTAATACTAATTATTATTATGAGACTATGTATCAGAATACATGTGACAAATAAGTGTTCTGCTCACTGAGGTAACCCTCTATTGCTTAGTAACCTTTTTTGTTTGTTTGTTTTTGAGACAGGATTTCTTTGTTGTTTTGGAGCCTGTCCTGGAACTAGCTCTTGTAGACCAGGCTGCCCTCGAACTCAAGAGAGATCTGTCTGCCTCTGCCTCCCAAGTGCTGGGATTGAAGGCCTGCGCCACCATCGCCCAGCTGCTTAATAACCTTTGATGTTTCCTCTAAGTTTCTAAGTTACAGATATGATTCTGTAATTCCAGCACTCAGGATGTGAAGTGGGCAGGGGGACCACGAGCTCCAGCTAGCCTGAGTTGTTGCATAAAACCCACAGTCCTGTCTTAAAAACAAGTTGTTGTTTTTTAACCTCTAGATTTCCACAAGGCACACTTTTATTGTTTGATGTGAACTATGTGACCATGTTTGGGGTTTGCAGTTTAGAGGAAGGCAGGCAGACTGTGCTTTTGTTTTGAATAATTTATTTATTTGTAAAAATCAGTTTTTGAGGCAGAGTCTTGTATAGGTAGCCCAGGTTGCCTGGAACTCCACAAGCAGGGAAGGATGGATGACCTCAGACTCCTGATCCTCCTGCCTCCACTTCCCAAGTGCTGGGATTACAGGTGTGCACCACCAAATTACATGGTACTGGGTGAAAAACAGAATTTTGAGCACACTAGGACAAACACTTTACCAGCTGAGCCAAGAGCTAAGACCCTAGCCTAGGAAGGCTACGTTTTCAACATTCCTTTCACAAATCAAAAGTCTCCAAGGTAGTTTTGTATTTTCTGTTGCCATTTTATTTTTCCCAGTTTTATTACATACTTTTGTTGAATTTTCTTATGAGGCCTTGATTGGCTTTGGAACTTAATAGAATTTAATGGCCTCAAATTTGCAACAGTCCTCCTGCCTCTGCCCCCAAATGTAAATTGTAATTTCTAGCAATGAGGGCCTGGGGTCAGGTAAACAAACCAATACTCCACCAGTAGCCTTCCTTTGAAAACCCAGTGTCTTTTTTTTCCCCTCCTTCTGTATAGAGTGACTGGGGAAAGCGGGCTGATTACCCGAGCAGAATAATGTATACATGACTGTCTTCATGGTCACCACCTCCCTTTGGCCTTCAGCTGTGCCTGATGAAGCTGTCTCTTTGGCATGTATGTCCTAACCTGTGGGCTGTCTCGAACAGAAAACTCCACTTGTATTTATTTCGGGAACATATGATTTTATCTTAGGGACCTTAATGCAGCTCATAATATCAGCACCCTCCCTCTGGATACACAGCACATTCTCTCCATTGTTAATCCTGCTCCCAGGGCGGGTGGCAGCTTCTCAAGGCTGTGCTGGAATTACAGGCCACTTTGTTTGTGCAATTGCTTGAGAAGCCTGGCACCATTGATTTGCATCGGTGCCTCCGGAATAGCCTTTTGCCATCTCCTTAAAGATACTATCTAAGCTGTGAAATTCATTAAATAGCCCCAGAAATGGATCAGGTTATTTAACACAACATCCCTAATGGTGCAATATCTCAGCTGTCTATACTGATAGCGAACATTGTCTTGGATAGCGTTATCAGTCCAGGACACCCGCTATGAATATTGATCCCGGGCTTGTTACAGCCATCACTTGCCATCAGGACAGGTCAGAGTTGGAACCCACCTAGCATCAAAGCAATTTAAAGACAGCACTCAAACAGAATTTTAATGTCCAGGCTGGGGAAAGAAGAAGAAGAAGAAAGCAAAAAAAAACAACAAAAAAACAAAAAACAAAAAACCAACAGCCAAATCAACCCTACGCACAGAGGGAACGTATGCATTCCGTAGAAACAGCCTGGGTAGCACATGTGCCACACTAGTGGGTCAAGCATCAAGCACATTTCCCAGTTGTGCCTGAAGGGAGGTTTCACTGCCTGATGGTTCATACCAAGTGAGTGGTCAGAGAAACGGTTCCCTGAAACTTCCTGCCTCTGTCTCCCCTCGGCGGGAAGACATACCCTGGTCTTTGGGCGTTTATCTCCAGGCTGAATGAGTGAGACAGCAATGTTTCTTCCATGTCAGTTAGTATCCAGAGTCAAACACTAAGCAGGGTTCCTGGACTGTCGCCCTGTAGTGAACACACACACAGGAGAAACGGTGAGAAAGTGAAGACAGCAATATAAAATCCCATCACAAGAAGGCATGCTCAGGAGTCTTCAGATTACACAACGTGGCCTCTCCATATTCTTGGATTTTCTCTCCAATGTGCAACTTCCTGCCATTTTTGGTCCCTTTTCTGTATTTAGAACCATAGACTTCAAAGGAAAAATGACTCATACAAAAGGAAAAACCTTTATATAACTTAAACAACAACAACAAAAAGAGGCTATGGAAGTACAATGACATAATCCAAGTTCTGTCTGATGCGGGGGGGTAGGATATCGGGGCTCTTTCCTGTTCCTCTGGTTTAGGATGTGGGTGCCCTCTGGGATGCTTACCCCACCCTCCCATTCTTATGAAACAGCCTCAGTGTTCGCTCCAGAGAAGAGGGCAAGAGAAGGAACGTTTTATCTATTCCCAGTTACCCTGAAAAAACTAATATATATATTATGGAAAAAGGTAGCTGGAATTGGGGTCAATAGAGGAGGGGAGAGAAAGAAAACGGAAGACTTAAAAAATGTGGGAAGAGGTGACAAAGGGTTATCCAAACAGAAAACAAAGTGTGTGCATTCCAGAAGGATCTGTGATTTGCAGGCCTTGTCCCTGGTCCCCAGCCTCTCAGCTTCTGGGCTCTTTTCCCTGAGTTTCTCATGGCACAAATTCCCTTTGGCAGGGGGGTTTTCTGGTGGGCTTGGGCTGGGTACTTCCTTCCCACCACTTTAAAAGCGCAATCCGTCTTTGCTTTAAGGCTGGAGCTGACTTGAATTTCGGCAAGGCTTTAAAGTCGGCAGGGAATATGGTGGGCACCCCTGGGAGGGACTAAAAGGTTTGAATGAGAAAAGCTACAAGGAGCTAGCCCCCCGAGGATGCCTCTTTACTAATAGATAGGATTAGTAGCCCCCAGCACTTTAGTGCGAAAGAGTCCCCTCCTCTTCCTACTTCTTACCTGCTCAGACAATATTAATTGCCAAGACATTGTCTGGGAACCGCATGGGGCAAAGAAGAAAGGAGCGGCGGGGTCCGAGGTGGCTCTGGGGAGTGGAGTTAAGTGAGCGATGCTTCAGAACTGACCGCTGAAATAAATGCCTAATGTTCACAGCGGTGACAAAAAGAAGGAAAGTCACCACGGGTGTGGCCACAGTGAGTACAGTGAGCTTTCCCTCACCGCCAATGCTGGCTGTCCTCCCTGGAGGGGGGGGGCAGATGGGGCCATTTTAATCGTATCTCTTCTCTGATCTTAAATTCAAACCAACGGGCATCTTTTAACCTTTTCCTTCTTGTGGTTGGGCAAGGATGGGGGTCAGAGATAGAGTCAATTTCTGATACTAATGATGGAATCTGTGACTGTGGGCAGCGAAAATGTCACTCTGGGTAACTGAAAGAAAGACAGCACCCTCAGTCGAGCTACCTTGCCCTGAGCCCACGGCCATCCTGGTTGGACACTTAATCTTTCCTATAATTCACCCTTTGGCCTCTGACCCCTCTCTGGGTAGAAAGAAAAGTCTCCTGTGCAAGGAGAATTTTTCGCTTCCATTTTCCAAGACAGAGGACGTGCTGAAAAAATCTCTCTAGCCCAGTCTAGACTCTTGTTGACCGCAGTGACCCTGGATAGATCTTTGCTCATCTTTGAACCTCATTTTTCCTGTCTTTGAAACGCAGACTGTAGTCCCGGGCCACGCCCACCTCACAGGGAAGCTTAGAAAATCAAAAGAGAGTGAGAAAACCCCAGGGCTTTGTAAACTGTAAACACACCGAGGCTTTAAAAATTTGAGGTAAATGGTCTGACGTCGTTACTGTGGTTCACAGATGGTGCATGAGATGCGCCAAGCATCATTGCGGAGGGATTAGGCTTAGGCTCGGTGGCGTCTTCAGGTCAAAGACAGATGGCAAGTGCTCCAAGAGAAATAAGTAAACTTCAGTCAGGTAGGTGTGTGAGTAGAGGGGATACTCGAGATGAAAGCCTCCCTGGCGCCCTTCACGAGTTTCTACAGGATGGAAGGACACTCGCGCAGCTTGCAACCGTGACCCCTGGATTCGGGAGCGCGCATTGGCCGGCAAGGATCCCTCTGGTCCAGGTCAGCCGCCACCACGCCACGCGAGATAGTCCTGAGGCAACTGCGAACTCACCCTGCACGTGGCGGGGGTCTGGCCAGTGCAAGTGCCAATCCGCAAGCAGCCCCCCGCTGCTCTCCTCCCGCCCCGCCTCCTTGTCCCCCTCCCCAGCTTCACTTGGCGGGGAAAATCCAGTTGGAGACTGGAGCGCTGTGACCGAACCACAACCAAAGGCAAGCCCTAGTGCACCCATCCCGGACCGGTTGAAGCCGGCCTCCAGTCCGTGGGAGGCGGGTATGCTGGCATGGCAGGATGGCGGGGCCAAGGCGGCTCCTTCTCACCACAAGATTTCCTTCTCTGTCCTGGACATCTTGGATCCGCAAAAATTCACGCGAGCTGCGTTCCCACCGGTGCGTCTAGCTGCCCGGGAAGCCAAGAAAAGTTTAGCGGAGGTGGAAGCAGGGGAAGACGCCAGCCCCGAGTCTACGATCGGGTCGCAGGACACCCCTGGTAAGAATGCGAGGTGGTTTTCAGTCTAAGACGGTATCCGTGTGTATGGAGCAGCCACGGTCTGATGAATGGATGTTGGTGGCCTGGGAACTAGAGAAGGCGCACCCGCGCAGGTGCGAACTGAAGCATCCCTCCTTGGAAAAAGAAAGAGACAGGGATGAGGTTGAGATTCCAGGGCAGGTATGTGCCTCATTGCTGAGCACCTGCTCAGTGCGTGAGCGCCACAGCTCTGCCTGGCTTGCACATCTAACGGAAATGTTTTACGCTGTCCACGTGCTAGAACCTGGGCTAGGAGCAGGGGTAAAGGTTATGAAAACGCCTATCAAGTATATAGTATCATCAACACCACTCCTTTTTTTATGGTTGAGGTAACTGAGACCAGGATTAGGTCCTTATTTTCAAAGCTTCCGAAACACCTGCAGAGCCCGTCCGTGCCTTCACCTTTCCTGGATCTGACAGGGGACTGGGGGTGGGCAAACAGGAAGCTTTTGGTGCTTTCTCTTCTAGACTATTCCATCTCATCCCTGAAGGTGGTTAACATCAAAGGAAGGGTTCAGGAAAGTTTGTGGCTGGAATTTAAGACAGAAGGATTCATGCCGAGTGGGACATGGGCATGGGATTCCTTGGAGGGACGCTGAAGGTCTAGGAACTCTGGTCCTGGGGAAGGCTGTATGCAGCACAGTCCCCTGCTCCTCTTTTTTAAGTTTGGCAGTGATTGTCTGGGGCCCAGAAGCCTCTGGTGGCCTGGCTTGGGGTCCGGCTGAGGGCCTGGATTAATTGTTTGGATGGTCTCTCTGTTGGGCCGCATTCCCCTCCCCCTCAACTCCTTGATCGATATTCTATTACTGGCGACTGCATATCTCCTGCCCGCAGCTTGCAGGTACTGACTTCAAACCCCCTTTCCCTGTCTGATCCTAATATTGTTCGATTAAAACTTACCTTTAATAGATGACATCTATCGATCAGGCCCCGGACAAATCTGAAACTCTATTAACACGGCCGGAGAGAGAAGATGGGAAAGGGGGAATTTCTCCTTTTGGGGGGAGGGGGGACTTAATAACTTCTTTTTTAATTGCTAGGAGTCCCACAGCAAAATAGGCTTCTAGGGACCGGGGAGATTCAATAGTAAACGCATTTGACATTCCCATATCATAATACACAGCCGACTCCTCTCTCCTCGGGTCGATGACGTCACTGTACTTTCTTGATATGGGGTGCCATCCGACATATACTTTTTGGGTGACTATTTAAGGGTAGATTTGTAAAGGGCAAGAGGATACCGTATTCCTGAATCTGCTCCCTAAGATGTGCGGGCTGGGGACAGAAGAGGACACAGCGAGAGTGGAGTTGGATCAAAGGGAAAGCTAAGTGCTCTCGGGGAGTACAAGAAGGTTTGGGGATGCGGACGGGTGGAGTTGTTACGGGCTTCTGGTCACCCTGCCCTTCTCTCTTAGATGCCACGGGCCGAGGCATTGGCCCCGCGTCCCCCCTGGAAGGCTCGGAAGCGGAAGAGGAGGAGGAAGCTGAGGACGCGGGGCGCGCTCAGCTGCGGGAGCGGCCGGAGCGCTGGCAGGGGGTTCACGAGCGCTCCCCAGAGGCCCGGGCGGTGGTGACGGGAGTGGGGGAGAGTGGCACCGACCCGCTGCCAACATCCCCCGGCTCCCCCGGCTCCCCGCGGCCCCGGCGCCGGCGATCTGAGCCTAGCTGCGCCAAGCCACGGCGCGCGCGCACAGCCTTCACCTACGAGCAGCTGGTGGCTCTGGAGAACAAGTTCCGAGCCACGCGCTACCTGTCTGTGTGCGAACGCCTGAACCTGGCTCTGTCGCTCAGCCTCACCGAGACGCAGGTCAAAATCTGGTTCCAGAACCGAAGGACCAAGTGGAAGAAGCAGAACCCGGGGGCCGACGGCACAGTGCAGGCGGGGTGTGGTACCCCGCAGCCTGGGACATCCGGTGCAGTGGCGGGAGCCTGCGGCAGTAGCACCGGGAGCAGTCCTGGCCCCCAGGTTCCAGGAGCTCTGCCGTTCCAGACTTTCCCCACCTATCCTGCGAGCAACGTCATATTTCCCCCTTCCTCCTTCCCGTTAACGACAGCCGCCACGGGGAGTCCCTTCACTCCTTTTCTTGGGCCCTCCTACTTGACCCCTTTCTATGTCCCGCACCTGTAAATCGGGTACTCCAAATGAATCGGGATTCCCGAGTTATCAGTATGGTGGTGTGGACCCCTGCATCACCGAGGGGCACTGGCCGCCCCCTCCTGGTGTGTTGGTGTCTGTGTGCCCCTTCCCTCCAGCCACCAGAGGGCGAGGAGAAGCCGCCTGCTGGACTCCAAACCACACAGGCCACTGAGGAGTCAAGAAAGTGTCCAGACCAAGCTGACTTCAAACCTTCCAGCTTCTGGACGTTGCTCTTCGCTTTCATTCACTTCCAGGGCTCTGTTTTTAAAGGGCCTGGGTAGTCAATACCAGGCTAATAAGGGTTGCCAGGGTGGAGACCAGAGGGAGCCAAGAATGTCCTGGGCACCAGCTGCTATCACCAAAGACTGAATATTTCAAGGTCCCAGGACGTTCCGAGAAGAACTTTCCTTCCTGGTGGTGGAATTGGCTCAACACAGTACTTCCTCTCACGTCCTGAACAAAGCTGGAGCCAGTTGGACCCAAAGCAGAAAGCAGCTATCGAATGGACTATTTTCAAGATGCCTAACTCAGCATTTCTAGATCTTCATTTGAGATTCAGGCTTGAGCCAGTTACTGACGCTAACAGACTACCTTGTTTTCTGTGTGTAGACTCTAGGCGTATCAGGAAGTTGTTTAGCGTTGTGCCTAGACGGACGTGGAAAAGACACAACTCTGTTGCCTCGCAGGGTTTGAGAATAGCTTGGTCAGACGACAGCAGTGTCCCAAATGCACAAAAAGGACAGTAAAGGGAATGATGACCCAGAGGCTATGGTGAAGTCTGTGTGTGAGTTGGTGTGATGTGCTCATCTGTCCATCCGACACCTTCATGGACTTCCAAACTGACAAGTTGGAACAGAGCAAGGTCCACGAGCAGGCATTGCAGTCAGGCATTTGCCTGCATTTTTGAAAGCACAAGTGTAACATATTTAAAATACCCGAGATTCTGACTTGAAAACCATTCTTGTTCTAAACAGATTTTTTGTTATTGTTGTTCCTCCTAATGACAGTGAACAAGCAAAAGTTGTAAGAGCCTGGGAAAGGAATACTTACCAAGTGTAAAGAGTTGTTGTGGAGGCCAAAACCTTTTTCACCAATGGGCTCAAGGATACATATGTTCTGACTGCTGCTTTCTTTATTAAAACAAAGCAAAGGTAGTCTGTGGAGTTCCCTTGCTGGTTTTGTTTGAAATACTAGTTTTCTGTGTTATTTGGTCTTGTAGTCACCCCTCAAGACCCAGATGACTCCATCTGCCCTATTTTGTGTTTCATTTTTACTTTTTTGATAGCTTGAGGCTAGCCAACACCTAAATGAATACTGTATTCCCTACAATTTCTTGGCAGCCTGTACCACTAAAATTAAACTTAATGATCAACAGCTTTAAGTTAAAAACACACACTGAAATTATGACCATTATAATCTTGAAATAATTAACTTTATTATTATGAGGAATGATAGAAAATACTCCCCCCTTTCTTCCAACTTATATGAAGACTTCATCTTCTGGGACTCTAAGATTTGTGAGTTTGAATTATTTCATTGTGTATTTGGTAATTAGACTCTTTCCCTTCTATCCTGAAGAATAATGTCCCCAAACACGGCATCATAGCTTCTCAAAAGACTGTTGGTGCCAGATGAGATTAGAAATGAAGTTACTCCAGCCGAGAGTACAATTTTATTCACCGTACATGCTGGTAAAACAGTCCTCCAGTGAGTGACCGCTTGTCCTTGACAGCAGCATCCCATGTCTGTGAACATATACTGCAAATGCTCAAAGATAAGATCTGAACAAAGAGGTCCAATTTCTGCAATAAGTGGGAAACATTTCACTCCAGCCCTTCCAGGGGCCAGGACCATAGACTTCAGAGGAAGTAGAGACTTAGCCTTGTCCTGTCACCCAAAATCCTTCCTCACACCACACACTGTCAGAGTGATGTCCAAAGTGTGTGACTTTGGACTTCTCAAAAGGCCCAGTAATGTTCCAACCAACTCCTTAGACTTGTTTTTATTGATGTGTTGACCTAATAAATTCTTTTTGTAATCATTTTGGTTAATTATTCCTTGCTCATTATTATCAAAACTTAACAATTTTATAATCATCAGAGGATGTATATATCTACTCCCCTTCTCCCACCAGCTAGCTCACAGCTAATAATAATACTTCCTTATGGATCTGTGCTACATGTACATGAAGTTAGAACATTTGTGGGCAATTTTTACAAACACATTCAGGGTCGATTTGGCAAAAGTAAAGCATCTTTGAAAAAAATTTTAACTTCTGGTTTATTGAATAAATCAATACCTACCCATCAGGTTTCTAGGACGTGAGTGTCCTAGCTTTACTTTACAAATTCCTAGTACTCCACTCCCAACCCAAGAGTCTGGTGGATATCTTTACAAAGTCTAACCATTTTCTTGGTTGTAGATTTCTGGGGAAATCTATAAAAGTGACTGTTTTTGATTCTCTCTTAAAGGCATGCAACCAGGAAGCCTTTTTTTTTTTTTTTTTAAAGGGAATGAGTAGGGGACACTTCTCATGTTAAGAAATCCCCAATCCATTTGGCAGGTACAGATTATTGTTTTGGCATTTTGTAGGAAGGTCATGAGGCAGAGTCTCACTGTGAGGCTCTATTTTCTTGTCAAGGAGCTCACTGTGTAAACCAGGCTGGCCTAGGACTCATGGTGATTCCTCAAGCTGTGTGACTGAGCTGTTTGAGAAGTAACATCAGCAAGGCATATGCCTGTAATTCTAGCACTTGGAAGGCTGAGGTAGGAGGATCACCTTTAGAATTCAACTTTAGATTGGGCAACATTTTGAATTTCAGGCCATCTTAGACTACTAAGTTAGACACCCCCCCTCCCCCAGAAACAAAACAGAACAAAAAAAAAAAAACAAAAATAAGAAAAACCATCTCTCACCTGCCTAGCATTTAATACTACTGGGAGAATAACATAAGAACTTCAGTACATGCTGGATACATTTAAGAGGGCAATGACATTACATAATCTGTAACAGATTCAGAGAGAAAGAAACTCAGTTCCTCAGAGCCAAGAAAAGCTTGAAGGTGTTGAAGGCAGGCAACCAAGAAGACACAAGTGGGTCACACCAAACCCCTCCTGGTTCCCTCAGGCTGTGATTCACCAGGATCTCAGCTAAAGTGGGAAAGCATAGTTGAATTATGGCCTCTGACCCCTGATAGGCTGGATTTAAGGTTCACCACCCTATCCTCCATGGAAACAGGACTTTGGAAAATTCCTGGTGCCCGTGTCTCAGTTTCCTCAGTATAACATCTGTCACAGAAGGTGATAGAGGGGACCCTTGAAAAACTATATGGAAAGCATTTAACTTAGTACCTGGTAGAATGATGTCATTTTAGCCAAAAAAGACTTAAAAAATGTTGGCCTTAAGGAAGGAGGTAGATGGAAGTTTCTGTCCCACCTGGTCCACAGCTGTTCAGCCCCAAAGAAACACACAGAGTTACATTAATTATAAACTGTTTGGCCTATTAGCTCAGGCTTATTATTAACTCGCTCTTACAACTTAAATTAATCTATAATTCTTGTCTTTGTTTAGCCACGTGAATTGGTACCTTTTCTCAGTTGTAGCATTCTTATCTTGCTTCTTCTGTGTCTGACTGGTGACTGCATATCTGTCATTCTGCTTCCCAGAATTCTCTTAGTCAGGTTGCCCTGCCTATACTAACTGCCTGGCTACTGGCCAGTGTTTTATTAAGAGTGACAAATATTTACAGTGCACAAAAGTATTATCCCACAGCAGTAGGTAATGTGATTTAGTGGTTAGAGGGGTTGTCTAGTATGTGGGGGGCCAGGGTTCAGTCCTGAGTACTGATATGCCTAACCCTACCATTTGTTTACAAAATATCTGCTTATTTATTTTGTTGTATAATGAACATCCAGGGGTAAGTGAGTATAGCAGAGTCATATAAATTGGAGTACTTGAAAAAAAGTTTTTTTTCTGTTTTTTTTTTTTTTTTTTTTTTTCCCAAGACAGTGTTTTCCTGTGTAACAACCCTAGTTGTCCTGAAACTAGCGCTTGTAGACCAGGCTGGCCTTGAACTCACAGAGATCTGCCTGCCTCCTGAGTGCTGGGATTAAAAAGCATGCGCCACCACCGCCTGGAGTTTTGTTTGTTTTTTGAGAAACGGTTTCTCTGTGTAGTCTTAGCTCTCCTGGAGCTCTCTGTAGACCAGGCTAGCCTTGAGCTCAAAAATTTGCCTGTCTCTACTTCTTGAGTACTGAAATTAAAGATTGTATACCACCATCACCCAGCCAAAATTTTTTTTATTTTATGGGTATGAATGTTTGTCTGAATGTGTGTCTATGCACCATATGTGTGCGGTGCCCATAGAGGCCAGAAAAGGGCATCAGAATTCTTAGAGCTAGAATTACAGATGGTTGTGAGTAGCCATGTGGGTGCTGGAGATTGAACTCAGGTACTCTGGAAGAGCTGCAAGTGCTCCTAACCATGAAGCCATCTCTCCAGCCTACTGCTTCCTCTACCTCCTTCTCTTCTTCAACAGAGTCTTGTGTATGCTATGCAGCCATAGCTTGAACAAGCTATGAAGACAAGGATGCCACAGTTTGTATTCTATTTGAGTGTTTCTGGTCTGGCTTCTTTTTGCTCAACATTATTAGTGTCCTCCATGTTGATTTGGGTAGTTATAGATCAGTGCCGCACCAGCGTGGGCTGGAATCAAGAATCTCGGCAGAGGGTGTCTGGATTGAATGACTGCACAGAGCACAAGGTTGAGGTGGAACAGCTTCTTTTATTGTCTTGCTGGGGCTGGCTTTTATACTGTGGCACCAAATGAGGAGGGGGCAGCAAAGGGACTGTAACCTGACCCTGGCAGGGATCAAGGAATGGTCCCGTCCCCCCCCTCCCCCCCCTCCCCTGCTCCAGGAGCAGAGGGAATTTATTATGTTTTCCTTGCAGATAAGCACCTCAAATGGGGGCAGGGATATCAACTTGGGGCTGCAGTTCCCACAGATCAGTGGTTCTCAACTTCCTAATGCTGTGAACCTTTAATACAGTTCCTTTTGTTGTGGTGACCCCCAATCATAACATTATTTTTATTGCTACTTCTTAACTAATTTTACTATCATTATGAGTCATAATGTAAGTATCTGATATGCATGGTATCTGATATTCAACCCCTGTTGAGAACCACTGTAGATTCTTTGCCTTTGTAACTGTTGGTGATTTTTTTTTTTTTTTTTGGTAGATTGAATGCTTCAATTTAGAATGGTATCCATTCTACCATCACTGGGAATTTGCAAACATTCCAATTTGAGGCTATCATGTTAGACCCAATACTGGACCTGTCCTTTGATACATGTAACTTCATGTTCTTTTTGGTAATACATCTAAGTATGAGGTCCCTGTGTAGCTATATACACAGTCTAGATTTAGTCGAAATCACCAGCATTCCTGTGTGGGTGAAGCAAGTTTCATCTCTCTCTGCAGTGACGGAGCACTCCACAGTGTTCATCGTCCACCCAACACTTACTTCATTTCTGGTAGTGCTCGATGTTGAACCTAGAGTTCCACTCATGTTAGACGAGTGCTCTACCATTGAGCTACAGTCCCAGCCCCCTCCTAACACTCTCGGTTGCCTTTTTCATCGGGCTGGTTCTGTAAGGTGAGGATAAGTGCCTTGGTGGTTTTAATTTTCATTTCCTGGAGAGCAATGACTGTTGACACAAATGCCTTTGGGCCATTTGATGGGGTCATTTGTCTATCTTTTTGATGAAGTACCTGGTCAAGTCTTTAGCCCCTCCCCCATTTGTTAGTAAAACAAACTGAGTCTTGGACAGCAAGTGACTTACCCAAGGTTGCACAGCTAGTAGAGAAATATCAGAGGTGGC
Source organism: Alexandromys fortis (assembly GCF_014885135.2). Lineage (NCBI taxonomy): Eukaryota > Metazoa > Chordata > Mammalia > Rodentia > Cricetidae > Alexandromys > Alexandromys fortis. The sequence goes on along the minus strand of NW_026067909.1, from coordinate 1,356,963 downwards.
CCTAATGACTCCAGGGTGGTTTAAACTACTCGTGGACCACCAATCATATAAAGTGTTTGATTAAAGGGTGGGGGATACAGCCTAGTAGGAGCTCTACATTCAATATCCAGTACAGGAAAACAAGTTGTGGTTAAAATATTGGTAAATAATTTGAGAACTGTGTGACATACTCTAGGGCTAAGGTAAATAGTGTTAATGTGGAAGGAAAGGGTATCTCCTCCTCGCTCCTCCCTTTTCCTTTTGACAATGCCTCAGCTGTGTCTGAGGAGCTGACAAACTCAGTTCCTGTTCTGTACCAGTTCACTTTCCCACCAGCAATGCATAGTCTGGTTTCTTCTCATTCTGGCAACGCTTGTTATTTTCTCTTTATCTTGTAGTTTCCTTTGTCTTCCCAAATACTGTCATTTGGATCTTGAGTGTCTGCCCCATCCCCCACCCCCAAGGCCTCATGTTAGCCTCAATACCAGCTTGAGATGCTATTAGGAGATGGGGATGGTATTTAGGGGGTGGGACCATGTGAGGGGAAGGTTTGCCCTAATCTTTTCGTCTCTTTTTGCCTCTTGGCTTCTGTGAAGTTAATTGGCTTCCTTTGGCACTTCTTGTCATTTTGTAGCCACAGGCCCAGAGCAATGGAGTTAACCAACCAAGAATTAGAGTTTCTACAATGTCCAACAGGTCCCTATCATGTTGAATATCTCAGGTATTTTTATAATAATGAAAAGATGATATGGGATCCCCCTCTGTATGTTATGAATATGTTTTACTACCACTGGTTATTAAAGAAGCTATTTTGGCCAATGACTTAGTAGAGTAAAGCCAGGCAGGAAATCTGAACAGGTATATAGAAGGAAAGTAGGCAAAGTCAAAGAAACACCATGTAGCCGCCAAAGGAAAAAGAGGCCAGCTGCCAGTCAGAACCTTACCAGTAGGCCACAGCCTTGCAGAGATATATAAATGAATAGAAATGGGTTAATTTAAGATGTGAGAGTTAGCTAGAAATATGCCTAAGCTATTGGCCAAACAGTCTTGTAATAAATGTAGTTTCTCTGTGTTATTATTCAGGTCTGGGCGGCTGGGAAACGAACAAGCAGTCTTTGTTTACAAAAAGGAAACTGATATAACTGATGACCGAGGTCTGCAGACCTTTAAAACACCTATTATATTAGATAGGTGCCATGTCCCAGGGTGTAGTAATAAGAGCGGTGGGGCTGCGTCCCTGGCACCCGGCTGCCCGCATGGCTAGCTTATGCCCGAAATAATTACACAGAAACTATATTCTTTTAAACACTGCCTGGCCCGTTATCTGTATCCTCTTACTGGCTAGCTCTTACATATTAATCTAACCCATTTCTAATAATCTGTGTAGCCCACGAGGTGGCTTACCAGAGAGGCTCTTAACCTGCGTCTGTCTGGAGTGGGAGAATCATGGCGACTCCTCGACTCAGCTTCTTTCTCCCAGCATCCTGTTCTGTTTTCTCCTCCTACCTAAGGGTTGGCCTATCAAATGGGCCTAGGCAGTTTCTTTATTAGTAAGAAATCACTCCCACATCAACAGGGCTTTACCAGTTCAATATAGGACCTTCAAGTCCAGGCTGGCCTTGGACTCCAGATTCTTCTGCCTCAGCCTTGTGAGTGCTGGAATTATAGGATGTGCCAACAGTTCCACCTTGTTTCGAACATTCAGAGCTCTTTATAAAATATTCATTTATTTCTATTTTATGTGTTTGCCTGGATGCATAAATGGATATCATGTGAAGAAATAATAGCCTTGGGAGGCAGAAGAGGACAGTAGACACCTCCCAGGCCCCCCAGAATTGGAACTACAAATGGTTTTGAGCTGTCATGCGGGTTCTGGGAACTGAACCCAGGTCCTCAGAAAGAGCAGTAAGAGATCTTAACTACTGAGCCATCTCTCCAGAACCCCATGAATGACAGGACAGCTAAAGGCTGTCTTGTTTGTTCCTAGTTCCCTTTTCTCTTTCTCTCTTTTGACTTTGAGATATCTTTATTTGTTCAAAATGCTTCTACCCTCCCCCCCACTTCCTTTGTATAGTAAAACAAATACACAGGGAAAAGACACCCCTCTTCCCTTCCTTTGTACAGATATTTCTTGGGTATCCGTTATGTGCCAGGCGCTGCCCTCAAGTCTGGGAAAATAGTGGAAAGATGTTTCCTTGACACTGGGCCAGATGAGGTCACAAACAGGTGAGCAGTTGTGCTAGAACACGTAGCAAATGTCACAACTTCCTTGTTAGCTGTTTCTGTACAAAGAAGCAGTGTCTTTAGCACTGATGACATTTGGACTTCTGGCTAGAAATAAATAATTCTATGAATTTTACCTTTGCTGGGTTTTTGCTCTCCATATCTGGCTTGTGCTTGCTAAGACCGTGCCAGGTATTTGAAAACACCCAGAACATGGCAAAAAACAGTCCAAGCACATGATATGGCCAACCTGAGGTCCCGTGTTTTCTGAGTAGAATCATTTCTTCCTCTTTCCAAGCCATGAGTTTCTACTATGGATTTCTAAATTAAGTTCAGGTGGAACTACATGTCATGATTAAGAGAAATCTCCATCCGGGGCCAGAGACTTGGCTCAGTGGACAAAGGCACTTGCTGCCAAGCCTGATAACCTGAGTTCAATCCCCAGAACCCATAGAATGGAAGGGGAGAACTGACTCCCACAAGTTTTCTTCTGATCTCAACATGCACAGTGTGACACCTGCTCTCGCTGACCCAGAATAAACAAACAAACAAATAAATGTAAATAAATCTGTCTTCTTGATAGTAAGATCCATCAGTTTATGCGACTGGACCTGTGGCTGATTTTGAAACTCCTTTTAAAAAAGATTTATTTTTATTTTATGGATATGAATGTTTTACCTGTATGTATATATTTGCATACCTAGAGCCCAAGGAGGCCAGAAGAAGGCATCCTGTCCTCTGGAACTGGAGCTGTGGATAGTTGTGGGTACTGGAAACCAAACCTGGGTCCTCAGCCAAGCAACAAGTACCCTTACCTGCTAAACTATTTCTCCAGCTCCTGACTTTGAAATTCTTTTTCCTCCAAAAGACGTTTTTTAAGAAAAGATTTATTTATTTTTATATTATGTGTATAAATGTTTTGCCCTTCAAGGATATATATTCACCACATGCATGCCTGTTGGATCCTCTGGAATTATAGATGGTTGTGATCTATCCTGCAGGTATGGTAATTGAACCAGTCCTTTGCAAGAGCAATGTGTGCTCTCCACCACTAAGTTATCTCTCCACTTCCCCCAAAAGATTTCTTAAAATTACCATTCTGGTTTAGAATTCCAAGACAGAACAGCTAAGGGATGTTTTGTTTGTCCCTAACTCACACTTCCCTATTTCTTTTTAAACAAGTGTATGCATTTGTGATAAGCATGTAAAGGCCAGAGGACAAGCCTGGGTGTCATCCCCAGGAACAGTGTCATGGCTCAGCTTTATCCTCTTCCCCGGCAGGCAGGCTACTCACTGACGCTTTGCTCTTCGGCAGGTGAAATCTCGCCATCTCATTTAGCACACATACGTTCACTGGTTTGGATAGTCACAGTCTCCTTATTTCACCAGAAATAAAGTTCTCTTGTCCTCAGGAATTCATCCGTGAGTTTGGCTGACCTTTCAACCTTTCATCTCTCCCAACCCAGTATATGTTGGTAGTCAGTCAATTACTGTTAGTTAAACTATGCTTTCCCTTGCTGGTTTGTTTAGTTCTGTCTTGTTCTTTAATAGTTACAGATGAATCTATTTTTCTATTTATTTATTTATTTATTTATTTATTTATTTATTTATTTTTAGAAATCTGGAAGATAAAAACTTACGGATTCAGAAATCATTTGAGGACCACTGAGACGGCTCAGCACATAAAGGCGCTTGCTATGTGAGCCCGAGGACCTGAGCTGCATTTCCGTAACACATGGAAAGGTGGAAGGAGAGAACTGACTCCACAAAGTTGCCGTCTGATCTTTACACACAGGCTATGGCACACCCTTCACCCCCCCACCACAGACACACGCACGCACACACACACACACACACACACACGCACACACATACACACACACTAAAGTAAAATTATTAAAATTATTTGAAAGGATATCTCACATTCGCAAAGAAGCACTTTTTAACTTTAGATATTCAAATTCTTTCTTACAGGGCTTTTTTTTTTTCTTTTGAGATAGTCTCTCTATGTAGCCCAGGGTAGCCTGAATTTTCTGATTTCCCTACTTTTGTTTCCCAAATGCTGAGTTTACAGATAATAGATGTATTAATATCTTTATGAGTAATTCTAACTTCTTTTCTTTTCTCTTCTAGTAAATTTTAATGGATTTTGCACAGCCATATGAAGTAATTTTTTTGTCAGATATGGTGGCACACGCCTTTAATGCCAGCACGTGGGAGTCAAAGGCAGGTGGTTCTCTTCATTTAAGACCAGCCTGGTCTACAGACTGAGTTCCCGGATAGCCAGGGCTACACAGAGAAAATCTGTCTCAAAAAAGGATTTTCTCCCCCTTTTTGGTTATCGCAGACTAAAATGAATAAAAATGAGTTACTTAGGAAAAACGATAACCATGATAAGATTGGTGGTTCAAACTTTTCTAACTTCTAGCAGTTTCCACGCCCCTCTCACCAATCTGTTGGCACCCGTCCATCAGCTATTTATTGAATGGCTGGCTTTGTTCTCCGCCCAACCCTGGATTGAAATGTTAAAGCCTTGAACTGGGACCACAGACAGGCTCTTTGACCCTGCAACTGGCACTTAAGGATTTTATCTTGCAGATAACCTGCAGGCAATGTCAGAGACAAGGTTATCTCATAGACGTGGTTAGTCACAGCAAGATTGGAGAGTACCCAAGTGTCCAACAATCACGGGCTAATAAACAAAAGAATGAAGCTGTTCTTTCTACACTGATCCAGAGAGACCTCTGGGTATATTGAAAGGTATGGGGCAAAGGTTGGGATGTAGCAAAGCATAGGCATAAAAGCACATGATCAGTCATAAAGCATGTGCTTCGCATGCATGATGCTCCGTGGATTACTCCTACCCCTATCCAAAGGAGAAGAGTTAGAAAAGGCAAGGTGGTTTCTTTCTTTCTTTTATTTTCTTTTTTAACATGAAGATTCGCTGGAAGAATCCCTGTGGAATTTAACCACAGGGTTTCCCAGGGAATAGTCGGATGGGGTGTTGTTGTTGTTGGTGGTGGTAGTGATGGTGGTAGTGATGGTGGTAGTGGCGGTGCTGGTGTGTGTCTGCTTTGCCTTGATTTATAAATGAAGCAAATATGTTATCTAACCAAACTAAAAGAATTGGCTGTCTACCAGAAGAAAAATCCCATAGAAGAATTAAAAGAAATTAAAAAACCTTAAAAATGACAGGCCAGGTCCATCATGATGCTCAGCAGTTAGAGAGCATGCTCCTCCAGCAAAGGACCAGAGTTCAGCGATTAGCTCCTGAAATAGGCAGCTCTCAGGCATCTGTAACTCCGGTTCCAGGAGGGTTGCGCTTCTGCGGTATCCAGGGCACCTGTGCTCACCTGCACCAATGTGCAAACCCTCCCACAGCCATAGGCTCCTAATTAAAACTTTAAGATAAATTTTTCTTTTTAAAAGAGTCAGATCCTCCAATTTATAGAATTTATAGGATTCCAAAGCTCCTTCCAAAATCGGTCTTCAGACAATTGGGAAGAACCGATATTATATTTTGGTGGTCTGTCCAGTGAGTCACTGGGCTACTTGCCTGAGCTGATCACAAGTTTCCGTTGGGAAAATAACATGGGAGCATGATTAGCGGCCGGAGGAAAGCCAGCCCAGGGAAATTTGCAATGGGAACTCTACAAACTGCAAGGAGCAGAAGCAAGAACTGTCGAGGGTAGAGTGGTACAGACATCCCAGGAGACAAAGTTGCCTTTCTCCACGTTATTCATGCAGATAGATCTCCACAGCGTATTGGTGCCTTTTAAAGTAAGACTACACACGTAACTTGCTATGTATGTGACTTATTTAGATTTCAATAGGAATCTCTGTGGAAGAAGACAGCTTTGGGGCTGGGCGATGCTGGCAAGAAGCTGGAAAAGAACATTCTTCCCTGGGAGGGATCTTCAGAACAGTGCCATGCATGGAAGTTCTGGGAAACTTGGCAAGTGATGGGGGTATTTATTTATTTATTTATTTATTTATTTATTTATTTATTTAGTGCATTGGTGTTTTTCCTGCATGTATGCGTGAGGATGCCAGATCTTCAGAACAGTGCCATGCATGGAAGCTCTGGGAAACTTGGCAAGTGATGGTGGTATTTATTTATTTGTTTGTTTATTTATTTATTTTGCGTATTGGTGTTTTACATGTATGTGTGAGGATGCCAGATCCCCTGGAGCTAGAGTTACAGACAGTTGTGAGCTGCCATATGGGTGCTGGGAATTGAACCCAGGTCCTCTAGAAATATGGTCAGTGTTCTTAACTGCTGAGTCATCTCTCCAGCTCTGGTGTTTTCAAAGTGCCATGTCTATTGGTGATCTCAGAACAAACCATTCTGAGATATTTGCTTATTTTTTGAGACAGGGTCTTGCTGTGTATCCCTGGCTGGTTTGAAATGTGCTTGGTTTGGAATGACCTTTATGTCACAGAGATCCTCCTGTCTCTGCCTCTCAGCTGCTGAGATTAAAGGTGTAGAACACCACGCCTGGCCCTCAAAACAACCCATTTTATCTAATGAGATAAGTAAGCCTTGGGGTCTCAAGATAGCCAGTTAAGTTGGATTTCGGACTTGTCTTGTGGGTTGTCTGACTTCAAAGCCTTCTGGCTTATCCACTGTGCAGTACAGAGAGTGGAGAACCTGCATCCATTTCATACTGACCACATACAGATTCACCGCATGGCTGATTACAGTGTTTACCTCCCTCAACTCAGAGTTTCCTCAGTCCCTGTGATCCATTTGTGAGCCCTGGGCATGGCTTTGTGAATGAGAGGGTGTAGACACAGTTTAAAAGTGTGAAGTCTGAGTGTGGGGTGTATGACCTTAATTCCAGCACTCAGGAGTGTGAGGCGGGAGGATTGCTGTAAGATCAAGGCCAAACAAGGCCACATAGTAAGTAAGTGTGGGGATTTATGTTGATTGTACACTTTATAGGCTCTGAAATCATCTTAGCAAGAACGCTCCAGGCATGTCAGCCAAGGAGTTTTTGGATGAGGTTAACTGAGGGAGGACCATCCCCTGAAATGTGGATGGCACCATCCCTTGGCCAGGGATCCCAGGCCTCATACAAAGGAGAAAGCTCACTGAGCACCAACATTCACCACCCTGCTTCCTGAGTGTGGATGCAGCGTGACCAATGCCTCACACTCGGGTCATGGTGATGGACTGCATCCTCACCACAAGCCAAAGCAAACCCGACCTGAAGTTTGTCAGGCATTTTACCATGCAACCGGCAGGATAGTAATGTGCCCGTGTGTAACATTTTTTAAAATCAGAAATGGAATGACCAATGTCTTTGAAGTCCTCCTCTGTTCCTATAATACATGTTTAAATGGGTGTCAGGAAGCAAACGTTAATTTCCTTAATCAAAAGAACAAGCCAAACAGTGTGGCAGGCAGGGTGCAATTTCTCATCTCTAATGCAAGGATTTAAGTCATGCTTTTTACTAAAATACTCTCGGGGAAAATGCAGTTCAAACGAAAAGAGAAGTATATGCTGTTATGGCAAGGGCAGCCGTAACTGTAGAGCTTCCCAGGACTCAGTGTCAGGACTGGCATTGCTATCCGTGAGGTGACCTTCCAAGGTGGTGCACAGCTCTCAGCAGAGTTGGAGCAAAATCAGTAATTGTGGCTGGCGAGATGGCTGAGTGGGTAAAAATCGATTGCAGCAAAAGCCAGATATTCTATGTGAAAAACTGGATCTAGTGATGGGCATTTATAAGTCCAGCACTCCGACTGTGAGGTGGGAGGCGGAGACATGAGAACCAGGTGGGCTGTCTCGATGGCAGTGTGCCATCAAGTGGAAAACCGAGAGAGATCTCTGCCTCAACAAAGTGGAGAGTAAGAACCAACTCTCAAAAGTTGTGCTCTGACCGCACAATGAACGGCTGCTTGTGTGTACTCAACACGTACACACAAAATACACAAATGTAACAAAAAATGCCATTAAACCAGGCCAACAAGAGGGTTCCGTAGGTGAAGTCTGAAGACCTGAGTTTGATTCCTGGTAGCCACGTGGTGGAAGGAGAGAACAACTGATTCTCACAAGTTGTCTCCACACACAATAAATGGAAAAATAAATTTAAAAATCAACAACTTTAATCTCAGCACTTGGGAGGCAGAGGCAGGGAGGATCTCTGTGAGTTCAAGGCCAGGTCTACAGAGTGAGTTCCAGGACAGGCTCGAAAGTTACACAGAGAAACCCCATCTGGAAAAACAGAACAAAACAAATCAACAACCAAAAACCCCTCAGAGAACACAACAAAACAAGAATCTGAAAACCAACCATATTGTATCTGGCTTCAGCTTAATTATAGCAATCTTTTTACAATGCGTATGCTTATCCAGTACAAATTGCAATTGCTATTTGTCATTTATGCTGTAATAATGCTGGGGAAAAGGATTTAAAACTATTTTCAAGCCAATAATGTCAAGAAAAAAAATCAATAAACCATGATTTTTTAAAACTTGTTTTTTATGAGAGTCTCAGCTACAGAGAGACAGAGTTAAAGTCCTTAAATGCCATAAAGGTTAGCCAGACTTCAGTGTTCAGAGCCAGTCTTTGTGGAACCCATAAAATTTATTGCAAAATACATTGAGCGTCTTAGTACCAAAGTCGATAAGGATGTAAATATTTAACTAGTATTTGAGGTTTATCTTCTGTTTAGACTTGCAGACAACAATGTAATATTTTCAAAGCCAATGCACTCTTAAAATTTCTCCAAATGTTTTTATTTTTGTTCCTAGTCTAAGTAAGAATTCCTCCCCTCCCCTCTCCTCCTTTTCCTTTTTTGGAGACAGACTCTCAATACCTAGTCTGTAGGCCTGCAACTTGCTATGGAGACCAGGTTGGCATCAAGCATGTAGACTTTTTTCCACCTCTATCTCAAATTCTTCTGATCGGGCCGCAAGCATGACTCTTGAGTAGGATATCTGGCTTCTTGGCTGTCAGCTTCTTCGCGTCATTGACTGGGTCCCTTTTGCAAGGTCAGCGAGACAGAAAAAGGGCGTGAGCATCTCGCCAACAGTGTACACATTTATTTGGGTAAAAACCTGCAGGGGTTCTAAGAAGCAGAGCCCACTAGTTGCGTATGAGCTGGGGTAGTTACATGGCAAAAGTTGCTGGGGCAGGGAAGGAGAATGAGAAGTCTGTTTTTTACAGGGGTGGGGTGGGGTGGGGGGCTGTGCTAAGGGGGTCAGTGTGTAGGCAGTTAAGGATTGTTAGGTGATAAATAAATAAACACATTTCTGGGCTGACCTTTATTTGGGGTCCACAGGGCAGGGAAGGCAAAAATCTATAGAAAATAAGTTACTTCAGTTTTGAAAACCAAATTACTGTACTTACAGGAATTGTCACAATTCAACCAAGATGAAGGAGCCTTACCAAATGACTCAGACTTGGCTGACATATTTATCTGAGCAAATTGACTTTTACTGAAAGTGCTTGTTGGGGCTAGGGGTGAAACACACTGGTAGAGCCCATGTTTAACACCATAAATCCATGGGTTTGATGCCCAGTGCCAAAAGTCAAACTAACATTTAAAAAGGCATGGGGCAGCCAGGCGGTGGTGGTGCATACCTTTAATCCCAGAACTTGGGAAGCAGAGACATGTGGATCTCTGTGAGTTCCAAGCCAGCCTGGTCTACAGACTGAGTTCTGGGACAGCCAGGGTGGATACACAGAGAAAATCTGTCTTCCGTCCCCACTACAAAAGCATGGGACTATTTATCTGTTTTAAAAAGTTGGACATGTAGCTCAGTGACAGAGCACCTGGCACTCTCCCTGGCTCTAGCAGCAGCATTACCACCACATAAAGAAACGAGGCAACCAACTAACCAAACAAAATATCCAAGTACTAAAATAAAACTGTAAGCTGCTCACTAGTTCTGAAGCCTATTATGTAGTTACATTTCTGACTTATAGGTTCACAATGGTATGCTATTTTTTCCTTCCTTCCTTCCTTCCTTCCTTCCTTCCTTCCTTCCTTCCTTCCTCCCTCCCTCCCTCCCTCCCTCCCTCCCTCCCTCCCTCCTTCCTTCCTTCCTTCCTTCCTTCCTTCCTTCCTTCCTTCTTCTATTGAGTCAGGCTTTTTTTATGTAGCCCCGGCTGTCCTGGAATTCACTCTGTAGACCAGGTTGGTCTCAAACTCAGATATCTGCCTGCCTCTGTCATCCAAGTGCTGGGATTAAAGGCATGTGCCACCATACCTAGCCAGCATATCAATTTTTCAGCATGGAAAATTATTTGATTTTTTTCAAGTCTACAAGTTGAATCTCTTTTTTCTATTTTATTTATTACTATGTCTACTTGTTTATTTATTTACATATTTGTTTTTTGAGACAGGGTCTTCCTATATATGTAACCCAGGATACCCTCAAACTTGCAATCTTCCCTCGGTAGCATCCTATAAGCTGTAATCACAGAAGTTTGTTACCTTGCCTGACTTCTGGGTTTCTAAATGTTTGCTTTTAAACAGATTTAAATAGGCCTTACTTCTTCTTTGGTGGCATGAGCTGATTTGATTTCCTTTAATCTCTTTTATTGAAGTTTCTCTTCGCTTTCCCAGTTTTTCAGGTATACAGTGTCCTCTGTCTACAGAGACCCAGGTCTCTTTCAGGGTTTCCTTCCTAATCTCAGAGTTCACGGGAAGAATTTGTCCTTTGCTTTCTCTCTTCCATACATTTTATGAATGTGTTTGGGGTAGCCTGGGGATGCGGCTCAGCTGTAGAGTGTTTGCCTTGCATGCTCAGAGTACTGCATAAACCAGTTGCAGCAGTGCGTGCCTATTATCCCAGCATTTCTGAGGTAGAGGCAGGAGGATCAGAAGTCTAAGTTCATTCGTGCTGCCTAGAGCTAGATACCAGCCTGGGATACATGAGACCTTGTGCAAAAAAAAAAAAAAAATATTAGGTTCATGTGACATTTCTTCAGCACATGACTGTCCTTTGGCAAGACCAGCATTGAGATGTGGGTAAGAAACACTTGATGCACTTTTTCTTCAACCCAGGCTTCTAAGGACTTTGGTCCAAGTGGCTGTTATTCTTCTACCCTGGGAAAAGCTTGGGCCTCAGCACCCACCCCTTTATAAATGGCCACTTGTTTTGCCTCTAGTTGCTGCCCAAGGCCATAAAGATGAGCAGTGATAGATATGAAAGAATAATTCCTATGAAAAACAGCACAGAACTGTGAGTGGTGGGTGCATACCTGTAATCCCCACATTTGGGAGGTAGAGGGAAGAGTTCAAGGCTAGCTAGGGCTACACTGTGTGATCCTGTGTCTTCAAATGAAACTAAATAAACAAATAAGATGCCAAACTAAACAAAGCAGTCTAGTCCGGGAAGATAAGATCTAGACAGTGAACTGGATACAAAGTAGGAACATAATGGCAATAAAAGAGTGGACAGAAAGCGCCAAGGAAGAGGAAAAAGCGGAGGAGGAAGAGGAGACCCAGCAGGCTGGGGAGTTGGGGAGGTCTTAAAAAGGGAAGTGAAGAGAAAAAGCAGGGGATATATTACAAAAACAATGAGATAAAAGGGCAGATCATTGAGTCTACTTTTGAACAACCACTATTCTCAAATATTTTGCATTGGTATGGATTTTTGTATGCCGATACAAATTTAAGATTATTTTTGTTAGAACATGCTGTACATACATTTCTACTCTTGTTTAAGGTATTGTACCTATGCAGTTCATTTAACAATGTAATTTAAATTTCTAGTCCTTTTGAAAGTTATTATTCCAAACTATTTAGGATAATAAAAAGATGCTGGTTAGTAGTTGGTCACCTATAACAATCAAACTTGTAGTCATGTTAAGTAGGATTTCAAGGTCAAACAGAGATATATTTAGATAGCTAGATGGTCTTCAAACCCTTAAAAGACCTACAGAATATGACATTTAAAATGTTTTGTTAATATAGGACTTTTCATAACAACGAAACATATCTGCTCCTGGCAGCACCAATTTACTTCAGAGAAGAGAGTGGGTATCTAAGAAACTCCATATACAGTTTACTCTCTTTGTGGCAAGCACTAACCATTGCCCTTGCCTCACCTGCTGCCAGTATGCTGTCCAAACTGGACAAGTAAACACTTAAGAAAGTGACTGCTGAACTTTTCCAAGACAGGGTAGAGTAGTCCTTCAAAAATTCCTGCTTCATAAAAAAGTCTGCCAGATCTTCTAGCCTGTAGGCAGGAGATAGATGCCTCAATGTTGCAGAGAAACCTTGGGCGGCTGCCCAGGCAGTCAGATATCTCTGTCAATTTGAAAGTAGTTTGTACTGCACTTCCTGTTTACTCAGATAATATTATATCCTTCTGGGGTCATTGATAGAACTGAAGACTAAGAAGTTATAGTTGCTATTTTCTTTATTCGTGATGAAAAGTAATCTAGGTACAAAATTCTGGACTCATCAGGAGAGGATAGTTGATGGGCTATTTTCTCTGAATTTGCAAATACGAATGGACTGGACATTGTGAATGTAATACTTACCTGATAATTGTTCTTATTATATACAGTTTTAGTGTGTTAGAGTTCAAACTTTCCTTTACTATTTAAACATAAAGGGAGAAATGTTGTGGAATAATCTTTTTGTACACTATGAATATGTGTCGCTTTGATTAGTTTAATAAAAAGCTGAATGGCCAATAGCTAGTAGGATTTTCAGGGCAGAGAGGATGCTGGGAAGAAGAAGGGAGCCTCCAAAAGATACAGAAAAGTAGGATGGACAGTACATAGATGAGGTAAACGAGCCTTAGGACAGCATATATATTTAGTAGAGATGTGTTAAGTTACAAGAGCTAGTTAGAAATAAGCCTAAGCTATTGCCCGAACTATCATAATAAGAAGTCTCTATATTGTTTATTTGGGAGCTAACTGGATGGTCAGAGAAAGGCTCACCACAGGGAAGGACTGACATTATAGGCAGACTTCTAGTCTCAGCTAAAGGACAAAGAGAAAAATACTTCAGACAGGCACATCCTCATGTCAAGATTGGCAAAATTTCTCAGTCTGCCCATTGTTTCTATTTCAGATTTAGGTTCAGAACAGCTTTCTCCAGCTGCCTCTTTCTGGCTGTCCTTTCTCCTGCTGGATCTCTGGTGTAGTGGATTTGAGCATGCTCACCTCCAGATACAAATACCTTTCCCAACTCAAGGAATGTTTGCTTGCATGTCTGTAAGGCCACCAAGAGGCCAGGAGAGGACGTTGGGGTTACAGATGTTTGGGAGCAGACTGATGTGTGTTCTGAGAACTGAACTCAGGTTCTGTATGGAATGCTCTTAACTGCTGAGCCATTTCTTCAGCCTTGAATATAATTTACCACAATCCTTTTCTCTTACTGTTTTTTTTTTTTTTGTTGTTGTTGACTTTTTGTTTTGTTTTATTTTGTTTCACTAATATTCCTGAGGTTTCTTCTCAGACTTCTTTTTGGAACTAGTGTGGATTTTTCAAATGATTAAAAGTTCAAAATCTGCCAGTGGTGACCCACACCTTTAATCCCAGCACTTGGGAGGTAGAGGCAGGTAAATTTTGCGAGCTTGAGGCCAGCCTGGTCTACAGAGTGAGTTCCAGGACAGCCAAGACTACATAGAGAAATCCTGTCAAAAAAAGGGGGGGGGGGAGTTTGAAGCCCAAATCAATGTAGCCTATGTTAATACCAAATAATAAGGTGGACAGCGAAGTATTGGGGAGATAAAACCTTCATAACCCATATTCTCTCACCTGTTTCTTTTTTTGTTTGTTTAAAAATATGTTTATTTTTATTATTTTTAAATCTTGTGCATATGTGTGTGCATGGGGCCCAGAGGCATCAGATCCCCTAGAGCTGGAGTTAAAGGCAGTTGTGAGCTACCCTGAAGTGGGTTCTGAGAACCGAACAGAGCAGCACGGACAGCACACACTCTTAACAGCTGAGCTGCGTCTCTGCTTTACACCCCGATCCCACCTCGTGAAACAGTCTTTCTGTGTAGCTCTGGATGGCTTCGAACTTGCAATGTCCCTTCTGCCTCTGCTTCCCCACCGCTGGGATTGCAGGAAGGAGTCACCATGCCTGGCAACCACAGCTGTTTCCCTAGTCAGTGTATACTGAGAATTGTCCGCAACAGAAAATGAAGCAGTCATTCCCTTTCCATGTGAGATGAAGTCAAACTTGCAGGATTTCTGTTCATTGTTAGTGAAGGAAGATTTCCTAGTTGTCTGTTTCCCACTCTGCTCACGCTGGGTTACCTGATGTGAAACTCCACACAGAATCACACACTTATGTCACTTTAAGGGACATTTGTCAAATTGACTTGTGGGTCTAACTTGGGTCTTGGCCCTCTGCTCAGAGTTCTTTGTCATGAGGTTCCCCAGTTTCTGTAGAATTATTTGCCTGAGTCTGTTGGTAGAGTCAATGTTTCAACAATCCCTGCCTTGTGTGCTCTGTTCCTACATGTTTTTAGATTGTGTAAATGTAATCAGAGTAACTCTGTTTCTCTGCTGAGAAAAGGCAACTTTGAGGTACAGGTTGTTCTTTCTTGGCTACAATTAATGATGGAAAGGAAAAAAAAAAAACGGTTAGGAGGGAGACCATAAATTTTTTATCGCGTTCTTTGTACCCAGTGCCTTTCTCTGATAAGTGAGAAGCGATAAAACCCAGACAGTGTCAGAAGTTTCTTTCTTATGAAAACCTTCTCATCAAAGAGCACCCTGCTTGTGAGTCCAAAAACATTGCTCACACTTCAGCGCTACACTTAGCTCTTCCCATGAGCTCACCAGCTCCTGCTTGCCAAGGCATAACAGGATTTCTAGGCTCCAGCCTGAATCGCTTGTCCAGGTTTGCAGAGCAGGACCACAGAGAAACAATTCCTTTCTCACTCCAGGGGAAGAAGGGTCAAAGCCCCAGGAGAGTGACCACACTGAAGTAGGTGGTGTAAAGGGAATCAAGAAATAAAACACGAAGTGAGGATCATAAGGAGTCCTAGAAGGATAATGATCATTATGGCAATGATCTGTGCAAATGGCCTTGGCCAAGGACAGGATGAGCCCAGGAGGGACAAATCCCATTTGAGGCTTGTGCTGTGCTCCAGCAGATAAAACTCTGCCCTTTACGGCTCTGTCTCTGAGCACACACCACTTTCCTGCCTCTACTAGCCAGGTCAGCTAAGACTTGCCCTGTTATGGCTGTTGAATGTCTTCCATTTGTCCCTCTCCCTTCATCTTCTCTCTCTCTCTCTCTCTCTCTCTCTCTCTCTCTCTCTCTCTCTCTCTCTCTCTCTCTCTCCCCTTCCCTCCCTCCCTCCTTCCCTCCCTCCCCCCTCTCCCCCTCTGTGTGTGTATGTGTATGAGTGTTGCATNCCTTCCTTCCTTCCTTCCTCCCTCCCTCCCTCCCTCCCTCCCTCCCTCCCTCCCTCCTTCCTTCCTTCCTTCCTTCCTTCCTTCCTTCCTTCCTTCTTCTATTGAGTCAGGCTTTTTTTATGTAGCCCCGGCTGTCCTGGAATTCACTCTGTAGACCAGGTTGGTCTCAAACTCAGATATCTGCCTGCCTCTGTCATCCAAGTGCTGGGATTAAAGGCATGTGCCACCATACCTAGCCAGCATATCAATTTTTCAGCATGGAAAATTATTTGATTTTTTTCAAGTCTACAAGTTGAATCTCTTTTTTCTATTTTATTTATTACTATGTCTACTTGTTTATTTATTTACATATTTGTTTTTTGAGACAGGGTCTTCCTATATATGTAACCCAGGATACCCTCAAACTTGCAATCTTCCCTCGGTAGCATCCTATAAGCTGTAATCACAGAAGTTTGTTACCTTGCCTGACTTCTGGGTTTCTAAATGTTTGCTTTTAAACAGATTTAAATAGGCCTTACTTCTTCTTTGGTGGCATGAGCTGATTTGATTTCCTTTAATCTCTTTTATTGAAGTTTCTCTTCGCTTTCCCAGTTTTTCAGGTATACAGTGTCCTCTGTCTACAGAGACCCAGGTCTCTTTCAGGGTTTCCTTCCTAATCTCAGAGTTCACGGGAAGAATTTGTCCTTTGCTTTCTCTCTTCCATACATTTTATGAATGTGTTTGGGGTAGCCTGGGGATGCGGCTCAGCTGTAGAGTGTTTGCCTTGCATGCTCAGAGTACTGCATAAACCAGTTGCAGCAGTGCGTGCCTATTATCCCAGCATTTCTGAGGTAGAGGCAGGAGGATCAGAAGTCTAAGTTCATTCGTGCTGCCTAGAGCTAGATACCAGCCTGGGATACATGAGACCTTGTGCAAAAAAAAAAAAAAAATATTAGGTTCATGTGACATTTCTTCAGCACATGACTGTCCTTTGGCAAGACCAGCATTGAGATGTGGGTAAGAAACACTTGATGCACTTTTTCTTCAACCCAGGCTTCTAAGGACTTTGGTCCAAGTGGCTGTTATTCTTCTACCCTGGGAAAAGCTTGGGCCTCAGCACCCACCCCTTTATAAATGGCCACTTGTTTTGCCTCTAGTTGCTGCCCAAGGCCATAAAGATGAGCAGTGATAGATATGAAAGAATAATTCCTATGAAAAACAGCACAGAACTGTGAGTGGTGGGTGCATACCTGTAATCCCCACATTTGGGAGGTAGAGGGAAGAGTTCAAGGCTAGCTAGGGCTACACTGTGTGATCCTGTGTCTTCAAATGAAACTAAATAAACAAATAAGATGCCAAACTAAACAAAGCAGTCTAGTCCGGGAAGATAAGATCTAGACAGTGAACTGGATACAAAGTAGGAACATAATGGCAATAAAAGAGTGGACAGAAAGCGCCAAGGAAGAGGAAAAAGCGGAGGAGGAAGAGGAGACCCAGCAGGCTGGGGAGTTGGGGAGGTCTTAAAAAGGGAAGTGAAGAGAAAAAGCAGGGGATATATTACAAAAACAATGAGATAAAAGGGCAGATCATTGAGTCTACTTTTGAACAACCACTATTCTCAAATATTTTGCATTGGTATGGATTTTTGTATGCCGATACAAATTTAAGATTATTTTTGTTAGAACATGCTGTACATACATTTCTACTCTTGTTTAAGGTATTGTACCTATGCAGTTCATTTAACAATGTAATTTAAATTTCTAGTCCTTTTGAAAGTTATTATTCCAAACTATTTAGGATAATAAAAAGATGCTGGTTAGTAGTTGGTCACCTATAACAATCAAACTTGTAGTCATGTTAAGTAGGATTTCAAGGTCAAACAGAGATATATTTAGATAGCTAGATGGTCTTCAAACCCTTAAAAGACCTACAGAATATGACATTTAAAATGTTTTGTTAATATAGGACTTTTCATAACAACGAAACATATCTGCTCCTGGCAGCACCAATTTACTTCAGAGAAGAGAGTGGGTATCTAAGAAACTCCATATACAGTTTACTCTCTTTGTGGCAAGCACTAACCATTGCCCTTGCCTCACCTGCTGCCAGTATGCTGTCCAAACTGGACAAGTAAACACTTAAGAAAGTGACTGCTGAACTTTTCCAAGACAGGGTAGAGTAGTCCTTCAAAAATTCCTGCTTCATAAAAAAGTCTGCCAGATCTTCTAGCCTGTAGGCAGGAGATAGATGCCTCAATGTTGCAGAGAAACCTTGGGCGGCTGCCCAGGCAGTCAGATATCTCTGTCAATTTGAAAGTAGTTTGTACTGCACTTCCTGTTTACTCAGATAATATTATATCCTTCTGGGGTCATTGATAGAACTGAAGACTAAGAAGTTATAGTTGCTATTTTCTTTATTCGTGATGAAAAGTAATCTAGGTACAAAATTCTGGACTCATCAGGAGAGGATAGTTGATGGGCTATTTTCTCTGAATTTGCAAATACGAATGGACTGGACATTGTGAATGTAATACTTACCTGATAATTGTTCTTATTATATACAGTTTTAGTGTGTTAGAGTTCAAACTTTCCTTTACTATTTAAACATAAAGGGAGAAATGTTGTGGAATAATCTTTTTGTACACTATGAATATGTGTCGCTTTGATTAGTTTAATAAAAAGCTGAATGGCCAATAGCTAGTAGGATTTTCAGGGCAGAGAGGATGCTGGGAAGAAGAAGGGAGCCTCCAAAAGATACAGAAAAGTAGGATGGACAGTACATAGATGAGGTAAACGAGCCTTAGGACAGCATATATATTTAGTAGAGATGTGTTAAGTTACAAGAGCTAGTTAGAAATAAGCCTAAGCTATTGCCCGAACTATCATAATAAGAAGTCTCTATATTGTTTATTTGGGAGCTAACTGGATGGTCAGAGAAAGGCTCACCACAGGGAAGGACTGACATTATAGGCAGACTTCTAGTCTCAGCTAAAGGACAAAGAGAAAAATACTTCAGACAGGCACATCCTCATGTCAAGATTGGCAAAATTTCTCAGTCTGCCCATTGTTTCTATTTCAGATTTAGGTTCAGAACAGCTTTCTCCAGCTGCCTCTTTCTGGCTGTCCTTTCTCCTGCTGGATCTCTGGTGTAGTGGATTTGAGCATGCTCACCTCCAGATACAAATACCTTTCCCAACTCAAGGAATGTTTGCTTGCATGTCTGTAAGGCCACCAAGAGGCCAGGAGAGGACGTTGGGGTTACAGATGTTTGGGAGCAGACTGATGTGTGTTCTGAGAACTGAACTCAGGTTCTGTATGGAATGCTCTTAACTGCTGAGCCATTTCTTCAGCCTTGAATATAATTTACCACAATCCTTTTCTCTTACTGTTTTTTTTTTTTTTGTTGTTGTTGACTTTTTGTTTTGTTTTATTTTGTTTCACTAATATTCCTGAGGTTTCTTCTCAGACTTCTTTTTGGAACTAGTGTGGATTTTTCAAATGATTAAAAGTTCAAAATCTGCCAGTGGTGACCCACACCTTTAATCCCAGCACTTGGGAGGTAGAGGCAGGTAAATTTTGCGAGCTTGAGGCCAGCCTGGTCTACAGAGTGAGTTCCAGGACAGCCAAGACTACATAGAGAAATCCTGTCAAAAAAAGGGGGGGGGGGAGTTTGAAGCCCAAATCAATGTAGCCTATGTTAATACCAAATAATAAGGTGGACAGCGAAGTATTGGGGAGATAAAACCTTCATAACCCATATTCTCTCACCTGTTTCTTTTTTTGTTTGTTTAAAAATATGTTTATTTTTATTATTTTTAAATCTTGTGCATATGTGTGTGCATGGGGCCCAGAGGCATCAGATCCCCTAGAGCTGGAGTTAAAGGCAGTTGTGAGCTACCCTGAAGTGGGTTCTGAGAACCGAACAGAGCAGCACGGACAGCACACACTCTTAACAGCTGAGCTGCGTCTCTGCTTTACACCCCGATCCCACCTCGTGAAACAGTCTTTCTGTGTAGCTCTGGATGGCTTCGAACTTGCAATGTCCCTTCTGCCTCTGCTTCCCCACCGCTGGGATTGCAGGAAGGAGTCACCATGCCTGGCAACCACAGCTGTTTCCCTAGTCAGTGTATACTGAGAATTGTCCGCAACAGAAAATGAAGCAGTCATTCCCTTTCCATGTGAGATGAAGTCAAACTTGCAGGATTTCTGTTCATTGTTAGTGAAGGAAGATTTCCTAGTTGTCTGTTTCCCACTCTGCTCACGCTGGGTTACCTGATGTGAAACTCCACACAGAATCACACACTTATGTCACTTTAAGGGACATTTGTCAAATTGACTTGTGGGTCTAACTTGGGTCTTGGCCCTCTGCTCAGAGTTCTTTGTCATGAGGTTCCCCAGTTTCTGTAGAATTATTTGCCTGAGTCTGTTGGTAGAGTCAATGTTTCAACAATCCCTGCCTTGTGTGCTCTGTTCCTACATGTTTTTAGATTGTGTAAATGTAATCAGAGTAACTCTGTTTCTCTGCTGAGAAAAGGCAACTTTGAGGTACAGGTTGTTCTTTCTTGGCTACAATTAATGATGGAAAGGAAAAAAAAAAAACGGTTAGGAGGGAGACCATAAATTTTTTATCGCGTTCTTTGTACCCAGTGCCTTTCTCTGATAAGTGAGAAGCGATAAAACCCAGACAGTGTCAGAAGTTTCTTTCTTATGAAAACCTTCTCATCAAAGAGCACCCTGCTTGTGAGTCCAAAAACATTGCTCACACTTCAGCGCTACACTTAGCTCTTCCCATGAGCTCACCAGCTCCTGCTTGCCAAGGCATAACAGGATTTCTAGGCTCCAGCCTGAATCGCTTGTCCAGGTTTGCAGAGCAGGACCACAGAGAAACAATTCCTTTCTCACTCCAGGGGAAGAAGGGTCAAAGCCCCAGGAGAGTGACCACACTGAAGTAGGTGGTGTAAAGGGAATCAAGAAATAAAACACGAAGTGAGGATCATAAGGAGTCCTAGAAGGATAATGATCATTATGGCAATGATCTGTGCAAATGGCCTTGGCCAAGGACAGGATGAGCCCAGGAGGGACAAATCCCATTTGAGGCTTGTGCTGTGCTCCAGCAGATAAAACTCTGCCCTTTACGGCTCTGTCTCTGAGCACACACCACTTTCCTGCCTCTACTAGCCAGGTCAGCTAAGACTTGCCCTGTTATGGCTGTTGAATGTCTTCCATTTGTCCCTCTCCCTTCATCTTCTCTCTCTCTCTCTCTCTCTCTCTCTCTCTCTCTCTCTCTCTCTCTCTCTCTCTCTGTCTCCCCTTCCCTCCCTCCCTCCTTCCCTCCCTCCCCCCTCTGTGTGTGTATGTGTATGAGTGTTGCATGGGTGTGGGTGCACAAAGTCTGGTGTCTTCCACGATGGCTCACCACCTCCTCACACATTTTATTGAGCCAGGGTCTCTTACTTGAATCCAGAGCTTTACGAATTTTCCTGTTTCAGCTCCCTGGACTGAAACTGGGACTTCAGATGGGCTTCTGTGCTCACCCAGCATTTGTGTGGGTGCTGGAGATCTGAACTCTGGCCTCTATGCTTGCTCAGCAATCACTTTACCTACTGAACCATTTCTCCAGCTCTTTCCCATCCTGCTTTCTTTCCTCTCCTCTTTTCTAACTTGCTGTGGCCTCTGAGTGGCTTCAGTCCATGAGGAACACTGGCAGGAGGGAGAACCAATTAATCCCCCCGCTTTGATTTTTTCAGACAGGGGTTGTCTGTGTAGCTGTGGCTGTCCTGGAACTCACTCTGTAGACCAGGCTGGCTTCAAACTCAGAGTTTCCCCTGCCTCTGCAGAGCTCCCGAGTGCTGGTGTGAGCACCACCACTGCCCAGTGGAAGATCCAATTCTTTCAATTCTTAGTACCTGACTTCCTCCAAATGGTCTCTCCTTGAACTCCTCTCTCTTTGGCTCTAGAAATTACACTTCTAGCCCTTGATACCTAGACTGACAACGGCTCTCCCTGGTGTACTAGTCCCTCCATCCTTGTGGTTTCTCACCCACACACGGTCATTCGAGACTGGAGTGTGAAATCTTTCTGACTGACCCTATGCTGATAGGCAATTCTCTGCTGCCTGCGGCTTGTGACACTGTATTGGGCAGCTCTAGGTGTCTTCTATTATCTGCATGTTTCTGATTTATAACAACCGTTATAGACAAAATGATACTCAAAACACCTGATTCTGTTTATTCTGCGATATCTTTTTTTTTGGGTTTTGAGTTTTAACCATGGTGGTGGTGCTGCCATGTCCAACGACTACTAACAACAGCTAATAGCTGGGCGGTGTTCCACAGCTGCAGAGATGATTCTAGAAGTATCAGTAAGCTGTATTGCCATTCTGGCGCGTGAGCGTTCTAGGTCATGTGATTTCAGCATCTAAGAGGAGATGATGTTGCACCCAAGAGTCTCTTGCAGGAAAGGCTTTGGAGGGTCCGTCGGCCAGGGAAACGCAGTGGAAGGCCAGTATCCCTTCAGGTCTCTGTTTCCCTGCCTGTAAAGGACAGCAAATTGCTCCTAAATTCAGTCCAGAGCAGAAGTGCGGAAGCCACTAAGGCAGACCTAGCATTTACAGGAGGCTGCAGAGCTTGGCGCCCTGCGGCTCAAGGCCGGGTGGGTGGGGCGAGGGCGGGCCTCGTGTGATTGGTGTGCGGCCCTCCGTCCCGACCAATGAACTGCAAGCACAGGCGGGGCGGGGCAGACAGGGCGTCTTAAACGGCGTGACGCGCGGGGCGGGCGGTCACCTCGGGCTTCGTGGCTGATTTGCCGTTGCTCACGCCTAGCAGATCCTGTCAGGTATCAAGCGCGCGCCGGGACTGGAACGAAGAGGCCCGGGACCTGCTCGGTGTCCCGGAGTCTCAGCCGGGGCAGCGCAGGGCTGGAGGGTGCGACACATCCCCGGGGCGGGGCGGGCTCGATGGGGACGGGCAGGGAACTGGAGGCCGGAGACGTGGCACGGCCGCCTGCCAGGCACAGCTCGGGCTCGCCTCCCTCGGGGCACTCGCCTAGAGCCTTCGAGGCCTCGGCTTTCGAAAAGATAGCGTCTCCAGCAGCCTAGCTGCCGGGGGTCGGATCCCTTGGGGACAGAGCTGTGAACGCGTGGCTCCGTCACCGGGCGCGGGACACGGATGCGGACTGAGTCCGAGTTCTTCGGGCAGCCTCTATGTCCCGCGACTGCTCCTGCCCATCCCTCTCCACTCCCCACTTTCTCCCCAGATCTAAACCCAATAAGAGATTGAGGAAGTGACGTGTACATTATTGAGATGTTGGCTAGAGATTGGCCCACAGGGCTTTCGGCACGAAGACCCCCTCTCTCCTGCACCCCTCCCCCCTTAGACCTTTGGCAATCGATGCTGAACCTCAGAAAATTCCAGTCTAATTGCGTGGAACTTTCGATGCCAGCAAACTTTGCCTCAGGCCTACATCGCGTCTGCTAGTATATTTATTTACCTTGTAAATGTGTCAAGATATATTATGGGAGGAGAAAGAGTGATTTTGGATTGAAGTGCCCTTTCCAACCTCTCATTTCTCCATCCTAAATCTCCTAAATCAGGATTGTCAGAGCGTCTGTGGGGAAATTAATTTCATGTAACCTGAAATGTATTTATGATTTTTTTTATTGTGTGTGTGTTTGTGTGTGTGTGGGTGTGTGTACATGAATGCAGTTGCCTTCCGAGACCAGAGAGGTCCAATCCCTCTGGAGCAGGCTTCTCGGGAGCTTGTGCCATGTGGGTGCTGGGAACCAAACTCTGGTCTTGTGGAAGGATAATAGATGATCTTAACTGCGGAGCCTTCTCTCCAGCCCCTAAAACTTTAATTAGAATATATTTTTAAAGGTTTTTTTCTTGTCTCATATATTTTCCTTCCACAGTCTATCTTTATTATGGTTGTTTGGGTTTGCATTTTACGCCGTTTGCTGAGTTCTTAAGGATGAGTCAGATTCCATACTTTTAAAAATAGCAATGAATGGGCAGTGATTTGGAGGTGTGTGGAGGGTGCGGTGTCGCTGGTCCAATCCTTTCCCAGTAGTATTACTTTAGTTTGCCTGTGACGCACTTGAGGTGAATTTTAGCCAGAATATGGGTTACGTAAAACAAAGCTTTTGTTGGCAGAACTTCAAAAAAATAAGGCCCGTATTTGTGAATGGTTACCTCAGAAAAGTAAATATTTGACAATCGCTAAACCAAATTTACTTCCCGAGCTGAATATTTTCAATGGCTTTTGGATGACTTTACACTGATGGTTCTTTTAGAGTAATTAAAAAAATGTTATTTAATAAGGCAGACTGAACAAGTTCTTCCAAATGCAGCCCTTTGTGGAAACTGTACTGTGGAAACATTGCTGATGTGGGTTGATATAAGGCAGGGAAGTGATGGCCTTGGAATTAAATGTTACCTACTCAGCAGTCTTGGCTTATCATTAGAACTTGTTCTCATTTCTAGGCCCTTATATCTGCTAAATATAAATAGCAAATAGATAAAATGAAAATAGTAACTATAAATGAATAATAACATATTTAGCAACACATTGTTTTCTTTTTTGAAGACTAGAAGCTATTAGGTGTAAGAGTGAACCTTGAGGTGCTGGAGAGATGGCTCAGAGGTTAAGGCTGCTCTTCCAGAGGTCCTGAGTTCAATTCCCAGCAACCACATGGTGGCTCACAACCATCTGTACTGAGATCTGGCGCCCTCCTTTGGCGTGTGGGCATACATGGAGGCAGAATGTGGTTTACATAATAAATAAATAAATTTAAAAAAAAGAGTGAACCTTGATGGGAAGGTGAGCTTCTGCACAGGAGGACGGATGAGCTGCCTTGATGCAGGCGGATGGCCTCATCACCTCTCTAGTCTGGGTCACTTTCTGTTGCTACCTTGCTTCCTTTAGGAGCTGTGTGGTCAGTAAGGACCTTGTTCACTTGTCAGACAAGAGAATACCAGCAGAAGGCCCTTATTCAAGCTAGGTGTTTTTTGAGACATGGTTGGTCACTTGTTTTTATTTTCTTGTCTCATATCTATTAATTTATTTAAGGCAAGCTCTCACTATGTAGACCAGGTTGGTCTCAAACTCAGAGATCCATCTGGCCCTGCCTCCAGAGGGCAGGGATTAAAGGCTGATGTCAGAATGCCTGACCATCTCTAACTTCTTGGGTAGCCAAGAATGATCTTGAACTCCCGATCTTCCTGCCTCTGCTTCTCCAGTTTATTTGGTGTTGGAGATGGAATCCAAGGCTTCAGACATAGGCAAGTACTCTACCAGTTTAAAACAAGAAACCATGCAGTGTATTTTTTTTTTTTTTTTTGTAGAAATTGGCTAGCGTTCCTGTGAACTTAGAGCAGAAGAGAGCCTAATGAATGGCCCCTTTGTGCTAAACCTGGAGCTTTAACATGAGCTCCTCAAGACACCCGTGAATGGCTTCAGCCTCATTTGACCAATGGGGAAACCGAAGCTCTGGAAGACTGACACTTTCACCTCCTAGAGCTACAGACAGAATTTAAATTGTGAAACGCTTTTCTACACTACTTTGACCATTTCCAAGTCTAGAGAAGATGATTGATGGCTATTTTAAAGGCCATTTGAATTAGAATTTTGTTCTACTTGAACGCAGAGGCTCTTTAATAGAAGTATGCATAGTAGATTCTGCTATATCTTGGTCTGTGCAACTCTGATATTTCCCAGTTAAGTTAATTCTCCAGAGATCTACTTTGAGAACTTGGAGAACATTGCTTATGTTTTGAATGTTTTTGTTAGGCTACTGATAATAATTTTTTTCTGTATAAAACTGAGGGGACCCAGCAGATAAATAGATTATAGCAGAGCAGGTAATTCTTGTGCAAATTGAGGCAAGTTGAGTTTAGGCAACCTTTTTAAGATTCTTTCTCCTTGTAGTGTTTGTTTTGAGTCAGCCGAGTCTAGCCTTGACCTGGAAACCCTCCTGCCTCTGTGCCCCTAAGTGCTGGGATTATAGTAGTGCCCCAAACCCCTTCTGCAGTCACTTGCAGTTTTGTTTCTACCTGTAAAAATACATTACTGAAGCATTTTTAAGATTTTTTTTCAATAACCATTTTTTTTTGAGTTGTCTTTCTGTCTTTTGAAAAATCAGGGCTGTAGACTTTGGAAGCAAAAGTATAAGAGTAGTTTTTATTTTAAAATTTGACTCTTTCCCTAAGAACAGGTGACCTAGTGGACCCAAAACTGCACTTCCTCTGAGTATTGACTGTACTTTTCTTTAAACAACACTGTTTTCTCAAAGCTTACCAGATCCTTTTAACTTGATTTTGTTTGCTTCCTAGTCTCTGTCAAACACCCGGGACCCATGTCCAAGTTTGTTCTCAGTGTTTCTGACCATAAATACATTTTTTCTTCTTTTTTTCAATACAGGGTTTCTCTATGTAGCCCTGGCTATCCTGGAACTCACTCTGTAGACCAAGGCAGGCTTCAAACTTAGAGACCAACCTGCCTCTGCCTCCTAAGTGCTGGGATTCCACCACCCAGTACTATGAATACAATTTATGGTCATTGTAGAAAATAGAGAATAGTTAAAGATAGTCACAGTGTCCTTTTTTTGTTTCTTTCCTTAATATTTTTCTTAATGTCTTTGCATATTTGAATATCCTGTATGTATAATTTTTTTCTTTACTTAAACGTATCCTAAAATACCTTGCCATGTCATTAGAAACTTATTTTAGAGATTTATTTATTTTTATGTATATGAATGTTTTGCCTGTGTGCATGTAAGTACACTGCTAAGGAGTATCCAAGAAAGCATGTTTTTGTTCTTTTTCTTTCCTGAGACAGGGTTTCTCTCTCTGCCTTGGCTGTCCTGGAATTCACTTTGTAGACTAGTCTGGCCTTGAGCTCACATAGATCCGCCTGCCTCTGCCTCTGCCTCCTGAGTGCTGTGAGATCAAAAAAAGCATGTTTTATGCTTGTTCGCTAGGCAAAAATTACTACTGTTTTAAGTTTTTAGTAGCTCAAACAGCATATAGTGTGTAAATTGTAGAGAGCCTAGAAAGAAATGGTGAACAGGTGTTTTAGACTTAGTGCTGGTGATGGGGAACAGTTCTTTGTAGTACAGTCAGATGTTTTCCTCAGCTGCCCTTTCCAGCCTAGTGATTCTTGCATTGGTTTTGGCAGAGAGAAAATACTATGCAAGTTACAGACCTTTTCCTTAAGAAGATGTACTTTTGTATATAATTGTGTGTGTTTGTTGCTTTAGGAGTCACTGGAACCCTCACAAGACAGTCCCTAGAGCTTGAGTTCCAAATCTGTACTGTGGTCTGAACCGTGGGAAGAAAGAATCAGGGCAGTCTTTGGCAAACAAGACAGAGTTGTGGGATTTGATTAGTGATTGCAAATTCTGGAACCTCACTGGATTTTTAGTGTGGAGAGAGAGCCAAGTTGACAGGGAAGTTAGCCAAGCTCCATGATCGGCTGACTCGGCAGCTCAATCAAGAATGCGAAGATTATGCATGGCTTGACTTGTTAGAAAATTTTTGTTGAAACATGAATTAGCTATGTGTCTTTTAAAAATAAGGAGATTTAGGTATCCTAAGCATACCTGGTGTTGGTAACTTTCCTAGATGTCTCCCCTCTCTGCCTCTAGACGTGACACCAGGCTCTTCATTTCCTCTCTGTTGCAGTCCCTTCCTTACTCTAGCCTTTGTTCCGGGCCCTTCACCTGCCAGGGTCTGAATGGTGAGCTGTGCACACACCAGTCGGGAACGCTCTTGGGGGCTGGCTTTGGGACTGGAGCAGCGAGGTAGCCTGGTTCTGAAATGTAAACAGTGTGAGCACCAGTGTGCTTGGGAACTCACACGCCTAACTCAGCAGCTTCTGCTTTGATGTTCTCTTGGTTGAAATTAGTTTTTTTTTTTTAAACAGTTGATGTTTTGATATTTCTTTTTAGTGTGTGTGTGTGTGTGTGTGTGTGTGTGTGTGGTAGCTGGGGTTATAGAAACAGCCATTCTCTTTTCATCTATTTAAATATTTGTGTTTTTTACTGTTTAAAGCTCAAGACTCTTAACGAATCACAGAACAAGTCTTTTTGCCTTTGTTTATGCTGCATTTGCCTTCCAGGTGCTTTAGATATTTGTGCTAAATGACAGAGCCTACCTTTTTTAGTTTGGGTGCTAAACTCTTTCCACCTCCAAAAGTTACTTTTTCCTGTCTCTCCATTTTTTCTTTTAAGATTAATTTGTTTTTTATTTTATATGTATTAAATGTTTGTCTGCATGTATATATGTGCACTATATGGGTGTCTGGTGCCTGCAGAGGTCAGAAGAGAGTGCTGGATCCCCTGGAGTTACAGACAGTTGTGAACCACCATGTGGGTGTTGACGTCTGAACTCAGGCCTTTTGCAAAAGCAGCAAATCCTCTTAACTGCTGAGCCATCTCTCTAGCTGTCTCTATTCCACCCCACCCCCCCTTCCTATTTTGAGATAGTGCCTACTTGTAGCCTGTAGAACTTACTGTGTAGGTCAGGCTAACCTGGAACTTTGGTTGATCATCTTGCCTCTGCCTCCTAAATGCTCCTAAAACCTTACTTGGGTTAAAACCACATTTGTTATTGTTTCACTACCTACATACTGGGACAGAGTAAAAATGCAAACTAGGGAATAGAGGTGGTGGTCCTGGAGGCCACAAGTGGGGGCTAAGGGAGGAAGAGGCATGTGATGCTTGTAGCTCTAGCTCCAGATGGTCCTTTGATTCCGGAGTTGAAGACCAGCCTGGGCTTTAAAAAAAGTACAAAATGGTTCATAGCCCCTGCTTCCTACCCCATGACTCACAGCCACCCAGCAGCTCTGGCCTCTGCCTTGGTGCCCTAATGTCTGCCCTGTACTCTGATAGGAAAAGGCTGCATACTGACTGTGGTAGATGCTCAGCAGTTACTTGGTGAACAGACCTGCATTGACTCTGGAAAGGTTCTCACTCAGCGCCTTCTCTTCCTTTGGACAGGTCTCTGTACTTCCATTCCTAAAGGACTCACACAATGTTTTCCAAACTAGCAAGTTTGCAGACAGTTGCTGCTCTGCGGCGAGGGGTCCATGCCTCAGTCGCCTCTGCTGCATCTGTTGCAACTAAGAAGACAGTCCAAGGCCCGCCGTCCTCTGACTACATTTTTGAACGGGAATCTAAGTATGGTGCACACAATTACCATCCTTTACCTGTAGCCCTGGAGAGAGCAAAAGGTATGTTTTGGATTAACCCGCCCCCACATTTCCTGGCAATGTTTTGTATTTTCTCACATCTAACCCCCATTGAATGTGTGTTGCAGATGGTGCTCCTTCGCCTTTCCCAAGTGTCTGGGGCATCTGTGCCGGTGTGGCCTCTCCTAGGGGACATGCAGAAGAAATAGGAACATGACATCGCCTCCATTTTTTTTAACTATTAGTTTTTATTTTGACATAACCCCAGTAAAAAAGATGATGATATTAAGATGTATCTCTCTCCTTCATCCAGATAGTTGAGGGCTTTTATTGTTGTGTTCTCTCCTCCCTTCTGGCTCCACGAACTCCCTGTTTTTTTTCGCTTTTCCCTCCTAGATATTCAGCGTGTCCTTTCTAAGGGTCCGCAGAAACTTATGTGCACACGTGATCAAAATCAGGAAGTCAGCAACACAGCAGGAATCCACTTTTCTTTTGTGTCCTTAATTACAAAGGAACTTTAGAGCAGGCCTCTCATTCTTGTTGGGTTCAGTTGTCTGCTGGCCAGTGGTAGTAGTAGTTCTCCTCCTCTCCCTCTCGTTTTCCTCCTCCTCTTTCTGTTCTCCTCCTCCTATCTTCCCTTTCCTACTTCTTTTCTTCCTCCTCCTCTTCCTTTTCCTTCTTCCCGGGCTAGTATTTCTTTATTGTAACTCTCTCCCCTCTGAGTTCTTTCAGCTCTGTAAGGTAGTGTTTCTTAACGTTTGGCACTGCCTGAATTGATTTCTGCAATGGAATTGCTAGGTCATGTAGTAACTATGCTTAGCTTGTAGAGGAACTGCCAACCTTAAAAAAAAAAAATGTGCATGTGAGGTGCCCGTGCCTGAGCAGAAGCAAAGAGGAAGTGAGGTGTCTTACTCTCTCAGGTTCTGCTTTACTCCCTTGAGGCAGGGTTTCTCGCTGACATGAAGCTGGCCAGTGAGCTCATAGGACTGCCTGACTCTGTGCTTAGTGCTAGGGTTACAGGAATGTGTGGCCATACTCAGCTTTATTTAAACGTGGAATATGGGGTCTCAAACTCGGTCCTCATTCTATGACTGCATAACAAGAACTCCTACTCACTGAGCCCTCTACCCAGCTCAGAACAGCTACCTTTTTGTCTGGGCAGCTGTACTATTTTTGTTTAATTTATGGTATTGGCAGAGATATGCTCTCATTGTGTAGTTCAGGCTGGTCTTGGGCTTGCATTTATCCAACCTCAGACCCAAGTGCTGGGATTATGTGTATTCATCACCACACCCAACCACAATTGTTCATTTTATGTTTCCATTAGCAATGCTGCGAATTCCAAGTTGTTTATATGTTTGTCCCCTTTTCCTTTTTAAAAACTATAACCATTCTAGTACAAAATAGTATCTCTTTGTTTTGATTTGCATTTCCCTAATGACTGGTGATGTATATCTTTTCATGTTTAATTAACACATGTATGTGTCTGAAGGAATGGTAGCAAGTTATTTGACCATTTTAAAAATAGGGTTCAAGGCTGGCCTTGAACTCCTGATCCTCCTGTTCTTATTCTCTCAGTGGTGGCATTACAGGTATGTGCCACCATGCTTAGTCATCATTGAGTTCTGGATTCTAAATCCTTATCAGGCATGTGGTTTGCAAATACCGTTATATGGTAGGTTGTAGTCTGTTGTGTGTAACTTCTTTATAAATTCACATTTTTGGCTCCTGAAATTAAAATTGGTAAAGCAGTTATAATCTTCCTCTCCTCTCCTCTCCTCTCCTCTCCTCTCCTCTCCTCTCCTCTCCTCTCCTCTCCTCTCCTCTCCTCTCTTTTCCTGTCCCTCCCTCCTTCTTTCCCTCCCTCCTTTTCCTTCCTTCCTTCCTTCCTTCCTTCCTTCCTTCCTTCCTTCCTTAAATAAACTTTACTATAAAAAACTTACAAATAGGGGGCCGGGCGATGGTGGCTCACGCTTTTAATCCCAGGAGGCAGAGGCAGGCAGATCTCTGTGAGTTCCAGACCAGCCTGGTCTATAGAGCTAGTTCCAGGACAGGCTCCAAAGCCACAGAGAAACCCTGTCTCGGAAAACACACACACACACACAAACTTACAAATAAAAATAACATCACACACTGAAATTCACCAGACACAAAGTCTATATATCTAGACTAGCTGTTTGGAATGGAAGCTGTGGAGCTTCACATTGGATTTTACACTTTCACTATTGGGTATAATTTTTATGTGCTTATTCATCACTAAGAAACAAAATTCATGATAGAACTGCAGTCTTTTTATACTGTTCTGTTAAATATATGTGTCAGGGGTAATAGGTAAAATATACCATTAATATTTCTTTCTCAATCAAAGTGAAGTAGGCTTGCACTAAACCAAGTTTTTTGTTTGTTTTTTGGGAGGGTTTTGATAGGGTTTCTTGTAGCCTTGACTATCCTGGAACTCTCTCTGTAAACCAGGCTGGCCTTGAACTCAGATCCACCTGCCTCTGCCTCCTGAGTGCTGGGACTAGAGGCGTGTGCTACCATCACCTGGCCACTAAACTAAGTTTTAAGCCTAAAAATATATTAAATAGAGTTTCATATGTAGATATGTAGATGGCTTAAAAATTAGTCTTCACTTTTGGGGTCTTGTGGCATATAGAGACTCTCAAATTTTTTTCTTCCTTATTGTTTTAGGCATTTATGTGTGGGATGTAGAAGGCAGGCAATACTTCGACTTTCTGAGTGCTTATGGTGCTGTCAGCCAAGGGCACTGCCACCCCAAGATCATAAATGCTATGAAGAGTCAGGTGGACAAACTGACCTTAACATCTCGTGCTTTCTATAACAATGTCCTTGGTGAATATGAGGAGTACATTACCAAACTTTTCAACTACCACAAAGTTCTCCCTATGAATACAGGTAAGACATTCCCATTTTTGTTAAGTTCCCATAAATCAATCATTTGTTTCTATTTGTATTTATTTAACATCTCACTAGATTGCCGAGGCTAGCCCTGAATTTACAATCTTCCTGAATTAATCTTTCATGACTGGGATTCAGTTGCTAAGCTTATTTCTTTGATAATTTGCAGTGTTAGTTAAATCTGAGCATTTTCCCCACAATAGGAGTGGAGGCTGGAGAGACTGCCTGTAAGCTTGCTCGTCGTTGGGGCTACACCGTGAAAGGCATCCCGAAATACAAAGCAAAGATTGTTTTTGCTGGTATGTGAATTTAATTGTTACATGATATATTATTTATGGACAGTTTTATAAAGGTTGGTGATGGGATTACTTCTTGGATTTCTAAGTTACTTCTTCATGTATGAGAATACTTCAAGCTACCTACTCAACAGAATGCATTTTCAAATTCACTTACATTAAAGATCCTCAGACAATCCAAATACTTTGAATGCTCCCTTCCTTGACATTATAATCCTTCACAATGCTAACTGACACAGATGTGTGCCTTTGCTCAGGATCATATTTTTTCTATTTAATAAATATGGCTAGGGGTCACTGGAGGTCAGACACTACTCCAGGACAGGGGATAGACAGGTAGTCTGGAAGCTGCCTGTCCTCAGAGCTTCCACTCTAGTAGGAAGCAAACAGCCTAACATCGATCAGCAGAGCAAACAACATCATTTCAGATGGGGTTAACTCAACCATGAAAAGTACAAATACAGTAAAGGGACTGGGAATTCATTTCACTAGGGATGTCTTGACATCTCCACCACCTATGCCAGCAGCAACTCAATGAATTCAACACTGGGTGGTTGTATCTTAGCTTCTTGGCATCTCTAAGTATACTCTTGCAAAAGCCTCTGCCACCTGATCTCTGACTCAGGTGTCAGTCCATCTTTTCTTCATCTACATCCAAAAGTGTAATCTTTAAGATAACATGCTCTGATGAGACCAGGAGTCAACTTGTCTTCCTCTTCCTGACCTCAGGGATCTCATCTTGTAGCTTACTCTGCAGGAACAGAGTCTTTCGCTGCTGTTTCAGCTCACTGACTCACCAGCCTGTGTCAATACAACATAAAAATATCTTTGCACCCTTTGCCAGTATGAAAGAGACTGTACAATCTATAATAGAAATCATATTTTGTTTAGAATAGCCAGCCAGGATACCCACAACTAAAACACGAGTTTTTAAAATGGTAAGTTATAGGCAGTTGCTTATGAGACCACAGCCATGCTGCTGTGTTAAGCCACCTTTTTTCTGAATTACTCATTATTTCTTCTTCTTCTTCTTCTTCTTCTTCTTCTTCTTCTTCTTCTTCTTCTTCTTCTTCTTCCTTCTTCCTTCTTCCTTCTTCCTTCTTCCTTCTTCCTCCTTCCTCCTTCCTCCTTCCTCCTTCTTCCTTCTTCCTTCTTTCTTCTTTTTTTTTGAATTTTCGAGACAGGGTTTCTCCGTAGCTTTTGGTTCCTGTCCTGGAACTAGACCAGGCTGGCCTCGAACTCACACAGAGGCTGGCCTCTGCCTCCTGAGTGCTGGGATTAAAGGCGTGTGCCACCACTGCCCGGCTCCTCCTCCTCCTCCTCCTCCTCCTCCTCCTCCTCCTCCTCCTCCTCCTCTTCTTCTTCTTCTTCTTTTTTTACAGATTTTATTTATTATGTATACAGTGTTCTGCCTGCATGTACACCTACAGGCTAGAAGAGGGAACCAAATCTCATAGATGGTTGTGAGCCATCATGTGTCCGCTGGGACTTGAACTTAGGACCTCTGGAAGAGCAGTCAGTGCTCTTAACCTCTGAGCCATCTCTCCAGCCCTCCCATTTCTTCTTTTCTGTCTCTTTTGGATGCTGGCAAGAGCCTAACTATACTTTCTCTAGTATGTTAGGCTTTTTCATGTTTTGGTGCAGCCCTCCTGTGTACCATGTAGTTGTTCATCTGACATGTGGCTCTTGTCTTCCTCTTCTGTGTGCCTCCTCTGGGCAGCTGCAGGATTTCCATCTCATCTACCTATGGCTATTCTTTTAACCTTGAATAAAATGTCCTTGAGCTTTGAAATGGGAACTGGAGCTGGGCAGTGGTGGTGCAAGCCTTTAATCCCAGCACTTGGGAGGCAGAGGCAGGCAGATCTCTGTTGCAAGGAGAGGCTGCTTGTTTGGTTCCTGGCCACCCAGCTAGCTTAGACCCGAAATAATTACACAGAAACTATATTATTTAAGTCACTGCTTGGCCCATTAGCTCTAGCTTCTTATTGGCTAACTCTTACATCTTATTTTAACTCATTTCTATTGATCTGTGTATCACCACGAGGTCATGGCCTCCCAGCAAAGTTTCAGCATGTCTGACTCTGGCAGCTCCATGGTGTCTCTCTCACTCTGCCTTCTTCCTCCCAGCTTTCCATTTAGTTCCCCCCCCCCCCATACCTAAGTTCTGCCCTATCAACAGGCCCAAAAGCAGTTTCTTTATTCACTAATGGTAATCACAGCATACAGAGGGAAATCCCACATCCGATCTCTGTGAGTTCTAGGCCAGCCTGATCTGAAAAGCGAGTTCCAGGACAGCCAGGCTGCACAGAGAAACCCTGTCTCGAAAAATCAAAAGAAAAAAAAAAAAGAAGGAAATTCTTCATGTCTGTGCAGGATATTTTCTCTCACACATTCCTATTGTAAATGTACCTTCTTTGTCTAGAAGCCATGCTTTGAATGTCTCAGTTGTTAGGCTTTGGTCAGAAAGGGTCTGGGAAAAGTGCTGCAGACGTATCTACAATAGTACTTAGGAGACGTTGGCTAGCATCAGGGAGCTGTTGGAGTTGGTATCAGAAAGCTCGCAGTAGTTCTCTAAGGAATCTGCTGTTTATTTTTAGTCAGGCTTCCCGAGGCGTTTGTAGGGGAGTACTTTCTAAACTTACGGGCTTCTTTGGAATAGTCACTGTTTGTCTCTTTTAGATGGAAACTTCTGGGGCCGAACATTGTCTGCAATCTCCAGTTCCACAGACCCGACCAGTTATGAAGGCTTTGGACCCTTCATGCCAGGCTTTGAAACCATCCCGTATAATGATCTGCCCGCACTGGAGGTACATCAGGGTGGCTATGGGACTTGGCTCACAGCAACAGGAAACTTTCTGAATTAATTGTTACCTGTTCAGTGTGTGAATTAAAAGCACGTTAATTAGGGGCCTGGAGAGATGTCTCAGTGGTTAAGATCACATACTGCTCTTGCAGAGGTCTCAGGTTCAGTTCTTTGCACCTCTAACTCAAAACCTTCTGTAATTCTGTAGTTCAGAGGACTTTGAACAGCCGTGCCCGTGGTGCGGACACATACTTACATAACAGACAAACATTCACATTCAGAAATTAAAATCACTAATGAGGACAGAGGAGGTTGCTCAGTGGTAAAACAGCTTGTGTGAGGTTCTGGGCTTGGCCCCAGTACTTCAGAACAAAGTTATGAGTCTGAACATTTATTGTAAATTAGGCTGAAATCTGACTTATTCTCAATAGTGGACAGTCAGTTTTTAACCTAGGGAAATATGTTTTTGTTGTCTAGTGCTTAGGCCAGCTAGCCAGTTCAGATCATAACAACTTGAGTATTACCCACTTAATTTCTTTCTCTTTCTCTTTACCTTCTTTTATTCTCTTTCTTTGAGATAGGCTCTCATTTTAAAGCCTTGGCTGATCTGGAAAAGTATGTAGACCAGGCCAGTCTTGAACTCATAGAAATCTGCCTGGTTCTGCCTCCCAACTACTGAGATTAAAGGGGTGGGCCTAGATAAAATATTTTTTTAACTTGCAAATTGTAGCACTTTGTTGTGGTGCTAGGAAAGGAGCCTAAGATCTTGTAGGTTACGGTCAGTTATTCTTCCACTAAGAGATAGTCCATTTCAAACGTGTAGTACTTTTGTAAAATATAAGCAAAAAAGTCGTAAGATGGCTTTAACGGTCCACTTAGTTTTTAAAGAAAAATTTATGTGAGTTTTTGCTGGCATGTAAATGCACCATGTGTACGCAGTGTGCTCCAGGAGGCAGAAAGTGGCATTGGATCCTCTGGAACTGGACCTAAAGGCAGTTGTGAACCCTCATGTGGGTGCTAAAAATGGAACCAGGATTCTTGGCAAGAGTAGCCAGTGCTCTTAATGGCTGAGCCATCTCTCCAGCTCCTGCCTTAACTTTTGGTTATAATACATCTATGACATAGCAAAATGTGGGGATAGTCTGACATAGTGGTATGTGCCTATAAACCTAGCATGCTGGAGTCCTGCGATTGCAATGGTGACCCACCATGCCAGACTTCATCATCATCATCATCCCCCCCTTACTCCTGCTATTTATTTATTTATTCGTTTAATTTTATTTATTTACTTTGAGTGTTTTGCCTGCATGTATGTATGCCTGGTGCTCCTGAACTGGAGTTATGGATGGTTGTGAACCACCATATGAGTGCTGGGAGTCAACCCAGTTCCTCTGCAAAAGCAGCAAGTGTTCTGCTAAGCTACTGCTCCAGGCCCTCATTCGTATTCTTTTTTTTTCTTTTTTGTTTTTTTTTTTGGTTTTTTTCAAGACAAGGTTTCTCTGTAGCTTTGGAGCCTGTCCTGGAACTAGCTCTTGTAGACTAGGCTGGCCTATAACTCACAGAGATCCACGTGCCTCTGCCTCCCAAGTGCTGGGATTAAAGGCTGCGCCACCACCGCCCAACTCCTCATTTTTATTCTTATTAGGAAGTATATGTAGTATTTGACGTCAATTGCCAAGTATTGTAGAGTGGAAGCTATTAGAACTCCCTTCTGTTTCTTTTGTAGCGTGCTCTTCAGGATCCAAATGTTGCTGCCTTCATGGTGGAGCCCATCCAGGGTGAAGCAGGTGTTATTGTTCCAGATCCAGGATACCTGACGGGAGTCCGAGAACTCTGCACTAGGCACCAGGTAGTCCCATTCACTTTGCAGTGAGGCCAAACTTGCCTACACTTATTTGAGCTCTGCTGACAGGATAAATGATTATCTCACTTGCCACTAGATGATTCCAAGAGCTGAGGAACATTGTAATGCTTAGAACCTGTGGAAGCTAACTTTCCAGTCTCTAGAACACCCGGCGAGACACTGTGGTGTGGGCTGCTGTCGCACCTCCAGGCTCTTACTGTGATTTTCTTCTCTTTTTTTAATCCCTGTCAAGTCCTGTCTTGTGTTCCTTTGCTCCAAATGTTAAGACTCTTCTTCCTTTTCTTTCACTAAAGCTAATAGTATATTAGCTTTGCTAATATTTGTTTACTATCGAGAATTCCAGAAAATGTTTGATAATTACATATGAGTTAATTATCTGAATTTGTTCTTAGAGTGTAATTAGGGCCATTAAAGCCCTCCAAACTCTTTGTGTCTGTATAAATGCCTTTCCCTTCCCTTCCCTTCTCCTCCTTCCTTCCTTCCTTCCTTCCTTCCTTCCTTCCTTCCTTCCTTCCTTCCTTCCTTCCTTCCTTCCTTCCTTCCTTCCTTCCTTCCAGGATTTCTCTGTGTAACAGTTCTGACTGTCCTGGAACTAACTAGCTCTTGTAGACCAGGCTGGCCTCTAACTCACAGATCTGCCTGCCTCTGCCTCCAGAGTGCTGGGATTAAAGGTGTGCACCATCACTGCCCGGCTATGCCTTTCTGCCATGCAAAGCAGTACCACATAGGCCCCTGGGAGGTGTTAGGCTGACACAGCAAACAGATTTCCAAAGGACACGTTGAAATTGTGTGGGAACTAAAAACATCTGCACAGTTTTCAGGGTGTGTCAGAATGGCACTTAATGGGAGGGTTAAATGATGGTGGCCTTTGTTTCTTCACGAGGTTAGAATGACAGTTATGTTGCCTGTTCTTTCTCCCAGGTCCTGTTCATTGCTGATGAAATACAGACGGGACTGTCCAGAACTGGTAGACGGCTGGCTGTGGATCATGAGAATGTCAGACCTGACATAGTTCTTCTCGGGAAGGCCCTTTCTGGCGGCTTATACCCTGTAAGTTAAAAACCCCTATATTTCTTCTGACCTTGACTGGGATGCCTTTCAAGTCATTTGATTTGACTCCAGGCCACCTGGAACAGTTTAGACTTCCATTGTGCAGTCTACTTGGTTAATTTGACCAAGTGGAGTTGTGTTTTGGAATGTGCTGCGGCATTTGATTTGGACAGAAGCATTTCCCTTCAGAAGCTCCTCCTCCCACTTTTGAGAAAGTGTCACTACTGATTGTTCAAGACCATGAACAATGAACGTAAGAGGGAGCATTTCTTCTTTTTTGGGGTTTGCATCACTAGACTGATGTGAGATAAAAGGGTTTTGAAGAGTAGATGTTCTTACTGAGTAGACGGAATTGTCTTCTTGCAGGGAATGCCCAAGTTTGTTTCTAAGCAGAGCATTTTGGAAAGGACTATAAATTATCTCATTGCAAAAACAGTTCTGCTTGGGTTGCAGAGATGGCTAAGTGATCCAGGGCACTGACTGCTTTCCCAGAGGACCTGGGTTCAGTTCCCAGCTCCCACTTGGCTGCTCACGACCATCTGTAACTCCAGTTCCAGGGGATCTAACACCCTCTTCTGGCTTCCATGGGCATGGCAAACAAGTGGACAAAAAACCTTACACAGATAATATAATAATAAAAAACTAAACCTTTTCTTTTAGTTCTAAAAGTGTGCACGCACTATATTGTTTCGTGCCACTGAAGTTTGTTTACTGTGTCTGCAATGTGTTGGGCCTGTCTGGGTTATATTACTGAGAGTCAGGGACAGATGGAAACTGCTGGTTGATAGAATTTCATATCGGTGCTACGGAAGCATCTGTGTCCCTGGCGTGCTGAGATCTGAGGAATGACAACGGTGGGCTCTGTCTTCCAGGTGTCCGCAGTGCTGTGCGATGATGAGATAATGCTGACCATTAAACCGGGGGAACATGGCTCCACATACGGTGGTAATCCACTAGGCTGCCGAATTGCCATTGCAGCTCTTGAGGTGAAAACTGATATGGCTGAATGATTCCTACTTTTAAGTAGTGTTGAAGTTATCTTTAACTTGAGTCCTGGTGTGAAAAGAAGTTTAATAAGATTACTAAGTGTTAGAGAGCATGAGGAATGAAGGGATGATTTTAGGAGCAAGGTGTTCCCAAAGAGTAAGGTAGCTTTGCTGGGTGGTGGTGGCGCACGCCTTTAATCCCTGCCTTCGGGAGGCAGAGGCAGGCGAATCTCTGTGAGTTCTAGGCCAGCCTGGGCTACAAGAGCTAGTTCCAGGACAGCCTCCAAAACTACAGAAAAACCCTGTCTTGAACAAAAAAAACAAAACAATAAAACAAACAAACAAACAAACAAAAAAAAGGTAGCTTTTTGCCTTGCCTAATGGACTGGACTCCTGGGCTTCTGGAGTTTGTAATTAGTCAGCTGGCAGCGGCAGAACTCCTATACACTGACCACCTAATATATGTTCCTTTGGTTTAGCAAGCAAGATTTTTTTTTCTTGTTTGTTATTCAAATCAAGGTCTTACTCTATAGTTCACACTGGCCTGAAATTTACCCTGTAGCTCAAGCTTAGACAGCTCAATCCTCCTGCTTTAGCTGCCCAAATGCTAAGATTACAGGTCACCACAAAGCTCTTTTTCCCTTTTATTTTTTTTCAAACTTGGATTTGAGGACTGGTGGTCTTAGTTCAGTAGAAGAGGAAGGCCTTGGGTTTCATTCCTTAGTACCACACAGATAAAAAGTGAAGTCAGGGATGGTGGTATACACCTGTAATCCCAGCACTAGGGATGCTGAAAGGCAGGACAATCACAGGTTTTAAGCTAGCCCAGGAAAGTAGATAAAAGGTTAGTATATGTTGGGGGGAGGGAAAAAGGCAATTCCGTGCAGTTTCAAGTTAAATTATTCTTAGTCCATTGAGGTGTTCAGATAATAACATATTGCATTAGTCAATTTTTAATTTTTTTATTATTTTGGTTTTTTGAGACAGGGTTTCTCTGTTCTGGAACTTGCTGTGTAGACCAGGTTGGCCTCAAACTCACAAAGATCTGCCTGTCTCTGCCTGCCAAGTGCTGGAATTAAAGGCATGCTACCATTGCCTGGCTTTCATTAAACACATTTTAATCTTTATTTTGCCATGAAGACTGGTTGTCAGTGGATGTGCGATTAAAGCAAGGCTCTGAAGTTGTATGTCTTTAGCTAGAAATTATTACAGGCCCTGAAAAGCAAATGCAGGTGATGTCACTCTGGTCTTTCCCAAGTGCTTTTTGCTTCTAGCCATCACAGATTACTCCAGGACACTCTGAACATTTGTGTAATTTTTTAAAAAAAACAGGTTTTAGAAGAAGAGAATCTTGCTGAAAACGCAGACAAGATGGGCACCATCTTGAGAAGGGAGCTCATGAAGCTGCCCTCTGATGTTGTGACTGCTGTAAGGGGGAAGGGGTTGCTAAATGCCATTGTCATCCGAGAAACCAAAGGTAAGGGCCTTTCAAAGACACAGTGGGTAGACACGGTGGGCTGGATTGTTGGTCAAGCCGTTTAGATAAAGTGTGACCTGATTGTCTTAATGTTATCCTAACTGTAGGTCTTTCCAACAGGAAGGCATTTTAACTCCTTTGACCAGGTGTTTGTTCCTTGCAGACATTTCTTTTCCTATCTCTGTTAGTTAGACAGCAGCTGGCTATCCTGGGTTAGTGTCCGTTAATCTTTTTCCCTCACTTGAATGCTTTCTACCTTCTGCAGAGGCTGTGGAGGCAACTGTAGAAATAAAGGAATGGTTTTGATGTTGGCAATAGATAATGGAGGTTTAAGCCTTCATTGTGTGCCTGATATCAGTTATCACCCTCCAGGGCACCCTTCTGGTTTTCTTTGGCTAACTCTTCCTTTTAAAGCAATTGATAACAGCAGAGGGGCTTTTGAGAAAGAAACTGAGCCTGGTTCCACCCAAGAGTATTTGATGTGATGGGTTGGGTAGACTCAGGCAGTTCTAGGCAGTTCTGCCTGCAGCTTTGTAAAAACCCTGCCGGGAAATGATGCTTAGTTCCCAGTGGTCAGGAGGTGTGTCCATATCAGCAACCCGTAGTGTTCCTAGGATTCGGGGCTTGCTTATTCCGTTATTTCATTTATGTCTCCTACCCAAGTCTTTCACATTAGCTCCCTATGATTGCATGCCAGGCATCCCTAATCTGAGAAGTTGAAATGATCCCCAATCTGAAAGGTTTTGACCACCACCATCACATCAGAGGAGGACAATCCTATACTTGACCCCAGGGGAAAGGCCACAATCAAAATGTAGGTGTACTAAGAATCTCGTGTGAAATTACCTTTAGGTTGTCTGAGTACGAAATACAAGTTTTATGTTTACACGGCCCCCTTTCCTCTTCTGTGTATGCCAACATTCCTGAATCTGGAAGGAGCCCTTCTGGCCCAAGCACTGCAGACAAGGGATGTTCTGCCTGTAGCAGTCTAAACATGTCATTCAGACCTAGTTAGGTGCTTGCCAAAAGGTCAGTAATGCAACCTCTTGAGCAAAGGAGCGACTTAGAGCTTCTTTTCCTGAGCAGATCGTGGGAACACGCTCTGGTGGGGCCGTGCTGCCCGTGCCTATGACAAAGGTTTTTATGTATTGATCTCTGTGAATACATTGTGACCATTTTTCTGTAGATTGTGATGCTTGGAAGGTGTGTCTGCGACTCCGAGATAATGGGCTCCTGGCCAAGCCAACCCATGGCGATATCATCAGGTTAGCCCCTCCACTTGTGATCAAGGAGGACGAGATCCGGGAGTCAGTGGAAATCATTAACAAGACCATCTTGTCCTTCTGAGAATAAGAACTGCTCAGTGGCCCCTGGGAGCATCTTCAGATGGACTTCTTGTGACACTCTGCTCGCAGCAGGCAGATCCCACTGGTTGGTCTCTTGAAAGACATTTTTTTTGGATATGCATACCTGTTTTTTTCAGTTGATGCATAGTAGAGTGACATTTATGAACCTGCAGTTGGCTGTGGCACCTCGCTTTGTTAAATTTTGACTTTGTGGGAACTTTCTAAGGTGAAGCACTTCCATCTCTACACAGCCTTCAAATCCAATCCTGCATCATTGACATACATTTTTATAATTTCCTTGCTGGTGTGAATGTTTTGTATTTGAAAGTCCTTTCTGAGATACTGCATGAGAGACTTGCTTAACCTCATGCAGTTGAATCATAATCAATGAATGTTAAGATGATTAAAGGTTAAGCATATGTAAAATACCCGTTTCAAGTAAACTTTGCATTGGCCAACACTAGAATGCTTTATATAGATTCTGAGAATTCTTTCCTAAATTACACTTTCAAGTGCTTGATTGCAATTTGTAAAACATTTATTTTTAGTATTTCTTTGAATAAAGCTTATTTTTCTTTTTACCCCAGCAGAGTATTTTGTATTTCCAAATTGGTAATATTAAGTGTATTTCACTCCTATGACTGGCATTTCATCTCTTCTTGAGACCATTGGGTGTGTTTCAGGCTTTTTATTCTAAATAAAGCTACGATTAGTTCATATCTGTATAATGATGTGGGTTTTGTTTTTATTTGTTGTTTTTTTCTTTGTATTTTGTTTCATTTTTCTCTAGTGTGTTTTGTGGAATAACTTCCTATAAGGTGCTTGCTGTTCAAAGGGGATGAACTTTCTGACGGCTTTACTCCTCCTTACTCAGCCTGGTGCTCCCTGTTCCTGAGGAGGTCACCACCATAATGATGCCAAACTTAGTGTGGGCACCTGATCAGCATAGAGTCCTATATCCCACAACCGACTCAAGTGATCCTCCTGTCTCAGTCTATTAAATAACGGGGACTACGGGCATGCTCCTGTAGTGCAGTGCAGCCTGAGGCTGGAGAGATGCTTTAGCGGTTAACAGAGCTTGCTGCTTGTCCAAAGGACCCAAGTTTGGTTTCCAGCACATGCATTGGGTGGCTTACAACCTCCTGTTTCTCCAACTCTAGGGCATCTGATGTCCTGTTCTGGGCATCTGCACATATGACATATACACACATTAAAAGAAAAGAGGCTAAGTTCAGTAGTGCCTGACTGAACCGTGTGTGTGTGTGTGTGTGTGTGTGTGTGTGTGTGTGTGTGTACCTGCACACTTGAGATTCTGCATTTCCTGCAGGCACTCTCTGAGGCACAGAGGCTTTCTTAGGACCCAGGATCACGCATCAGCGATTCTTCAGAGGAGGCCTGAAGACTAGGGGGACTTGGCAAATGAAGCTTCTGGCCGAGTTCTTGGAAGGCCACTGTTGTCTTCAGATAGAAGAGAGGAAAGCATGGTTGTGTGAGAAGACTCTTAGTGCAGGAGGCTCAGGAAGGTGGAAAGCTTTGAACTCCAGGCAAACTGGGCCTTGGGCTGATGATCCCTGGAACTGCTGGAAGAAGGAACCACAGAAGAGTACCTCTTACCACCACAGAAAACCTGCCAGGTTGAGTCCTCACACAATTGTACCACCCACATGCACAGGGCAGCCAGCCCCAGTGGTGAGCCAGGTGCTAGGCAGTCCTAGGGAAGGGAGCTGCTTAGCAGTTTGGCCTGTCAAAATGATTGCATGGAGAGCCTAATGTTTCCAATGAGATGGAGTGGGACCTGCCTTTCGGGAGAGGGATAAATAAAGGATGATATTGGTAAAGCCCTAGGCATGCTCAACTGCAGAATAACTGCTCTAAGGGAGGAAAGCAATTTATTCTGAGATACAGCAACCTTGATCTAGGATACCCTGAAAGACACGTGCCACTGTGGAAGAGGTCACACACATTTATATAGTAGAACAAAGTCATAAACATGCTTATAAAATATATAGATGGGCAGAGGCAGGTGGATCTCTGAGTTTGAGGTCGGTCTACAGAGTGAGTTCCAGGACAGGCTCCAAACGAAAGCTCTACAGAGAAACCCTGTCTTAATAAACCAATATGTGCGTGCGTGCGCGAGCGTGCGCACGCACACACACACACACACGTATCTATCACACATATATGTAGATGGCTCATCAGGCAGAGTACTTGGGATGACATGCCTAGCTTTAGCTGAGATTAGAGGCCCGTCAGGCATTGCAGTCCGTTCTGTAAGTTGCATCTAGTTGTCAAGAGAATGTTAGGTAGATGCAGGCACCGGAGCTAGAGGGCTACTTCAGAGACCAATGGCAGCTTCAGCACTTTGTCCGCATCATCCAGGTCTCTCCTTATGAGAACAGCTAAGAGATGTGGCCTCAGAATGCACTTCCCTCTGATACAGCACTGTAGGTGGGGAGTTTGCTAGAGTCCCTTCCTGAGATTGCAGGAACTGTTAGGAAAGCCGAATAGCAGAAAGGTAACTCAGATAAGGGAGAGATTGGGGGAGGGAAGGGGGCAAAGATAGGGCTGGTTGCACTATGAGGAGGTGGGCAGCAGGTCAGCAGACCAACACACACACGTGTGTGTGTGTGTGTGTGTGTGTGTGTGTGTGTTGGTTGGTTGGTTGGTTTATTAAGACAGGGTTTCTCTATAGAGCTTTGGTTTGGAGCCTGTCCTGGAACTCACTCTGTAGACCAGATTGACTTCAAACTCAGAGATCCTCTAGCTCTGATGAAAGAATTTGGAGGATTCTTAGTGCGGAAGATAGTTTAATGCAGAGTAAAGAAGTTTGCAGGCATGAGTGGGCAATCTCCAGGAAAATCCTTTGTACTGACCTACATTTATAAAATTCTTTGATTGATTGAATAAAACAATTTCATGTAGCCTAGGCTGGCCTTAGCCTTGCTATGTACCCAAAAATGATCTTGAACATCTGATCCTTCTGTCTCTACATCCCGAGAGCAGTTCTGGAGGTGGAACCCCAGGTCTTTGTGCATGTTAAGTAAACACTACTGACTGAGCTCCCAACCTACCTTTTAGGTAGACTTTATACTATGTCTAAAGTCTTTAGGACAGGCAGCTTTCCCTGATGGGGCATTTTCCTGTCTAGGTGATCTGCAGGATGATTTTGGAGTGCTACTCAGGAAAGGGCAATGGTATGTCCTGTTCTTTACCACTAATCGAAATTTTATGGCCTTGGTAGTTCAGAATGTTACGCCTCCACTTGGCCAGATATGACTCAGATGTTCTTTTTTTTGGGGGGGGGGGGTTTAGAGACAGGGTTTCTCTGTGGCTTTGGAGCCTGTCCTGGAACTAGCTCTGTAGACCAGGCTGGTCTCAAACTCACAGAGATCCGCCTGCCTCTGCCTC
The DNA here is from genome assembly GCF_014885135.2 of Alexandromys fortis. Lineage (NCBI taxonomy): Eukaryota > Metazoa > Chordata > Mammalia > Rodentia > Cricetidae > Alexandromys > Alexandromys fortis. The sequence continues at coordinate 1,312,104 of NW_026067909.1, read as the reverse complement.
TCTAGTGCTGGGATTAAAGGCGTGCGCCACCATTGCCCGGCTGACTCAGACGTTCTTTTGAGCATTAACCAGAATCTTTCAGTTCTTTCTGGATTCATAGGCTGCTGACAAAGGGCAGAAGGGTCCATCCTCAATAGTCCTCAAGCCTGCTGACATCTGGAACTAGTTAGCTAGTTCCTTAGAAGCCTGTTACCTTTTTACCCCCTCTCTGAAAACTAGCTACTTACAGTAGTTGCTTGTCTGAAGCTGTGATTAAACATCATAACCAAGAGTAACTATGGAAGAAAGTTTATTTTGGTTTGCAGCTCCAGAAAGATGAGTGGCCATCATGGCAGGGAGGCATCAGAGCATGGCAGCTGGAACAGGGAGCAGAGAGGACACATCATTTTTTTGAGACAGGGTTTCTCTGTGTAGCCTTGGCTGTACTGGAACTCTTTCTGTAGACCAGGCTGGCCTCAAACTCGGAGATCAGCCTGCCTTTGCCTCCTGAGTGCTGGGATTAAAGGCATGCGCCACTATCGCTTGGTGAGAGAGTACATCTTTAACAGCAAGCATCAAGCAGAGCATGAACTGGAGTGACATACCTCAGTGACATACTTCCTTCAGCAAGGCCATACCCCTCTCCCCACACAACCTCTCTGAACAGTGCCATCCACTGAGTACTTATATTGTTCAAATGCCTGAATCTATAGGGGTCGTTTCTCATTTAAATCACCACAGGTAGAGAAGAAATGTCCATCTAGAAGGTAGGGATGTCCGCTTAGCAAGCCACTCCCTTTATTCTGTCCCCGAGGACTTCTGCTTTGGAGTGTCAGTTCCCAGAGTGCCACATCAAAAGCAGTCGCTGCCCACAGGACAAAATGGCTTGCACGAGGAGGACCTCTCATTTACTTGGAATAGTGCACCAGATGAAACCAATATTGGGTGTCAAAGGCTAGGAAGTTGGAGTTCCTGTCTGAGGTGTATGCCCACACTTGGGATCCTCCATGTGGGCTCAGATCTGTGCTTCTCAGTGCTGGCCACACACTAGTCCCTGGGCTTCTTGCCCCGCTTAGCAGTTGTATTGTAATCTTTAGGGCTGGGGCCTTGGTATCAGGATAATATACATCCCCAGAGGATTATAACAGCCCTTTTCAACGTGGGTGTTTCAATATAAAATTTAAGGTATCATTTCACTCAGCCATGCCAGGCTCTGAGCTGTCATTAAGGACTCACTGGTGAATGAGGCTCAGAGACCCTGACCTTATGGGTCTTTTTAGTAGGTGGGTATATATTTTGGACAAAATGTTTATTGAGTTCTGCTTGTCTGGCCCTGAGGATTGGCAGTGGTTCAAAGACATGGCATTCATCAAGCAGCTTGTGTGCCAGGCACTATTCCAAATATGTTAATTCTTGTCCTAGGTGCAGTTACTTCCAATTACAGATGGGGAAACCAAGGCTTAGGGAAGCACACTTGCCTTATTCACTGAAATAGGAAGCAGTGATGTCCTGGCTGGGCAGGACTAGGCTCCGAGGGAGGGAGGGAGGGAGGGAGGGAGGGAGGGAGGGAGGGAGGGAGGGAGGGAGGGAGGGAGGGTTGTCTCTGAGGCTGAAGGTTGGCAGTTTCACTTCTGTGTCTCTGGAGCGTGGCTGAGATGCCCTTCTAGTATGTAAAAGCATTTCAATTCATTTCTGCTTTGGGGGAGAGATTCTTTAAATGCCAGTGGGAGCCATTGCGATGAAAAATAAATACATAATAGTAGCTTATTCCAGTTAGGAAAATTTCAAATACATGCTAGGACCTCCTCTAGGGGTTCCATGGGTGTATTAGCTTAGTTCAGAGTTTTATTAGCTTCCCACCCCAACTTTTACTTTTATTAGCTTGCAAATGAGACTTACCCTTTTGCACCCACCAATTCTTTGAACTGTTCATGAACCACCTGACCTAACATGACCTTTATAATAGGCATCATGGTAGGTAAGGATAAGACCTGGGTGGAGGGTGCCACAGGGGCAAAGGGTTTCCTGGAGCAATGTGAAGTCCCTAGGGACAGATACGCTGCAATGGAAGTCTGTCTAGCTGTCGCATTCCTCCGCTGTCTTCCATGAAAGGAACTCTGAGATACCTGGGAGGGGATGCATGCTTTTATTTTTAGCATGCCCTACATGCTCTATTTTCAGGGTATCAATGTCTGAACCCTAAGAGCTGATCGTGGCTTAAAGCAGTTCAGCTCAGGTTGTTTTATAAACTAGCAGTGTCCGATCTGGGGACCTGCTGACCATGGTAGGATCCCCCAGTTGGTGGACTTGCTTTCCTGAGATTGGTGGGTCAAGGGTGCCAATGTGACAGCCCCTAATCTGATTTGACTTAATCACTAATTTATGGTCTTTGACAACGTCTAAGACTTGTACCTATTAACACAATGCAATTAACTTCAAATGTGTATGCAAATAGTATACAAACTCCCAATTTTTCACTAGAGAACCTGGGTCAAGAGTCTGTCGTGGCTTCTGCCCCAGGTGTGTTCTCTTGGAGTGCACAGGTTCAGATAGAGCTCGTGAGTTTGAGGGCACACAAGCTGCAGTAGGAGCCTGGCGGGGTGTTCTGATGACCATAAGGATAAAGGGTAGCTTCAGTTTTGCTTTGAGCTAGGTTGACCTCACGTCACTCCCCGCCTCTCTATTCTTTATGAAAAGGGGGAGAGAGGCGAATTAGGTCTGCTTTCTCCCACTCCCGTTGGCCAGTATTTCTTTCTTTCTTTTTTTTTTTCTTTCGAGACAGGGTTTCTCTGTGTAGCCCTGGCTTTCCTGGAACTTGCTCTGTAGACTGGCTGTCCTCGAACTCAGAGATCCACCTGCTTCTGCCTCCCGAGTGCTAGAATTACGCACGGCCTGGCCAATATTTCTTAAAATGGGATTTTCCCCTGAGGGTCTTTGGTGGTAGAGTTGGCTGCCTGTGAGTCTGAGTTCCTAGCCAGTGGGCACCAGAGTCATCTGGTCTGGACCGAACCCACAAAGGATCCAGTCTGAAAGTCTGGTAGGTTTCTTGGAGGTTTCCTGCCAGAAAGCACCCACCACTTTCAGTGATATTCCGACTTCCCATCTTGGGTTTTAAGATCCCCTCGATGCCTTAGTTTCATTTGAATTCAGTTTTCCGAAAAAAGATGGTCCATTTCTGCAGAGAGGGAGCTCCTGGTTCTGGGGAGCAGATAGGGATGTGGATTCAGCCTTTGAGTCAGATGCAACTCTAAGGACTGGTAGGGAAGGCCGAGGGAGCATCAGGACTGCAGGGGGCGCTGCCGGCAAAGCATTGCTAAAGGCTCAACCGCGACGCGCGTGCGCTCAGGGCTGGGCGCCCGCGCCAAGATCCGTGGGCGGGGCGGGGAACAAAGAGGTGCAGGGGTCGGGACGTTTCAGGATCCGGGTCTTGGGCCAGGCTGTTTTCTAGCTGCGTCCGTGGTCCTTTGCTGTCCATTGGCTAAGCATCTTCTCGTCTGCAGACTTGTGCCCTTTTACAAAAGTTGCTTATTAGCGTGCTGACTGAACGCACTCGTTGTAGACAATTGAGAAAATGACAAGACAATTCCTCTTGCGGCCTCGTGGCCGTTCAGGTCGGGGTTCTCCCCTCTCTCGCCTGCATGTGCTCTGCGGCTCCGCTCTTTTGACTGGTTAAGGGGTGTGAATTATGAACACCCACTTGTTGCCCGACGCATCTAATCTGTGCCCATCTTTTCCCCCAGTACAGAAGAACTGGTACCCCGGTCGAGACAACTTACGCAGGGATGACCATCACTGTGCATTCTCTGGAAGGTGACAGAGGGCGCCCTAACCCAATGGAAAGGGTCTGCAGTCTGGGAAGCGAAGGCTGGGCTTGATTGTGGGTTAGTGGTAGGAAGAGGTGTCCATTTGGTTGCAGTCGCTACCACCTGGCTATGTCCTACCTTTGCCTGTGGCCCTGCGGACAACTGTCCTAGACCGCCGGGGCTGGGAGGGAGTGCTGCATAAGACAAATGCCTATCCATCCTTGGGTCATGGCTGAGGCCCCTGCACAAAACAGATTAACCAAGAGAAAAGCATACACATTTGTCTAATATAAGCTTGATGAGCCCCAGGAGCCTTCAAAGGAAACAAAGAGAGGAAGAAATGGTAAACCTACGTTTTTGTTTTAGGCTGTGCTTCTACCCTATAGAAACAAAGCAGAGAGTGATAGACGGATATGACCTAATGTTGATAAACTGGGAACCTTAGTGAGGTCTGCTTGTCCAGTGTCAATGTCATGCCTTTGCTTCTGATTGGAAGGATGCCCCTCCCGAGAAGTCCTCAAGGCCTCGGGCACTTGCTGAAGAGTCCTGGAGGAAGGCCTGAGGAGGGACTTTTCATTCCAGGCAGGCACAGATGCTGCCCACCGCCAGCAAGTAGAGAGTTGTTTCTGAAGAAGGGAGGGCTCTGGTCATCAGCTTATCAGCTTTGAACAAGCCTTAATCTCTTTCTTTAGGAAAAAGGGGTGGGCATTCCCAGGGAAGCGAGGACACCTGTGAATTGAGTCCAATTTCAACTGTACTTGCTGGAGGGTTGGGTTCTGTTCCCAGGTGCCCTGCTCAGGGCCCTTTCTGGTTAGGGTTGAGAGGCTGTATATGTCACTTCAATGAGGGCCAGGTCATGTCATTTCTGCAGCAGCCCCAAAAGCCAGTTGGGAGGAAGAGCCAGGCCCTGGAGGGTAGATAATTTTGACCAGAGGAATTGAGGCCTGACTTCCATGGAACTGACTGGTACTCAGACAACATCTGTGCTGTGAAATTCAACCCCTAATGCCCCAGGCTCATGACACAGGACTCCTGTCTCCAGTCCAAGAGTGGTCCTGTCTGGTCTAGTAAGTGAAGCTGAGTGGTGGAGCTGGGTATATTCCATCACCCTCACCTGTCTGAGTTCCAGCTCCCCGTTGAGTTGTGAGCTTACCCCAAGAGACTCCCTGTTTGGCAAGGTCATGATTCTGTCGCAGGTGGAGAGAGGGCCTGCCTCCTTCTTTGGAGGAATGTCGGCCTCAGTGGGTATATAAGAGGCACGGTAAGTCCCCATGTCAGGGGGAGGCAGCTCTGGATCACTGGGGGAACAGCTGTGCTGTGCCTGCCCCCATTTGCCGGCAGCAGTACTCCCGTCGTTTTGTCCAGTGCTGGCCTTATACCCACGCTCCCCTAAAAACCCACCATCCCGACAGGCCTGCTTTGTGGCTAGAGCCCCACCTGGGGCCCCACCCACAGCTTTGCCTGCGCTTTGAAGGTAGCAGCCAGGAGGAAAAGTCAAACTTGCACCCGGAGTAAACAGCCGAGGGCTCAGTCTGGCCTGGCTGGCCTGCCAGAGGGCTACAAAGGGACACTGTGAGGGATGCGCTCGGAGCAGAAGAGCCCATTCAGCCCTCCCAGGATGGGACTGGCTTGCCAATTAGTTGGGGAGGACCCCGGTGGTGTGAGTGAGAGCCGTAGGAAGGAGTAGGAGGGCATGCCTGCTGCTTCCAACAAGCTGGGACTGGAGGTCTATTGGCCCTGCAGAGCAGTCACTCTGGAGCCTTTGCGGGGAGGGGACCCCTTAACATTGGAGATGCATTAGCCCAATATGGACTCCCCAAGGAGGCAGCAGAGCCCAGCATGTGGGGAAGGGGTGACTTGCATATACCAAGCCCCTTTGGGGGCTCGGCAGGCTATCAGACATTCCCACCTGGTCCTCAGCATTTTGCTGCCTGGGATGGGAGTCGCAGGTTATTTCTTCCTTGTGTTTGCTGTGCTGTGTGTGTGTTTTCCCTGTGCCCTGTGGTGACAGACATTTCGAAGCACCGGTAGCTCTTCTCTATTACTATCCCCACCTGCACAGGCTTTGTGAGGTTAACTGACTTGGCCAAGTTCACACCATGATGGGGCCGGGGCTTTGATCACATTTCTACCTCTTGGAGGTGGGTGGGCCTCCACGCAGGGTGAAGTGAGTGGCCTAGACAACTTTTGCTGCCACCCATGTGACCTCCCTTCTCTGGGGTACACCTGGCTATGGGTGGGAGGCGAGGGAGGGTCCCATCTACTGCAGCTGCAGGGCAGCATGAAGACCGGCTCCGTGAGGGTTTGCTGGGAAAAGGACGCACTTTATGCTGCACAGGGATGCACAGGCGTGCACATAACCAGATGACCCACATGGTGCGGTGGTCGTGAAGAGTCATTTCTACGCTCAGCATCAGCTTGCTTGTTTAACAATGGTCTGGATGAGTTGGGCGGTGGTGGCGCGCACCTTTAATCCCAGCACTCGGGAGGCAGAGGCAGGCAGATCTCTGTGAGTTCGAGGCCAGCCTGGTCTACGGAGCAAGTTCCAGGAGAGGCTCCAGAGCTGCTCAGAGAAACCCTGTCATGTAAATAGCAACAACAAACACGGTCTGGATGAGTCCTGATGGCAACTGCTGGGCTCTTGAGAGGTCACTTTGTACCATCTGTGCTCTGCCTGGCCCAGAGGCTGAGCCGCAGTAACATTTGTCTAGGATTTGGTAAATGGACCCTAAAGGCTAGGGAAAAGGGGATGAACAGCTGTCTGCTGCTGGAGGTAGGGTCCCAGGGTTGGGCAAAGCTTCCCAGGCCTATGCAGGGCAGAGAGGGGGTGACTGGAGAAGGTAGGAGACAGGGGTTTCCTGAGCACATGGTCCTAGGCCACTTCTTCCCGAGCATTTGGGATCTGCAGTGCTGGTATTCTGGGCATCAGTGTGTGGCAAATCCTATCTGGAGTTCAGGCTGGGGTTGCTACCTGGTTGTCATTGCTATCACACTGGGTCAGCCGGTCCCCAACATGCACTGCCCTACACCAACTTTGGGAGGAACAGGCCTCTTTCTGCCGTGTGGCTGACTGGAATAAGAAGGGTAATTTGAGGAGCTAGGACCTGCATAGGTGCCCCATCCATGTAGTGGATTCCCATGGGAATTATCTGAGGACTAGATGGAGGTGAGTAGATTCCCATGGTCCTTCATGGTTTCAGGAGAACGGACTTGGGAAGATACAGAATGAATGGAAGAGGTTGGCGCCACAAGCAGATTGTCCCCCAAGCAATTCACAATCGGAATGGGAAAAGTAGATTGTTATTCATAGAAAGGCCCTTGGGACCCAGCTCTTGGAGGCCTGGTAAGGTTCTTCTGTCCTGCTCAAGTGGGAGGAAAGTCTTAGCTGCAGCCTCCGAGGCTGGACAGAGCCTAGGAGGGCTACCAGGTGTTCTCTTCGCTGGGGAATTGGTCCATGAAGTTGGACACCTCTGCTGTCCCAGTCTGGTCCGAAGGCTGGGAGGATGCCTGGAGAGATGCTGGTCTTTAGTCTGTGTTAGAAGGCGGAAGGAGCCAGAGTCTGGCATGAAGGATGGAAGCAAAAGGCGCAGGATACCAACTGCTTTCCTTCCCTTGGACTTCTTTGTGTTGGTGCCAACACCTTGGGGGAAGGCACCACCAGTCTGGGGGAGGGCCTTCTTCCTTGGTTAATCCTTCCTGGAGACACCTGAATAAAGCCAACCAGAAGTGTGTCTCTAATTTGACACCAGATCCAATCAAGCTGGAAGTCAAGATTAATTATCACGCCAGGTCCCCAGAATGAGGTTTGGGGAAGGAGAATAGGTTAGACCTTGAGCTGTATCTTTTCTAGCTCAGGATCTCAAGGAGTCTGGCTGGACTGGGCAGGCTGCCTGTCTGCCGGCAGGCTAGACCTGCCTTTGGGACCATGGCGTCTCCCCACCAGCTCTCTGTGGGCTGTTTCCAAATTAGGAGGGGCAATGATTCAGACAGATCTGCCTTGGAGTGAGCGTACCAGGTGAGGGCCATCAGGGGCCTCAACTAGGTTTGGTTTTATTTAGAAAAATAGTTGAACGATAACATTCCTTAAATCTGTGTGTCATCGAATAAATCCACAATTGTTTTACAACTAAAAATGGGGTCTCATGTATCCTCAGCTGGCCTTAAATTTGGTGTGTAGCTGAAGATGGCCTTGAATTTATAATTCTCCTGCTTCCACCTCCCAAGGTCTGGGATAATGAATGTGAGTTGCCACACCTTTTTTTTATAAGGTGCTGGGGATTCTGCCCAGGGTTTTGTGCAAATAAAGTAGGCATTCTACTAACTGAGCTGCAACACCAGGCCCTGGTCACTGATTTGTATGGTCTGTGGAGTGGACTTGTGGGTCTGAGTGGGTTGTTGTGGACAATGGTATACAGGACTTTATTACATATGCTTTATAAAAGGTGAGGTTTTATAAAAAGCTGAGGTTCTTCTGATCAGTACAAATTTCCTTTGATGTATAGGTATAGCTCTTCTGCCCTTCTATAGGGTCTAGCGATCTTCAGTCTCTGTTTGGGACATGCCAGGGGCCTATGGGTGTTCACCCGGCATTCACGTGGCCCTCGGGTCAGCGCTACGGTGAACCGACTTTCCCAGTATTTGTGATGCACGGCAGGTTTGCAAACCCTTGGAGCAAAGCTTTGATGATCAAGCAGGTTTAGTCTGTGAGTGGATGAAAACAAGCCCCATCTCCCGCATTGAGTAATTCATCATTTTACTAAAGAGCGGTTGCGGATCCATTTGTTTTCCGGGCACAGAATCAGAACACGTAGTTGTTGGTATGTGTTTGATGCTGGCGTTCTTCATGGGAGCTCAGAGTCCTCCCTCCAGCCAACCCTATGGATTTCACACTGTTGCAAGGTGGGGCCTATTGACTAGGTCCCCGGGGTTGATTTGCTCTGGCGCAGAGCTGTGCTTTGCTATAGTTTGTCCTCAGACTCACGGGCTGGAAACTTGGTCCCCAGGGTGGTAGTGGGAATGAGTGGGGCCCCGTGGGTGGTGTTAGGTCACTGGGAGGGGTTGATGGGATTCTTGTGATGCCATGATTAGGTCCCCAGAGAGCTGAGCATGGTATTATAAACTGGGTGAGTCTGCCCAGCTGGGCTCTCTTCTGCACATGCTCCTGCTATGGCTGTGCCATCTGCCCCGAGGCTCTCACCAGAGGGTCAACAGATGAGGTCACCTGATACTGCCAAATCTGTGAGCTGTGAAAACCAGTTTTCCTTGTAAGAGGTCTAGCATTAGCTATTTTGATGTAGCTATAGAAACAAAGAATTGTGGGGCAGGAGAGATGGTTCAGCAGTTAAGAACACTGACTACTCTTTTAGAAGATCTGGGTTTGATTCTCAGCACCCACATAGTGGCTCACAACCACCGTTAAACTCCAGTTCCAGGGGTTCTGACGCCCTCTTCCGGCCTCCACAGGGACTGCATGCATATGGCACACTTTCATATGTGCAGGCAAAACACTCAGACATATTAAAATAAATCTTTAAAAATCTTTTAAAAGAAACCGCTGGGCATGGCGGTAATGCCTTTAATTTCAGCCCTTGGGCGGCAGAGGCAGGGGGGATCTCTATGAATGTGAGGCCAGCCTGGTCTAAGAGCAAATTCCAGGACAATCAAAGCTATACAGAGAAACTCTATCTCAAAACAAACAAACAAACAAACAAACACCCCAAACAAACAAAAAACCCCAACCCCCACCCAAAACAAAATAAACAAACAGAAAAAGGAAAAGAAAGGAAAAAGAATCTTATCTTCCAAGAGGTGTCTTTCATGGGAAAACTTGGATTGGGTGGAGGCTTTGATGTCTGGGTGTAGGATTCGTGTCTGGGTGGTCTGGGCACTCTACACCCCACCTTGGCCTTCCCTCCATCCTCCCCAGTCTGTATTGATCAGGGCCTGTGCGCCCGCAAATACCTACATCAATTAAATAGGCTCTTTCCCGGGAAGGGCTTTGATTTCCTTCCTCTGCTCTGACAGGTAGCATTATTGATGTCACTACCTCCTTCTGATAGTGCTGGCAAAAGCCATTCCATCTCCGCTGTGCGGGGCGTCTCTTGTTTGCAGTGATTTATTGCACTTCCACCAGGAAGAACTGCTTGTTTATTCAAGCGCAGGAGTTTGTTCGCCCCAAATACATGCGTGAAGGAAGAACAGAAGAGCGAGTGTGTGGAAGGCCTTCCTGGAGGCCGAGGGAGGTGGGCTGCCTCGATTTCCTTTGCATGTCTGCCCCTGCTCATCCGGGCATCTTGAACTAACTTATAGACAACTGCCAAACCGGAGGTGGGTTAATTTTAGAAACTGATGAACAATTTAAAATTCAACTGGCATTTATAGGGTGCTGACGGTGCCAAAACTATGCCAGGGGCCAGAGGGTGAAAGCTAAGAAAAGACAGCATCTTGGAGAGAGAGACAAACAGGGAAATTCAGACATGTGGGGCCTAAAGGAGCTAGGGCAGAGCTGGGGACATGCAGAGAGGAGCCAGAGGAATTCTTTAAGTGATGTCTTGTAGCAGGGTTAGGCGTATGAGTGGCCGAGGAAGGGGCCAGAGGCATGGTGTGAGTTGAGCCTCATCAGGTCATCTGTAGAGGGGGTGGAAAGGTTTGGAGAACAGCTGGGGAACAGGGGAAGCTGCCCCAGCCCTGCCCATGCCCTCACGTAAGGGTGGGATGAGATACCCAGTCTTCTGGCGTGGTGTTTCTGGGCTGCTGCCTGGCTGGAAGAAAATCATAGGTAATAAGTGACTAACTTTACACACGTGTGGGGTAGAGGTCTCAGTTTCCTCCCTGCAGCCACCGAATCGATTTGAATCTATACGTCAGCTGTTCATCAGAGGGGACCAACATCACCAGCCTTTGTGGGGGCTCAATGCTTCTCATTTGTTAGAGTCAGGCACCTGTCCTGAGCTAAGGGACCTGGTTTGGTCACTTAAACTGAAACTCCTTACCTGCTGTTCACTTTACATTCCAAAGCAAGGTGCAAATCGGGCCTCTAATGCCTGTGGCTTAGAATCGGGCAGCCTGGGAGAGTGTTGGATCTAGCTTTGGGCTCTCCTGGTGTCCAGGGCAGGTCATGCCTCTGCAAGGTTTTCTCAGCCACCCTCTTTTCTCTGAAAGTCTACCCGCTGGGGAAAGCTTCTCCAGAGCCTGGGAAAGGCTGGGCTGGGGACTGTACACACACCTGTGAGTCTTTAATGGGGCAGCCCTGCCCCCTCACTGTTCTGGGCAAATTGTCCTGGATAAAGGATGCTGGCTGCCAACTCCCCACCCAGAGATCTGCTGACAGTCAGCGTTCTAGAGGACAGAGATTGATGACTGCACCTTTGAGAAATTTCATGCCCCGGAAAGGCCTGGAGAAAAGGCTTCTCTGCTTGGCTATGGGATGATGGGCGTCAGCTTGGCCAGGTCTTTCTCTGCTTCCACCCCACTCTTCAAAGTAGATCCGCTGCAAGCACACAAGGGAATGAATGAAAGCCAGAATGGCTGGGAAATAGTTCCCCAATCACAAAAGTGGTATATGTTCATCGAAAAAACACTAAAACAGAGCAAAGTAGGAAGCCAGGAAAAACAGTTTCATCTCCCAGAGAGAATTTCTGATAATGTCCACACATTCCTTCCGGGCTGTCTGTCTCCACCCTCTTTTAACTGCTTCTGAAACTGGGCCTGTTGGCTGCACAGGATGTGGCCAAAGGCAGTATGTCTTCAGTGTGTACCTGGAGCCATGAGGTCCCTGGAATTGACTTAGAAGGCCAGGGCCTTTGGGAGAACGGTGGGCACCGGGATTCTGGCTGCCCAAGGTTCCAAGTTCAGAACTGCTGAGGAGAGCCAAGGTGACCCCAGTCTGGTTCTAGGGTTAGAGTAGGGCAGTACTATCTTGAAAACTGGAGGAAAGGGCCTGACCGATGATAAATGATAATTTATCAATGGCCAATGGATAAAGGGCCTGGTGCCTCCCAGTCTGTGTTCCTACCATGGCAACCACATGAGAGAAGGAAATAACTGGCTCACAAGTTGTCTTTTGATTTACACACACACACACACACACACACACACACACACACACACACGCACAGTTAAAACTAGAGGGAAAGAAGCCTCTTGTGAAGGGTGGAGAGCTGTCACAGGTTGACTGTTCATGGGCTCCAGACGCCCCAGTCTACCAGCCAGTGCTGGAGCATCCCAGGTGGTCTAAGGCCTCCCAGAGTAATGGAGTCTATGAGTAGTGCACATATCTTGTAGAATCCTCTTCCTCTCTTAGTTCAAGAGTGTCATGGATCAGGAGAGGCAGAGAGAGAGAGAGAGAGAGAGAGAGAGAGAGAGAGAGAGAGAGAGAGAGAAGAGTGGTCTGGTCCAGGAGAGATGTTTTAAGTGAGATTTTGAAGACAGAGGGCCCATGGCTATGTAGCAGCTTGTACACAGGGCCACTCACCTGTGGTTCTACGCATCTATGTAAAAAGGTGACAAGACAGGGTCTGGGACCTCAGGGAACTCATCCTTTGGTGAGGCCATTCTCTCCTACTGAGAACTGCCCCATGAGTCAGAGAAGGAACATGGCAGGGAAGGGGTGTACCCTGTCTTTGTATACCACGGCTCCTTTTCAGGCCCTTAGCTTACAGTTCTCAGGCAGCTGTGGGCCTCCAGGCAGCAACTGAACACTTGTTTGATTCAGGAGAAGGAAAGGGAGCAGTGGTTAGAGACAGAAGCACTACCCCTCCTTAGGATGGCTGTTCCCCAAAATGGTACAGCCCCGGGAAAACTGCCAAGGCTTTTTTCTGACACAAATCTGAGATCCAAGAAGGAGAAAGAAAGTCCCTCCATAGTCCCCTAGTGACCCTGAATGTGACATCAAAGAGAAAGCCTGAGCCACCACCTTCCAAAGCCTTTCTATGAAGTTTGCATGTGTGAGAGAAGTTTTAGGTCAGTCTCTTGGGGCCATCTCTGCAGAGGCTTCTGGGGCTGGGAATGCTACCCCTCTGTCCAAGGAGCTATGCTCAGGGTTGGGTGAACACTCCCCAGCTCTTTGAAGCAGAATTTCAGAAAAGTTCTTTTATATCAAGTTTCAGAGTCTGTAATATCACATGGGATGAAGGGTAGAAGGTGGAGGGCAGAAAGGGGAACCTTAGTCCCCGAGATTCCACGGGGTTTTGTCTACACTGGCACGAGGAGATAGAGATTTAAGATGGACCTTGACTTCTGGTCTCCTGATTGAAGAAAGTAGCCTGGTTGGTAACAAGTGATGCTCATGTTCCAAATCCTGCAGCAATGACTGCTGGGAAAGGTCAGCCTTTTCCCAAGCCCTTGACCTCATCTTCAGCTCATTGCCTGGCTTCTATGTTGTAATCCGGGAGGAAACGATACAGGATATGATGGTTTGTTAACATAGTCTTCAGGAGAAGACAAGGTCAGGGAGGGTGGGATGAACTCTAGAAACCCAGTGTCTCCAATGGAACCAGAGGGGAAAGTGGTCCTAGGTCACACTATTGTCATAGCCAAATGAGATGGGGGATTTCATTTGTTAAAGATCACTGGACCACGCTACTCAACCTCTTTCTCCCACCTCAGAGGATCCCTAGAACCTACTAGTGCTAGCCATGGGCATGCCTGGCCTAGCATCCTGTTCTTTCCTGGCTGACGGCTGGGTATCGGTGGGGTAGGGAAAGGGGGCTCTGGGAGACAGTCGGAGAGTAGACTAGGCACAGCAGTGCATGCGATGTGGTCAAAGGACACAGTTGGAAAATGCCTTGAAGGTGCTCCCTGAGGGGCGTGGAGTTCCTATATATAGAACAGTAAGCCATGCCCCCCTAAATTCCCAGACACCCCAGGGCTGTGGAACCAGTGTCTTGATCTGAGGTTTGTGTATGGCTCCCATCCTAGAGTTACCAAATGCCCAGTGGCCCCTTTCCCTCTCCTTCAGTTCCTAGGGGAGCTGAGTGAATCTCCCTTGTTCAGTGCCTCCTCTTTCCTTAGCCTCCTTGACCTCCCTGAGGAGCAGATCTGTCAGGGCCTCTGTTGTCTGGAGGCAACAGTGAGTCAGGGCTCAAGTGAGAAGTTAGTGCCCCAGGCTAGGGCCCCATGCTGTGCTCACGGGGCTTCTTGTTCATTGCAGGACATGACCTCAATAGGAAACTACACTTTGCTTAGAAAGGGTCCTTGGTGCAGCACGTCCTGATGTTCATAAGGCCTACCTGTGTGGTACCCTAAGTAATGTAGGCTGTGCTTCCAGGAGGACATCTGATGGTGTCACACAGGAAGTAACCAGGCATTGCCTGGGGGGATTGTTTTGAGGTATGACTCCCAGTAAGAAATAACTGCTCTTTTCCAATTTTTAAATTAAACATATTTAAAATTTTATTTATTTATTTATTTATTTATTTATTTCTACCAGGGGAATGTTTGCACCTCGCTATTTGCATGTGGAAGTCAAGGGACAACTTGCTAGAGTTGGTTCTCTCCATCACGTGAATCGCAAAGATCAAATTCGGGTCACCAGGCTTGACAGCAAATGCCTTTACTGGCTGAGCCATCTGGCTAGCTCTTTTCCGCTTCTTAAGTGATTAATTTGTTTTGCGTGGGTTGCGAGCATGTGTGTGCATGATGCCTGAGTGGAAGCCAAGGACAGCTCTCAAGGTTTTCCTGCCACCTTGTGGGATGGGGGAATCAAACTCAGGTCATCTGGTCTGTGCACAAGGGCACTTACCTCCTGAGCCAACTTGCTGGGCTGCGATTGTTCTTTTCTTCATGGGTTTCATGGTATAACTGTAGAAGGTCCAGTCAGGCAAATCCAAGCAGATCTTGCCTTAACTTTTCTATATTTGTTACTTTTGGCAAGCTGCAAACCTTATTTGAGCTCATTTCTTCATCTCCAAAGTTGGGTAATAATCCCACCTGTGCGATTGGGTTGTTATAACTAAGTAGGGTAGAATGCTTACCACAGCTCTCGGCTCACAGCACTGAATTAATGGTGGCAGTGGAAGAACTTCAGCCCACTAGAATCTGTTAGTGGAGGAATGGGGGTGGCGGAAAGGGCACACCAATCAAAACCTGAATATCTCAACGGGTTTCTGAGCTCCAAATGTCCATAGTCAGCCATTCCACAACTAGAAACTCATCCCAGGAAAACAATCTGGTGCAGTCAGGGGTTTGGGTGCTAACATGCTTTTCTGGTCTAACTTACCAAGTGGAAAATGGCAAAATGATCTCAATGTCAAATGATCGGAAGATGGCAATTTTTAAAATGGAAGAACCTCATTTTGGACTTATTGCACGTTACAAATCAGGCTTTTAAAGGCTATTGATGACATGGGAAAATTTTCACAACAGAATGTTAAGCAGAATAAAAAAAAAATTGCGTGCGGTCAGGGCCCCAGACAAACCTAAGCTTCTGATACTGGGATTTAGTCTCGGCAGGTGGCTGGTACCAGCATCCTGGGACCTAGCTGTATCCTTAAGTATCCTGAAAAAGAAGATTCTGCGGGCTGTCTTGGGATCCATGCTCAGCACATTCTTCATGCTTTCTCATTTAACCCAACCCAGGGTTGGACTTCATTGAGATGAAAAAGCCCAATTTCTACAAGCTCAGGGTGAAAAGAAGACTGATTGGCTCCTATAGCAGATGAGTTCAGCAGTAGGGTTTTTCTAGTTGCAGGCCCAGATGGATCCAGGAGCCAAACAGCATTGTCTGAATCCCATTTCCTAGCTGGCATTTGGAGACTGAGACCTGGGTCTTCACCTTCATGCCATGGCCAACATGGCTGCCAACAGAGGGAGACACCCCAGCCTCTGCTAGAACAGACACTCTTAACAATTAAAAAAGTGTGTGTGTAAAAGTCAGAGTCTAACTTGGAAGAATTCCTTTTCTTCTGCTATGTGGGCCCTGGGATCAAACTCAGCTTGCCAGGATTGGTGGCAGATGCCTTTATCTGCTAAGTCATCTCACCAGCCCTAGACAGTTCTTTTCATCCAGAAAGAACCTGGGAAACCTCTGATGAGCCCCCTAGAGATGTGTGCCTATTTCTCAATAAGTCACAGGTGAACTTGGCTCAGGGAAGACAGGCTCTGCCGTCATGGGTGATTTATGGATTGAGTTCAGAGAGGTGAAGAGTGATGGTTAATAGTGATTGGCAGCTTGACAGAACCTGAGATCATCTAGGAGGCAAACCTCTAGGCATGACTGTGAGGGGCTTGATAAATGGGGTTTATACATGGGGAAGTAGGAAGATCCACTCTTGTTAAAAAAGATTCATTGTATGTATGAGTGTTCTGTTTGCATGTATGCCTGCATGCCAGAAAAGAACATCGGATTCCATTACAGATGGTTGTGAGCCGCCATGTAGGTGTGGGGAATTGAACTCAGGACCTCTGAAAGAGCAGCCAGTGCTCTCAACCACTGATCCATCTCTCCAGCCCTGGAAGACCCACTTTTTTTTTTTTTTCTGAGACAGGGTTTCTCTGCATATCCCTGGATGTCCTGGAACTCACTTTGTAGACCAGGATGACCTTGAACTCACAGAGATCCACCTGTCTCTGCCTCCCAAGTGCTGGGATCAAAGGCACATGGCCCCACTCCCCAGAAGATCCTCTCTTAACATGGGTGGCACTGTTGTATAAATTGGAGTCCCAGATTGAATAAAAAGAAGAAATTGAGCTGAACACCAGCCTTCATCTCTCTGCTTCCTTCCTGCTAACACAGGGTGGCCAGCTGCTTCAAACTTCTCTCTCTACCGTACCTTCCCCACTATGATAAACTGAATACCCTTGAACTGTGAGACAAGCCACTCTGCTCTTCCGTCCTTAAGTTTCTTAGATCAGGTATTCAGTCGTAGCAATGAGAAGAGTAACTCATACACTGTACTACATACACTAACTCACCAAGAGCACAGCTGTAGAGAGGGGCCAGGATCCCAAGTTGGGTGTGACCACCAAAACCTATATTCCAAAGAGTGGTTCAGCTCATGGACAGGAGAGTCCAAAGCCAGCCTGGAATGAGGCAGTCTCAGAGGTCTGTTCAGGACCTACTCTAAAACCTCCTGACAGAATCTTAGAGTCAGAGAGGATGCAAGCAAGGTAGAAAGTACTGTGTGCTCTAGACAGCACGCCAATCAAGGAGTTTTGCTGCATGTAGCCAAGGCTGATTCTGTTTGTTAAAGCAAAACAGCATCAGGGGAAATCAGGCAGTTCTCAGGACTCCAGGATGGATTTCAGAGCTAGCTTTGGAGACTCTGCAGCAAGGAGGCTCAAAACTGCTGCAGGACCTGGGGAGACACACTGGGGTCGCCGGTGGGTACTGGCACCTTATGGGTGGTGGTATTGGCTTTACTTGGTATTGGACATTGTTGCTGAACTCAGTCCTGGAAGCTTCTAGAACGGACATATAGGTAGCTTTGCTGCCCGTAGTCTTCTCTGCCTGGCCTTCACACAGGCCTAGACCCTGTCACTGGCTCCTGAATGCATCTAATTGGCAGATCCTTTATCAAATGAATTTATCCCTGGCTAAAGGAAAGACTGAGAGGCATCTTCTGCCTCTGTAATGGGACAGAGTCTTGGTTTTGCCAAGACACATGAGATGGTTTGAATGAGAAATGTCCCCATAGTATTGGCCATTTAAACACTCTTCACTAGTTGGTGGTACTGTTTGGGAAACTTTAGGTAGTACAGCCTTCCTAAAAGAAGTGTGTCACTGAGGGGTGGGCTATGAGACTAAAAGCCTCACCAACAGGTGGAGAACAAGCCCCCTTTGTGCAGCCATATTTTGTTTGTGTTTTAACAAATAAAACTTGCCTGAAGATCAGGGTGCAGAGCTAAGCCACTAGAGGCCCGGCAGTGGTGGCACACACCTTTAAGGTCAGCACTCTCTGGACTCGGGAGACAAAGGTGGAAGGACCTCTGTGAGTTCAAGGTCATCCTGGGCTACACGAGTTTGATCCAGTCTAAAAGAGAAAAAGAGCCAGGCAGTGATGGTTCACACCTTTAATCCCAGTACTTGGGAGTCCCATGCCTTTAATACCAGCACAAGGGAGGTGGAGACAGGAAGGGATATGGATGGAAGAAGAGAGGGGTATAAGGCGGGAGGAGACAGGAACTCAGATGCAGTCAGAGGACACAGTCTGAGTAGGCAGTCTCAGGACAGGGTGGCCCTTTTGGTCTGAGGATTCGGTAGGATTCGGTAGAAGTAAAAGGTCTCTCCAGTGGCTGGCTGCACTGCTTCTCTGATCCTTCAGTTTTCACCCCCTTATATCTGACTTCAGGTGTTTTATTAAGAACAATTAGAATTCATACTGCACCTTTGCTCAGGTGCTGGGAAAATGAGCTGGAGTTGGGGAGCTGGCAGGTGTTCTGGATTGAACTGGGTCCCATCTGGGGGTGTCATTGTCCTGGCAGGAACAAAGATGTCCTAAGAAGAAACACCTGTGCCCTCCCTTCGGCAGTCAGACTGTTGATACAATGAGCCCCAAGGAACTGGCTTTCCCCAGGGCTCTCATACTGGAAGAAAGAAAGGACTGAAGCCTGGAGCCAGCCAGAGGGGGACTTGTCTCCTAGTGAGAGTTTTCACACCGTTCTGACACGTCAGGGCCACCTTTCAGGGGAGACTGGAGCCCAGGTAACGATGGGTCAGTGATGGGTAAGGCCCCATCTTGACCAAGACTGCTTAGTTTTGCACACTTCATGCTCTCTAAATTAACTCCTCGTACCCCAAAGGTGGGCTTGGTGGGTGTTGGACTGCTCTATCTGTTTCTCTTCACTGTATCTTGTCTCTTCAGTTGGCCAACCAAGGTTGGGTGGGTGAGCCTAGCTTGTTAAGGCTGCCAGGGCCTAACCTAACAACATCCATCTAAGAGCAGGTGGTGGGAAGGAAAGCAGCTAGACATAGAGGCATAGCTGAGTCTGGGTATCTGGTCCATGAAGTACAGACCTTCAGGTTGGGTCCCCCAGTCCAACTCTCTGGCTATGGCTTAGAGAGGTGCAGAGGTGGCCTCATAGCAGGGAACAGAACTGTGCCTTTCGACATCCTGGTTTGGGTCTTCCCTGGCTCTGGGGGCTTTCACTATAGGGATGTGACTGGCTGTGGAGGCTGGGTCTATAAGGCTCTGCTTGCCAGTCTGTTTACTCCATCCAGAGCTGGAGTGAGCAGAGGCAATGGTCTAGCGCCATTGCTGTCTCCAGTGAGGAACTGTTAACACAGTCGTCTTTGGGAGAAGGGCAGTTTGACCAGCTGCTTCTCTTTAGTTCCCCCTCCTCTCACCTCCTGTACTTTACAAGGGGCTAATTAATAAAACATGAACACACCCTATTATGCAGAGCCGATTTGATGCATTTACAGCTTTTGGGAAGTTCCCTGCCCCAAAGCCTTGAGGACATAACCCGGCCAAAGCCTGAAGCCTTTGGCCACTCCAAGGCTTTTTCAAGCCTCTGGCAGGCTGCAGGGCGCTGGGGCTGCTTGCTGGCTGGGCTGCTGGCTGTTGTCAGAACACACCCTCAAATTTTTCTCTAGGAAGAGCCTGGCGCTGTTTAAGTAATTGTGTATTTTCAGGTCCTTTGCTTGTTCTTTAGAGCTTCCCCAGGAAGTAAAATGGAGTTATTTGAAACTTGTTTGCTACACACAAAGAGCAGAATTCAGCCTCGTTTTGCTCTGATGAAAGGAAGCGCTTCTATAAGATCTGCAGAGTTGAGAGTTTTTGCTGGGATGGTTTTGACTGAGCCAGACGCGGAATGGCTGTTTCCTGTGGTCTCCCCCCTCCCCCCCGGGTGACAAGTTGCCAGGGGTGTGGCGACCTGACACAAGCCAGGTTACAATCTTACAGCTCTGGAGGTTCCAAAGTCAGCCTAATAGGTAAACAGCAAGGTATCAGCAGACTGCCCCCTCCTCCAGAGGGTTCTCTGCTCCTAGATGTTCTGGGGAAAAAAAAAACCTGTTCCCTGCCTTTTCCACCCAGAGGCCGCACATCCCTACGTCCGTGGTTCTTCTTTCATCTTCACAGCATCTAATGTTTCCTTCTGCCTCTATCCTCTGGTCTCCTTCTCTGACCCTGCAACCCTCCTACAGGACCTCAGCTGTCCCATCGAGCCCACGGATCATGCAGGATAGCCCCCATCCTCCTAATTCAAGATCCCTACCTTCATCACATCTGCGGAAGTGAAGAGTGTATCACCGATGAGGACACAGTCTCAGCTCTGGGGATCAGGATGGGGGCATGTTGGACCATGATTCAGCGCTCCCAGCCAGCAAAGCAGTCTGCTGACATGGCCTCTCCGATCCTGCCCCTGCCATGAGGAAGAGTTCCGTCTTCCTGGGAGCCTGGGAATCACTTCATAGGGATTTTCAGAGGGGAAGTCTAGGTGGTTGTCTGAGCTGCAAAATCTACAACCATTTCCTTTCAAATCCACAACCGTTGCAAGGCCATAGTCGTGCATGCCTTTAATCCCAGCACTTGGGAGGCAGAGGCAGGTAGATCTCTGCAAGTTCGAGGCCAGCCTGGTCTACAAAAAGAAATCCACAACCATCTCTATCAGTTTAAGAAAGCTTATTGGTCCACAGGCTTCTGCACAAGATTTTTGGTGGCAAATGGAACTTATTCTTTAGACCTTGCCTTCCCTGCAGCCTCAGATAACACTATTGACAGATTCCCAATCAGCCTGGAACTCAGATTTCTGGACATAACCATGTTAGAGATGATTTGTGAGGGATTTGGGGGCTGTTGCTGTTTTTATTGACACCAAATATGTGAGCATGACCTTGGCACTGCGGTCCTTCCTGCCTACTCTGGCCTCTATGTGTGTTCCAGGTTCTCTTTGCTCCCCTTGCGGAGCCAAACCCCACTCATTGATCTAGGCCTGGCTCACATTGCCACCTTGAAGATGACTTCTTTGATGGTGCCGGGTGCAGCTGAGTTGAGAGGTGAGGCTTCCTGTGTGTGTGTGTGTGTGTGTGTGTGTGTGTTGGCGCGCGCGCGTGCGCCTGTGGTAGGTGGGAGGCACCTGACAATTCCCTTTGCCCAGTTGCAATCCTGGACTTTTCACATGTGGTCTTAGTACCATCTGGAGCCTGCTTCTTTAGCTGTGCTGTGGGGTTGGGCATAGGCACTTACCTAGAAATTGCTCCCCCAGCCCCACACTAGGGAGGCCCAGATGCAATTATTGAAGTGTGTCTCTTACCCTGGGGTCTTGTTTCTGTTTGTACTCAATATCTCTACACACCAGAGAACCATGGAACTCTCATAGCCACCCGAGGCAGAAGAATCGACCCACTAGTGACTCTGCTTTGTGGCGGGGGCTGAGTCAATGAGAGGCCCCATGTCAGCCACACTGTCCTCAGGCCATTTTGATGAGCAAGAGTGTGGGCTGACAGGGTAGTGGACTTGTTCAGGGAGCTAAAGATGTTCCTGTGATCCTTGATGGTACTGGAGCAAAGTGGTGCAGAGTCTCCATCCCAGAGGGTTTAGGACTTTGTGTTGGGAATCGGTGGTGACATCAGGCCTCTGCTCAGCCCCAGCGACTTGGGAGGTGGCAGAAGACGGCTGCTGCCTGGGAGTTCCAGGCCAGTCTGGGCAGCACAGGAAGACCGTGCCTCACACAACAAACAAGAAAGAAGCAGTTGGTGTTGGGGTGGATGGTGGGCTTCCTGGGAAGAAGTATCTGGTGGGGATGCCCCACCCCCATAAAGGTGAAGGGTCCCCCAAGGGTGAGCCTGTCTGGCTGTGGTTAGCAGGGCAGGGGAGGGGTGTCCCTGCACAGGGTGCCGGGAAGTGAATGGCTCCTCAGTCCTGACTGTTTTAACAGCCTTTATCACTGGGCCCTTGTGCTGACCTAGCTCTTTGCCCCGATTGTCTGAGCAGCCAGCCCCATAAGCCCAGTGTTGTCTCCCGCCCATAAATACCTTGTTAAAGTCACCGGGGAACAAGAACACTTTATGTTGGTGGCGACTCTGGCTCAGGCCATTAAGTCTGTCCCAATACAGGCTACGGGCCTAATATGGCTCAACTTACAGACGTCCTGTGACCCAGGGTAAGCATTTAGCAGGCTCCTCATGAGGACTCTGTGCTCTGGCCTGTGCGAGGATGTGCCCTGGCCTGGGCTAGCTCTGCCTGGAGTCAAGCAGCTGTCCCTAGGGTGGGCCAGGACTTCTGACTGATGTTATCCAGTATTGCCCACCTCTCCCCCACTGATCTCCTTTATGCCCCCCCCCCCCCCCCCCCCCCCCCCCCCCCCCCCCCCCCCCCCCCCCCCCCCCCGTCTGCTGCTAACAGCCTTAGGCTCTCCCATCAGGCTCGGCTTTTTTTCTTATTCTCTTCCTTGTGCATCCTTAGATCCTAGCCCCGATTCACGGTGGGGCAGGGGGTCTTTGATAAAAAGCAGGAACTGAGAAGCTGGGGTTGTGTTGGACTTTTGATACACCCAGCCTGGAGGATGGGGGTGTCATATAGGAGTGTGTTATGGTGGGGTGGGCTGGCGCAGTTAGACCCTGGTCCTGAGGAGAAGCTGACACTCATCTGGAAAAGGACATAAACTCTGTGACCCAAGGCTTGAGCGAAGAGGAGACCATCTGGGTGATTTGGGGCACCTTGTCCCCATCTGAGACAATTTCCTTACGGCTATGAATAGATGATAACACAACCCCAAGGCAGTCACCTCCCAGGACTGCTAAGAGCTAGCGAGAGTAGCT
The DNA here is from genome assembly GCF_014885135.2 of Alexandromys fortis. Taxonomy (NCBI): domain Eukaryota; kingdom Metazoa; phylum Chordata; class Mammalia; order Rodentia; family Cricetidae; genus Alexandromys; species Alexandromys fortis. Next base: position 1,289,622 of record NW_026067909.1, on the reverse strand, counting down.
GTGGGCCTCGCACGGGTTCTAGGGACTCCACCATCTCTCTGTAGTAAGACTATCTAGGTCGCCAGGTGGTGGTGGCGCACACATTTAATCCCAGCATTTGGGAGTTAGAGATAGGCGGATCTTTGTGAGTTCGAGGCCAGCCTGGTCTACAGAGTGAGTTCTAGGACAGGCTCCAAAGTGACAGAGAAACCCTCTCTCGAGGCCCCCCACCCCACCAAGAAAAGAAAAGACTGTCCAGGGCTGCTCTGGGGTCTGATGACTGGGTATGCCTAGGAGCAGGTGCGGATCCAGGCCTGCACAGAGCCTGGGAACAGCTACTCAGGCTGGGGACAGCTCACGGAGGCCAGAGCTCAGGGAAGGAGAAGTTTTAGAGTAGAAGGGGCCCTCATGAAGCTGTGCTCTGCAATCACGGAGAAGACCCTTAGAGAAATGACGAAGATTCCACTTGGAATCCTGTGTGAATTAAACCAAAGTGGGCCGTGAGCTTATTTCACAATTGTTCTAAAATGGTTAAAAACAAAACAAAACAAAACAACAAAACAAGTGGGCTGATTAAAAAGGATAAGCTTTATTTGCCCGGGAGATTCCTATATATGCTTAGCTCCGTGTTTTCCTGAGGCTTATCACCGTGGCCAGACGACCGTAAGGAACGCAGTGTACTGTGAAGTGGCTCCCCTGCTCCTTTGCTTGACTGGCACACCTGTGAGACCTCCTGGGTCACCTGGCTGCATGGCTGATGGTCCTTCCCTTCTTCCCTCCTCCTCCCCCTCCCTCTGTGGACTTCACAGGCTCTTCCTTAGCTTGGAAATGCACTGTCACTGTCCTGTGGCCTTCACGGTGCAGACTGTCACTGCCGGGAAGGTGAACTAGTGCCACCCCTGTTAGCGTCCCTTTCCTCAAGGTCCCAAAGCACTTAGTTTCCTGGCATATGGCTGCAGCAGGGAGGGAGGGTAGATGGCCACCCTTCCCTATCAATTTCCCTGGGGCGTCCCTGACCTAGAAGGCCAGGCATCATTCCTTTCTATTGGCCAGTGATGCTCAGGATGGACATCAATGAGCAAGAAATAATGCTCAGCAGTGATACACAGCAGCTGAGATGGAGGCTGTCACCTGGGCCATGAATGGAACTCCTCTCCAGACGCTTGACTCTGAGGCCTCTGAAGCCCACGTTCAGTATCTGCTAGGCCCTTTCTATTTATTTATTTATTTATTTATTAAAGATTTCTGCCTCCTCCCCACCACCGCCTCCCATTTCCCTCCCCCTCCCCCCAATCAAGTCCCACTCCCTCATCAGCCCGAAGAGCAATCAGGATTCCCTGACCTGTGGGAAGTCCAAGGACCACCCACCTCCATCCAGGTCTAGTAAGGTGAGCATCCAAACTGCCTAGGCTCCCCCAAAGCCAGTACGTGCAGTAAGAGCTTTACTGAGAAGTGGCTTGGGCAGGGTAAGGGTGGGACGTGGCTGAGGCCACTTGTAGTCCAGACCTCACCACCATTCTCATTCCTGTGTGATCTCATTGGGCTTCTACTACCATCCTGCCTGGGTGCAGTACCCCTCTGCTGAGGGTAGAGGGTAAGTGTGAGGGCGGGGAGCTGGGCCTGAGAGCACAGGCCACAGGGGCAGTGTGGGATGTAGGTGGGCAGGGGTGAAGGAACCTGTAGGTCCCTGGCTGGAGAGGAGAGCAGGAAGCTATGCTGGTCAAGGCCCTGTTGTACTTACCTGGGCTTCAGATCCCTCTGAGATCCTCTGCTCCTTCCAGAACCCCAATTTCCACGGTGGGAAGTGGCCTCCTGTTGGGTTCCCATGCACATGGGTGGTGCTGGACCATCATCAGTGAAGCCCATTCAGGCCTCAAGCAGTCAGCAGACCAGCTGAGGGTCTGCCCGCTCCCAGGCAGCGGCAGCTGCGCCAGGCGATGTTCAATTGTGCTTGCATTATGTCCCCCCTCTCCTTTTCCTCTCCCGAATAACACTATATCCCGTCTTGCACATTAATCTCTGTTCTTCCAATCTCCTTTCAATATATCATACATTTATTTTAAAATAAGCAGCTCCTTGAAAAATAGCTAGTGCTATTTTGTATGTGCTTAAAATCTACATAAATAGGATCAGCCAGCAATCTTTTTCCAGCTCTTCCTTCATTCCCCCTGAACATTGTTACTATTTTATTATTATTTTTTTAAGACTGTGTCCCCTGTGACCCAGGCTGTCTTTGAATTTGATGTGTAGCTGAGGTTGACCTTGTAGCTCTGATCCCACCCCCCGTCTCTCCCTCCTGCTGAAATTACAGGCATGCACTACCATGGCTGGTTTATGTGGTGCTGGGAATCAAACCCAGGGCTTCCTGCACATAGGCAAGCACTCTACCAACTGAGATACATCCTCAGCCCTGACATTATATTTTTGAGATTGGTCTTTATAGCCATAAGTAAATCTGCTTCAATTTCAAGTATATATGTGAGTATACTTAAACTATTAAGCCATCTAAATCCCCGAGCCATGGCCTGCATTTTCTGCTGCTCTTTGTCTTAAGCAGGGGTGGCTGAGCACCCTTCTCACGGCTGCTTATTAGCTTGTGCACTGGAGGAAGGTGAGGGGTATGAAATCTTCAGATGGGTCCACACGCAGCTGTGACATCAGACATCCCCCGGGGACACGCACTCAGTGGAACATGCCTGGGTGATACTGACACACTTACACTTGTCTGTGCCCTACCACAGTGGCTGCGAACTTACAGCCCTGATTCCTGTCAATCAGGAGGCTGGCAGGTGGGCACTTCCTTGTCTCTGCCTCCCAGCAAGGGAGAGTCTCCTCATGTGCTCAGAGGACCTCAGAGTCCCTCAGCTACAAGACCTCCGCTCCTGGCTACCCTCCTGGGGCTGACTGTCTTCTGCTTGCTGACCTGTAAGGGTAACTTGTATAATTCGGGTAATGATTCCCTATCAGTTTCAGACGCTGGAAAGCTGCTGTCCTGCGATTCATTCATGCTTCCTTTGTCTGGGGTGTTCTTTTTCAAATAGAAACTTTTGATGTTGATGAAATGGAGATCTGTTATTTTCATTCTTATGGTATGTTTTCTCAGTGGCTTTTAAAAGCGATTCTTTTTGAGAACCTAATACCTTTTCCTTTCCTTTTATTGGTTATAATATTTAAATTTCACATGTAGTCCTCGAGCTACTTGGAATATGTGCTGCATACAATATATTCTGATATGCACCATAAATTAATTCAACAGATATATGTTTATATATAAACATACACACACGCAAGCACATGCATGCATACACATATGTATATATATAATACATATATATGTATAAACACAAAATGTTTTCACTTCACTGATGTGGTTTCTGAGAACTGCGTAGATATGTGTGCCCACAAGGCAGGCACTTTACCAACCGAGCCGTCTTCCCAACCTTTCTCCTTATTTTGAAAACGAACTCTTTATTTAAACAGGCCTCACTATAAAGCTGAGGTTAATCTGAAACTCCTTATGTAGCTCTGTCTGGCCTCGAACTTGTCATCCCCCCACCACCCTCCACGGCCTCAGCCTTCTGAGTGCTTGGAATTACAGGCCTGTGCCATCATACCCAGCTGCCTGGATGTTTTCAGAGGCCAAGGATTTCAGTCACTCACATTGCTACTGAGATAGCCTGACTGGAGGCTTAATTCAGTGTGAGGATTTCGAGAATCTACTGTTTATTTAGAACCTGCTTCTGTCAGCCACGCTGCGATACAGAAAACATTTGAATTTCATAAGCACTACTGTGCATTAAACATTGGAAAAGTCATGACTGCAAGTTGCAGTTGTGGGACATACTACATAATACCCAGATAATGACGGTCTGAGGTGTAGGTGGCTGAGGCCTGGGGATGTGGCTCATAGGTAAAGTGCTAGGCTAACATGCATGAACTCTGGGTTCAATCCCTAGCATCGCATGAAACCAGGCACAGCACATACCCTGTAATCCCAGCAATCGGGAGGCAGGGGCAGGAGGATCAGATGGTTACGGTTGTCCTTATCAATATATCAAGCTTGAGAAGAGCCTGGTTTACCTGAGACCGGCTCAGAAACAAAAGGAAACACCCTAACGTTTAGATGGTCACAGTGTAGCTGGAACCTGGGACTGCTGCTCCCGTCTGCACCATGGGATCTGCGTGGCAGGGGCTGAATCTTAACACCATGAGCTTAAGTTCTAGAATCACCCAATCATTCATCTCTTGTGCTTTCATCTGGTACCATTTTCCTCACGGGAGCTGAGTCTGAATTTTTATTGTTTTTTTTTTTTTTTTCTTCGATCTTCTCATGTGTTCTTGTGTTTAAAAGCACCCCTAAGATGCTTTTAAAAAAAGATGATTTCAGCTATTCATGAACCTTTAGTGTGTGTGTGTGTGTGTGTGTGTGTGCACAGAGATCAATGTTGTGTGTCTTCCTCTACCCCTCTCCACCTTACTTGTTTGTTTAGACACGGTCTCCCTCTGTAGCCCTTGCCAGCCTGGCATTCACTTTGTAGACCAGGCTACTGTGGAACTCATGGAAAGCTGCCTGTTTCTACCTTCTGAGTGTTGGGATTAAATGCATGTGCTACCACACCTGGCTTCTACCTTATTTTTTCTTGCTGGACCTGGAGCCTGTTGACTTTGCTGGCCAGCAAGCCCCCGGGGTTTGCCTGTCCCCAGTTTTGGGGTTACGTATGTCCACAGCCAGGTCCAGCTTTTATGTGGGTGCTAGGATTTACTCCTCACACCTGTGCAGTCAGCACTTTAACCACAGAGTCATTCCCCAGCACTAAATATTTATTTTTCGTAGGGATTTTCAGACCTGTTTGCGAGGCTCCTGGAAAATGTGCTGCGCTTTTCATTATACTTAATTTGCTTTTAATTTATAGATTAGCCTGATGAAAATTGCCCAGGACAGAGTGCTTGCTGTCTATGCATAGGGCCCGCCTCCCTTAAAAGCAAAAGTCCTTAGGATGGGGCCTGGAGAGGCTGGGGAGATAGCTCAGATGTTAAGAACTCTGGCTGCTTTCCCTGAGGATCTGTTTGATTCCCAGCACCCATACAATGACTCACAACTGTCTATAACTCCAGTTCCAGGGGATCCAAAGCCCTCTTCTGGCCTCTGCAGGTACCACATGCAGGTGATGCACAGACATACATGTCAGCAAAATACCCATAAGCTTTAAAAGAAAGTAGTTCTTAAGATGGGATCCAGAGTGCATGCCTGGCTAGCACTCAGCTCTGAGCCCCAACCCCACTTTAGCATCAGGTGTGGGATGCCCTTCTGTATGCTGTGAGTATGTTTTATTACCCTTGGTTAATAAGGAAGCTGACTTGGCCAATATCCGGGAAGAATAGAGACAGGTGGGAAATCCAAGCCAAGGTACAGGAAAAAAGAAGACAGAGCTGGGGAGATGCCAGGTACCACTGGAGAAGCAAGATGTGAGATAACAAGTCTCGAACCTCGGAATAAAATATAGAACAATAGAAATGGGTTAATTTCAGTGGCAAGAGCTCATTAATAATAAGCCTGAGCTAATAGGCCAAACAGTGTATAATTGATATCAAATCTCAGAGAGGTTACTTGGGAACTGGTGAGCAGGAAAGAAACCTCTAGTTACAAGCGTCTTCTTTTGTTCTTGTATTAGATCCTTGAATACTCTCTGTAGTAATTTCATGCATCCTCTATAGGCCCATTCCTGGATTCTTTATGCTCCCTGCTACTATAACAGATGTTATCATACCACTGGCTGCATTTCCAGTGGGCTTTTCTCTTTTGTATGTTGAGTATGTGTCTTGTGGCTGTACTGAGCTTCCTACTGTTTGCCACAATTTTTCTGCTGCTTCTCTAAGAGTTTTACCTCCTTTACTAGCTATTCAGCTATAAGGTTAAACTTTTCAAAACTTGTACCTCCTTTGACCCTTTTATCTGTTCTCCCCAAGAAATATATACACATTGAAGTCTGTTTTTAAGTATTGACTTATAGTTGTGAATGGTACCCATTAAATGTTTAATTTTAAAGTATTTGTTATATTTGGGGCCTGGAGAGATGGCTCAGTCAGTAAAATTCTTGTAGCACAAGCTTGAGGGACTAAGCTTGGTGTCCAGCATCCATATAAAAGGGGTTTTAACAGACTGGCTTATAAATAGGGGCTGGGTAGTCCAACAATAGCTGTCTGTACACAGAAGAGGCTGAGAACATGGGATAGACTCAGTCCATGAGGTTGAATTCCTCAGCAGTCCCAATCTGGCACCAAAGACCTGGAAGGTTTCTAGAGAACTACTAGACTTCAGTTCATATGGGAAGGCTGAAGACCCTGGAGGCTGGTGTCAGGGGAGGCTGTGGTCATGTCTTGTTGTCAGCAGTAGAGGCATCATCATCATCATTATCACCATTGTCCTCATCATTATCACGATCATCATCATCATTATCATCATCATCATCATTACCATCAGCAGCAGCAGTAGCAGCGATGGGTAGATATACTAACTCAGTAATAAGCGAAGATAGGCTGTCTGACTGCAGTCTCTGTGGACCCCATTATATCTGGTGTTTGTTGGAAGGTGCAGCCCACTCTTTTCAGAGATGGAATTTATTTATTTTTATCCTTTCCAACATAAAGCTGTTATTGGTTATTTGGGAGTTCCACATAATGCACCCTGATCACATTCATTACTCAGTCTTCCCAGGTCCAACTTCCTCCCTTGTGACCTGCCCCAAAGGAAAGAAGAAAAGGAAAAAAAATAAAAAAAGAAAATACCAAATCCAATTTATGTTGCTCATATAATCACTAGAACATGGTTAAACTCCCAGCGGCCAGACCCTTGAAGAAAACTGAGTCCTTCCCCATCCCCACCCCTTCCAGAAGCAATCAACTGTGAAGAGCCACACTTCAGGATCCCAGTCACAGTTTTTAAGAGTTCTTTTCGATGGCTTCTTGTCTAGACTGTTTCTTTTTGTGTGTGTATGTGGGGGTAGGTTGTCACAGAAGCTTTCTATGACTCTTATTCTCAACTGTGAGTCTATAGTCATCTTTAATACCACTGCAAAAGATGATTCCTTGTCCTTTATAGTCGGGCAGCACAGATCATGGACTTCCACATGGTTTCTGGTGGCAGCCAGGTCACAGACATCACACGGCCTCTGGTGGCAACATGGGCCACAGACATCAACATGACTTCAGGTAGTAACACAGACCATGGGCATTAACATGACCCTCAGTGTCAGTACAGGACACAGACATCAACATGGTCTCCAGCACAACCCGCTCTTAATGCCCTTAGTTAATCCTCTTTGGAAACGCCATCACACACACGCACACACGCACACACACACACACACACGCACACACACACACACACACACACACACTCAGAGGTGTGTCCCCTAGTTGACTCCACATCTCATCAATATCACACCTTTCCCATTGATCCAGTGTGAAGTGTTTTCTGTTACCCACAATGAAACTGCGTCGCCATCTGGGGCTGAACAAGAACTGCAGATCACATAAACTCTTGCACTTTGGCCATCAAGAGTGGTAGCTCAAGGTAGCCCACAGGCCAAGTTCAAGAACAGGCTTCACTGGAAGCTGCAAAGAGAGGGGTCAAGGGGAATGGCGATCTGAATGCCTTTTGGTACGCTGTGAATATGTTTTATTACCACTGGTTAATAAAGAAACTGATTTGGCCTATAGTAGGGCATAATATAGCTAGGTGGAAAATCCAAACAGATACAGGGAGAAAGAAGGCAGAGTCAGGAAAACACACGCCGCTGTTGGAGAAACAAGATATGAGGTGACAAGCCATGAGCCTCGTGGTAAAATATAGAATAATAGAAATGGGTTAATTTTCAGTTGTTAGAGCTAGTTAATAAGCCTGAGCTAATAGGCCAACTAGTTTGTAATTAATATTAAGATTCAGGGTGGTTATTTGGGAACTGGTAGGTGGGAGGGAAACCCCCAGTTACAGAATGGAGCTAATGGCAGGATTCTTCTACAAGGTTAGGGACCCAGAGGGCAAAGCCTCCAGTAGGAAACTCACACTGAACACATGCATGCATATCAATACAGTATACACACACACACACACACACACACACACACACACACACACACACATACACACACACACACCTCCCAGCCAATGGCAGATGAATAACGAATGACTCTGCACTAGAATATCTGGTACGTGTCTGAAACACAAGATGTACCTGGGCTTTCTGCATTTTTATTTGCTCAGTCAAGTAGTCCCTTTGGAGCAAGAGCTCTGACAATGAGGGTGATTGGCTGGCAGGGGGATATAGACATGGTTTGCAATGGCCTTTGTGCTTTAAAGGTATCAAGTGTCATTTCTCAGGGTCTTGATCAGTGGAATCAAAGCAGGTGACTGTCAGGCCAATGCTCATCTCCCACCCCCAAGGATCTTTGAATAGTTTCAGGACAGAATCGACAGCGACAGAAGTGGCTCAGAAGGTCTTTGACAGGTTCTGTCTACATTTGGTGCTAGGAAGCCATGCTGTCAAGTACATGATGGAATTCTATCTTATTCCAGAGAGATCATGTCCCTCCCTGATTCCAGAAAAGATTCTTGGTCATTATTGAAAATATATGGAGAACTAAGATAAGAAACGGGAAGTCACAGAGTGTCTACAGACACACCCACTGTTAGCATGTGCGGTGTCTGCATGTTTATTCCTTACTCCTCTTTATTAATGAGATATATTTGAAAATAAAGCTTGGATCTTGCTCTACATCCTGTTCTGTAGTTTACTTTTCACTTAAAAATACGAAGAGAATACTTGACCACTGTTGTGAAATAGTCTTGCGATCATTAACTTATGACTATATCATAGGCCATGGTAGGTCAATTATTCTAATTTCCGTGGACAAGCAGAAGGCCTTAGCTGAATTAGTTATTTCATTGGATACAGGCTTCTTAATGAATGCTTAGAGCATAGAGAAAGAATGGAAGGAAGGAATGAAAGAGGGGGAGAGGAGGAGGGGAAGAGAGGAAGGGAGGAAAGAAGAGAGGGAGGGAGAGAGAGAGAAAGAGAGAGGGGGCGAGATCAGACAGACGGACAGACATAGAAAGGTGACCAGTGCTGATTGGTCGCTTTTCCCTGGTCTCAAAGTGATCAGTCTATGGTCACAGCCATGGCTGGCCCGGAGGCAGTCAGAGCCCCTCTCGGTGTTGTTTCAACATTTCTGGCCTTTTGAACTCTAGTCCAAACAGTTATTGCTAGTCACAGGAGAGCTGAGCTTTACCCTTCCGTGTGTTCTCAGAAAAGCCATAAAAACATCGCTGTAAAAAAATTAATAAAGAGCCGTGGGATGATTCATCCGCCACCAGTTTGCACTTCCGACTTCCACCCCACCCTGGAGGAGGTAAAATATGCTTCTCATTAGCTCAGTGTTAAAGAAGACAGCTGAGCTCTGGGCTTTTTGAGGCAAAGGAGAGTGGGAGATGAGGCTGCTCAGTGTGTGGGGCTGGCCTGTGTCCCCAGGGGACTTGGTCCGGAAGGCCCAAGGGGGCAATGAATCCCAAACTAATCCTCCCTGCTGGCAATACTCCTGTCGTTCTAATGGGATGGCTTCTAGTCACCTTCATGAAATACCTGAAAGTGTCCACTTCCGGAATGGGCTGTTTTCCCCCCCAGTTCTGCCTGTCCCAACAGAAGACATCAGTGTGACAGAGGAGGTGGAACCTGAACTTGGTCTTCTGCTGCACCTGCCCCCTATGGGGAACTAGGGAATGTCTGAGCCTCATTTCGTATATAAAACCCACTCCAAAGGCCCATAGTGGGACTTCAGTGACACAGATGCCTGAGGTTCTAATGCCTTCCTGCATGATTTCTCTTATCAGCTGCGGGGACGCAGAAAGCAGCCTGTTCCCTCCAGAGCTCCAGCCTGGTCCCCTGTCTTGGTTCAAACTCCTGGTGCAGAAACAAACTCCTAGACCAGGGTTGGAGGGAGTACTGTTTTGGAGATGGCCATGGAAATAACTGAGTAGATGGGTTTAGAAGGGCCCTGTGCCCCTGGAAACTCTGGGGAATGCCAGCTCGAGGCATCTTTCACCCCTAGAGGCAAGGGTGCCCGAGCTTTGTATGGCAGTCCTCAATGGTCAGCTGTTGAGTGTGTCCCCATCCCCAGTGCTCTGTGCCTAGAGTGGGCATCATCAGTGGGTATCCCAGCCCCAGGAGCCATCAGTGAACTGTGACGTAGTTTTGGGGGTGGGCATTGTAGGCATTCCCACCTGGATTCAGTGCTGGCTCAGGTTGGTCTTTGTCTGACGTAGTGGCACAGCTAAGGAGGAGACTGGGACAAAGGTGTGAGGCCCCAGGATCAGGTTAGGGAACCCCAGCTGGAGCCTCAGGCCTGCTCTCACTGAAGGATTTGATTTTCTTTCCTGGTCCTCAGCAGTTGGTTGAGAACTTCCTGGTCTCGCTGTGCTCCTGAGAAAGGGGGTTGTTTTCCCTCCTGCAGCCCTCAGGCCATCCTTTGCTGCTGAGCCAAGGCTCGGGCTAGCGCTGCCTGCACCGCCTACTCTTTTTGTCTTTCTTTTGGAAGTGGAGATCCTAGTGGAGAAAGACCCTGTGGATGTTGGAAATCGGATCTGCAGGACCCTGGATTCTGAAGTCTTCAGTGGGGCCCTGAAAGGGACACTGCCTTTGGTGGACCACGGTGGAGCTAGTGACTGTAGCCTTCCTGACATGTGGCTCAAAAGTGAGCTAGAGATGTAGGCGGGGGTCCCTGAGATGCTCAAGAGGAGGACAGACTCAGAAGAGGGGCTCAGCTGGACCCTGAAGGAGCCCACAAGGACCCTTAACATACAGGGACCCTTAACATAAAGGGACAGACATGCGGACTTATAAGAGGCCTGAGAGAAGGGCAACTAAACATAGAGGTGAGGAGGGAGTAAAGCCAGAAACCCTTGGAGAAAGTTCTAGAAGGCAGGGAAGGGTGTGGCTTATAAACCATGTTACCTGGGGCCTTTGCCAGAGGTACCTGGGAGTCCTTATCCCAAGCCCAGCATGCTCTGCTTCGGTTTATGGGGCTCAGCAGTGCCCATACCCTTGTGACTCTGCTCCAAGAGACACCAGAATGACTTCCTTTCCGGGAAGCTGCAGTGTGAGCTCTTCCTTCCTTCTTTGGCTTGTCCAATCTGACCCACAGTGGGCAGAGTGAGGAGGACAGAGGAGTAAGGATGCATTTGTCTCATATCATGTGTTTGTCATACACCACCTGGGAGGAGCCTGGGATTGGTCAGGCTTTCTGGAAACACTCCAGGGCAGGGACAGGGTGGAAGAGGATCTGCCCTGAGTTTAGGGTTGTTGGGTGGATACAGTGCCCTCAAGAAGCAGATAATGAGGAGCTGTTGGGGTACAGGTTAGAGCTAACCACAGCTGCTGACAGATGTTTTGGCACTATGCTGGCCATGCCTGGCAAGCCAGGAGCATGAAGGCCCACTGGGGGCGGAGCCTGGCATCTTTTCTTGCTGAGGCTGTCAGTTACTGCATGGGTTTCCTTTTCCTTACCTGGAGCACCCAGCCAAGGCCTGGCTGCATTGGGCTGTTGTGGTGTTTCTTGGGGCTCTGATGCTACCTGAGCTAGACCTCAGATGTATGTGTGTGTGTGTGTGTGTGCCTGTGCCTCTGTGTGTGTATACGTGTGTGTGTGTGTGTGTGTGTGTGTGTGGAGAGAGGGAGGAAAGAGGGGGACCCAGCATGGAGTGGGGTGGGGGAGATGCCCGGCTGAAGCAGGACATGAGAGAGCTTACGATCAGCTCCTGAAGTCTCTGCTGAGCCTCACACTAGGCTGCCGTTTTGTTCATCTCATTACTCTTGTGCACTATGAGTGTCTTGGTGACCAGGTAGCCCCGCCTATTCATCAAAGACCAAGGCAGACGAAGACACTGAAGCAGACCCCCCTCACCTTGGTTCAGTAGCAGTGAGGGCTTGAGAGTTCTGCCTCCTCAGGACAGAGCTGTTGTCTGCCCAAGCTAGGGGCCATTCCATGCTGCGGTGAGTGTACAGTGTCTCGTTTCTGTCCCAGAATGCTCCCCAGGCAACTATGTCCTTGAATGTCAGAACTCAGGGTCTGCTCTGAGCTGCCCAGGTTGGCCTCACTGACAAAATGAAGGTTTGTGAAAGTCATATCTAGGCCAGGAGTACTAGTGGAGGGATATGGGACCCAGAAACCACTTGGGGAACTAGATCCTTGTTCCCCTCACTGTAGGATGTGTGTGAATGTCTCCATGTCTCAGCTCCCCCATCTTTGACTCACACTATAGGACCTCCTTTACGGAGTTGAAATGTTTCCCATAAAGAACATCTAGGGCCCCATTTATCGTGGGTTCTGGCAGCTGTTGTTGGAGGCACTTTGCCTGCCCATGTCAGGCTGCCCCTCTCCTCTGTGGGTCCTGGGGTACCCCTTTGCAGAGAGGGAGTGCATAGACTGCCACGTGCTGGGGGGGGGTCCTGTAATTTCCACCCCACACCTTCTCCATTTCTTTCCACATGCTTATTATAGTGAGAAAGTCTTTTGTTTGTTTGTCTACCTGTTATGCGCTTATATTTTTATCAGTGTGTATGGTCCAAAGGGTGGGGCTTGGAGTCTCTTTCACATCGAATCCTTGAGTCTAGGCAAAATACACCACTGTTAGGGAAGTGCTTCTGAGGAGGTCAGGGAAGTCTTGCCCTGAGTGTAAGCTGCAACTGAGAGCCCTTGTCCCTTGAGAGAAGCCTCAGTCCCTTTCTACGTTCCCCTTTCTACGCTCTCTGCATTTTCCCCAGACTTCATCATCCTCTGTCGGGGTCCCAGAAGCAGCCATGCTCTGGACTCTGAACATGGAGGGAACTGGGCCTTGTTTCTTTCTCTGAAGATGTACCCATGAGGCACAGCTCCTGCAGGTCCAAGGCTGTGGGGTCTTAGTGCTCTGCAGTATCACCAGATACTTTGATCTACCGGGGGACGCTTCTCCACAGGTTAGAGCTGCAGCCTGGAACTCAGTCTGTTCTTTCTTTCTTTCTTTCTTTCTTTCTTTCTTTCTTTCTTTCTTTCTTTCTTTCTTTCTCTCTCTCTCTCTCTCTCTCTCTCTCTCTCTCTCTCTCTCTTTCTTTCTTTCTTCTTTTCGGGTTTTCAAGACAGACTTTATCCATGCAACAACCTTAACAGTCCTAGAACTCACGCTGTAGACCAGACTGGCCTCGAATTTAAAGAGATCTTTCTGTTTCTGCCTCCCGAGTGCTGAGATTGAAGTCGTTCACCACCTCTGTTTGGCACCTGTGGGGTTCTTAAGAGGCAGGGGGTTTCCAGGTTAGGCCTCAGGTGGAGAAGCTAATGGCTCTTTGCTGAGGGAATGCAAGGCCTCATTTTATTTGGCATTTTCTGTGGTAAAAGGCAGGATGGTGCCCTGCAGAGAGCTGAAGGACCAAACAATGGATTGTGGGCCTGTGGCTGCTCACTGGCCTTCAGAACAGGAGCTGTCCCCTCATTTGAGAGGTAGTTATGGAGGTTCGGGTTAGGCAGATAACTTGCCAAGACTGGTTGAGCCCTTGCTGGAAAAATGGAACCTAAACTGGCAAGACCCATCTGGTAGCTTGTAGGGGGAAATGAAATAAGTCACCAGGGAGCTTGGCCAGGTCTTGTCTTTGGCCAGGTCTTGTCATCTTGTTCTTGGCCAGGTCTCAGTCACTGCATTTGGCCTGAAAGATGGTCACTTGAAAGTCTTGTATATGAATCCTTAAGAAAGCAGCAGGTTCAGAGAGGGTGAGAAGGTACCTGGGCCTAAGTTGCATCTTTCGTGGCTTCTAAAAAGATGGGTGACAAGAATGTGTAATTTACTCTGTCAAGAAACCTGTCAGAGGCTGGACGGTGATGGCATATGTTTTTAATCCCAGCGCTTGGAAGGCAGAGGCAAGCAGATCTCTGTGAGTTCAAGGCTAGCCCGAGCTGTAGAGTGAATTCCAGGATGGCCATGGTTACACAGAGAAACCTTGTCTTGAAAAACCAAAAGAAAAGAAAAGATACCAGACAGAGCAACTTAGGGAAGGAAGGATTTATTTTGGCTTATAGTTTGAGGGTCAGCCCATCACAATGGGAAGGCATGGAGAAGCCCTTGTGTCTGTGGCAGGAGGGGTGCTGAGCTGCTTGCTTACATCATGGTGGACCTCGAAGGAGATAAGAGATGAGAAAGAGACAGTGATAGAGACATAGAGAAAGTTCCCTTGGATTGGAAGTATGGCCAAGTTGTAACCAGAGACCTTTCCTTCCTTCCTCTATCATGACCCATACCTTCCAGCTAGGCCACACCTCCTTCAGGCTCCACAAGCTCCCCAAACAGCGCCACCTGCTGGAACCAAATGTTTAAACATGTAAGCCCATGGTGGCCATTTCTTATTTAAACTACAATAGGAACTGGGGTGACAACTGCTGGGAATTAGCTAAATAAGAGGAGTGAGTGAATCTTGGGCTGTGGGGTCAGGAGAGAGCAGTAGACAAAGTCAAGTGCTTCTGACGACATCTAGGCATGCTCAGATTGCACAGTGGGGTGCTTGGCCCTTTAAGATGTAATTACAGTTCTGTGCACGTGTTCTGGGTCTTTCTTGCTGATCTGGTCACCACCGGACAAGGTCACTTTCAAGGGCCTATCGGGAAGACAGGGCTCATATTTGGGAACACACTGAAATGTGCTCACAAACATCGAGGTTTTCTGTAAATCCCTGGACCCCAGCAGTGGTTTTAAAAAAGCTTCTCTGAGTTGAGCCTTCAGCTCGGTGTCCTGGTTTGGATTCTGCCTGTCACCTCTGATGGTCTGGGTCTTTGTTCTCTGGTCTCTTATATAACGGTCACAGGTGACTAATGCCTGAACCAAGTGGCTGGAGGGAACAGCTAGAAAGCCGGTGGCTCAAGGATCATGAAGTTCTGCTGTCTCTAAGGCTGGTTCCAGCTGGCCTCGTATTAGAGAAGAATCCACGCAGTGAGACATGGCCCTCCTTTGTGGCTTTGGCACTGGCCCTGGGTCAAGATAATTGGCGATACTACTGGGAGCAAAGGTGAAATCTGGACACACTTGCCTGGCCCAGTGGGAAGAGCACACCTGAAAAGAGGGACAGAAGAGACCTGCATCTCCTGAGCTGCTATGTGGCAGTGGCTGCTGGCCTCCCCTCCAGAAATCCGTGCTGAAAGTAGATCCACACACATTTCTGGCCATTACTTAGCACTTAACTATCAAGAAAGCCACATCAATCTTTTATAGGAGCAGCCCGAGGGCACCGATAGCCAGTGTGAAATACCTGCCCAGTTCCTGGGTCTGGAGGCATTCGTCTCTGTATGGGGGTCTGGGATGGGTCAGTGGGAGTGGATGGCACCTTCCCAAGATTTGTTCTCAGCAGCAATTAGCTGGACCTGTAAAACCCGTGAGAGGCAATGGTGACACGTGACATGGTGACAGTGTGATGTGGCGACTGAGATGCAGGGACTGTGTGACTTGGTGATGCTGTGATATGGTAGCATCGAGACGCAGTGGGAGTAGGGTGGTAACAGTGTGATGCAGGACACAAGACTGCCATGGAGGCGACACTGGTATGATGAGGTTGGGGATGCCATCGCATAATGACACTGTGACTTCCTGACCTGTGGCATGGTGGCAGTGAGGTTTGATGCTGAGACACACCAAATTGCATCCTCCCCCGCCCCCACTGCCCCAAACTGAGACTCCCCCAAGTCATCTGCAAGATCTGAGCTCCTATGGGTCAGAGTGGTGGGAACCCCTGCTGAACAGGTTGGCCTTCTGTATTTCCTCTCTTTTATTTGGGTCACTGATCTGGCTGGGCAACCCTTACCCTCTGGTCTGGCTGTCTTTGCTCCCTGCTCTATTCCTGGAACCACCTAAGAGCCTGGCACCAATAAGAGAGGCACTGCTGGCTCCCTGGTCCTGGCAGGAGGAGGCTACTTCTGGAACACTCCATGGGGAGCCAGCTGCCTTGCAGCGTGTGGTCTCTGGTCACAACACAGTGAGAATATGGTGTCCGCACAGATCTGCTTCCTGACTGTGGGAAACCCTGCCCCTTGGGATCCGGGGTCTGGGCAAGGGAGCGTGGCAACAGAGGGTGTGTGGGATAATCTCTGTAGTCCCCTGCTTGATCCCAGCACCATGTGTAATTGGATCCCTGACTGTACAACCTCTGTTTTTAGCTCCTGCATGCGTGCACATGCACACATATGATGTAGGTATATGTGTGTGTTTGCATAGGTGTGCTCACCTGCTCATGTGCATCAAGGACAGTGGCTGACTTTGTGTGCCTTCCTTCAGGTGTCTCTACCTTATTTTTTGAGCCAGGGTCTCTTACTGGACCGGGGGTTTGATGTTTTGGCTAAACTGGCTGCCCAGACAGCCCAGGGGATTTGCCTGTCTCTGCTATCCCAGACATGCAGATGTTGGGGATCCAAACTCAGGTCCCCATGCTTGCACGACAACCACTTTGCCCACTGAGCCCTCTCCCAGATCCAAAGAGATTATTTTGAGACAGGATCTCAAAGTTGCTGGGTAGTTCAGGGTGCTCTTGAACTCCCCAGCCTCCTGCTTCCAATGCTGGGATTGCCGGAGTGTACATGTGTTGTTGTTACTGGCTTCTGCAGTGTCAGGATTGAACCCAAGGCTTTGCACACGCAAGACGAGCGTTGTACCAATTGAACTACAACTCCAGCCGCTTCCTGACTTCTGTGAACCCAGGCCTTCCAGGTGAAGAATATTTTGAATTTGATAACATTCTCATTCTGAAGTAAGCTTTCCTACCTTCTGAAGCCACACCCTGGGCTTCTTGTCAACTTGATGGCACGCTCTAGAGGCTTTCTCAGTTTCCCCATTCATTGAATGGGCATTGCAGAAGTGTCTGATTCCCTTCCCTCTTACTGCTCTCAGGAAACCCTTCTAAAAGTGCATAGCGCACTTGGTACTGCAGAAACGCGGACACAAGGAGGCTACTGAAGGTGGCGCTCTCACCCCCGGCTCGTCCTCAAGCAAGGCAACCACAGCGTCTAGTCTGAGATCAGGGCAAGGTATTGGTGCCCACGTCAAGACGGAATGAAGTCCTTGAAGTTTAAGGCTTAATAACCTTGTCTCTAGCCATCTGCTACCCAACCACTGTTTATTTCGGCTGATTGAAAGTTACCCCAAGACATCAAATGAGCATTAAGAAGAATTCAAGCATATTCATTCCGGGTTCATTGGTCTCACATTTATAATGCTGCTGGTGAGGACAGTGAGTGTCTAAGGGGCACTCACCATTGCCCCCAGACAGGACACATCTTTATTATTCATTCCGAGTTTAATTGCCATGGCAGCATGGTGGGCTGGGTTCTTTATCTGTATTTGACAGGCAAGAGCTCTGAGGTCCAGAGACTAACTGACTTGCCACAGTCTTCTTTGCCTTCTGTGTTGTCTCCTCAGGCGTCTGGTCACCTGTGAACTTGGCAGTTGAGAACAGAGACAGCCTCTCCCTGTGCATGGTATGCACAGGAGCCTTCCTGAGCCCTGCACGTTCTTCCTTTAGGCACGGGCTCTCTTTTCCAGTGCACTGTGTTTTTGGGCCACGGGGAAGCTAGGCCATCATTACTAGAGATTACTTGAGCAACCCGTGCCCCACCAGCCATAGTCAGTCCCGTTGTCACTGCTCTGAGCTTGATTCTGTGGCTTCAGCCTCCCCAGGCTGGTGTGGCCTGCAAACAGGCTGAGGAGAGCAGTTGTGGTGTGCAGCTCGCTTCTCTCTGGGCACTGGTCAGCCCCAGGAGGGCATTTGTAAGAGTGTGCTAGAGGAACACAGATGTTTTGAGAGTAAACATTGGATGCAGAAAGCATGCCTGGCGGAGTCATGGGAAAATAGGCAGGTCACAGCACATAACCACGGTCACAGAAGAGGTGCAGAGACAGCAGCGTAAAGGCTCCACAGGGTTCTTTAGACCTAGTCTGTCTCTGAGCCACCATGAAAACCCTCCTGGTATATGGTCACCCAGGTACGAAGATCTATGGTGGAGAAATTGAAATGACCTTGGCAGAGGATGGTTTTCTTTCTTTTATTGGGGGGGTCGGTGGTGGTGGTGTCTTGAGAGAGGTTTCTCTGTGTAACAGTCCGGGCTGTACTGGAATTCACTTTGTAGACCAGGCTGGCCTCAAACTCACAGAGATCTGCGTGCCTCTGCCTCCGGGGCGCTGGGATTAAAGGCGTGCGCCACCACCTCCCGGCTGAGGGTGAATTTCATACAATAGCCCCTCCCAAGTTTCCACAGCCGTGAGTGGAGCGGCAAGGAAATTTTCTTAAGGTCTGTACTCAAGTGTGAGGTCCAAATTCCGTTTATGTATTAGGCCAGTCATGTCCCATCTCTGAACATGTTTCCTGATCCCAATAATGGGGTGCTGTTATAACTTTATAGTGTATAACTAGCCCAGAAGCAAAAGTGCACACAGTGGTGGCCCTGAGGGTCTGTGAGTGGAAGTAGCCATATCAGTGTTATCTCGATTATGAGACCATTGCCACCTAGTGCTCAGGGTGATGTGTGTGCTGAAACCCTGGAGCCCATTATCCCACTCAGAAACTAACACCAAACCTTGTCTTGGCAACTGCTGGTTTACATGAGGACATCTGTTACAACACCCGAGAAGAGCTGAACGGTAGAGCGGCATGTCCTGCTCACTCCTGATCGTTACCTGGACACATTGTGCCCACTCAGCAGCCTTCAGTCAGAGAACGAATACTGGAAGCGGGGGACTTTTGAAAGAGTCTTATGCGTGTGCTTCAGTCATCTTGGCCTTTCCTCCTTCCTTAGTCTTCTTCAGCCTCGTTTGGAGACTAGCATGTGCACTTTGGGTTGCTCAACTGGGGCATGGGTGGGGGACCTGTTGACTTATAAACTGAGCCTGCTTCCCGCTTGGAACTCTCCTTGCAAGGCTGCTGAGCCTCATGGGGCTCTAGTCTCCTTTAATGAGGGGGTTATAGACGAGCTCCTGCTGAGGGAAAATAGGCTGGAGGCTCTATGCAATAATCCAGGTGGACGGATGAACTCAACAAGGGCCCTCAGTCTTGTTTTCAAAAGGGAGGTGTGGTGGCCTCTGGTCAGGGCAAGGGGCTGTACACACAGTGACTACCACGGACTCAGTTATGTCCCTTACTTCCGTATGATGAGGTCCTTAACCCTTGTGGGAGGGTACAGGGAGGCAAGGACATTGGCAATGGTTAGTTTAGATGAAATCATGGGCTGGGATCCTCACGGGAGAATCAGTGTTCCTCCATGTAGACACACTCGGGAACCTGCTCTCCTCTCTTCCCCACAGGAACCCAGTGCAAAGCAGTAAGCAGTCTTCCCCATGAACGGCCATGTTGGCACCTTGGCACCCTGTGGTCCCAGCTTCCAGAGCTGAGAGAATAATAGCTGTTGGTTAATTCCCCATCTCTGGTGGTTAGTTATGGCTGCCTGAACTGACCAAGACAGGAACCGCGAGGAAAAGAATGGCATGGGCTTTGGCTCTGAGGGCAGGCGCTGATGCTCTGAGAGACCCGAGTTACTGTCTGCCCTCCATGTCTACTCTATAGTCTGGCGCTCATTCTGAGCTGACCTGTCTTGACAGACACACGTTAGCCTTGTGTGAAGGGTCTCTTGGTGACCCTGTGTCCTGAGCAGCGAGTCTGAAGTGTCAGGTAGCACAGAGAGCTGGCTTGAAAGGTCTTGCCTGCCTCTGTTAGTGTGCCTCGTGCCTTTGTAAAAAAGCAAAGAAGAAAAGATAATAGCATCTGTGTGGGTCTATTGTATTCCACGATATATACAGTTGCCCCTTTATGGTATGTTAAATTTTTTAAAAATGAATGTAGTTTTTGGTAAAACTGAAAAGTTGGGTAACATGATCCTCCAGCTTTCTTGTTCTTGGTTCTAATAGGCGCAGGAGTGGATGGTGAAACAAAGCCATCCTCATGGCCAGGATACAGAAAAAAGGAAGATGGGAGATGGACAGGGAAAGGAAAAGGGGGAGGGGGAGGGAAGGAGAGGCAGTGAGAGTAGGGTTTCACAAATTCCTTGAAGGAATAACTGCAATGATTAAACCTTCCTCTGGATCCTCTAGGTCCTAAAAGCATCTCTGACCCAGGGGCCAAGCCTGTGACACAGGGTCCCCTGGTGGGTCATACCAGATAGAAATTATAGTAGTTACAATGGGTATGGTTTTTTAGTACGTCCCTGGATATGACTCACTGATATTTTGCTGAGGAGTTTCACACCTGCTCAGGAGGGATCCGGGCTGGTCGTTTTTTGTTTTGTTTGCCATCTAGTTCTGAGAACAGGGTAATGCTGGCATCCTAGTGTGGGGTGGGACCTTTCTTTGTGCTTCTGTTTCCTGGAAGTGACTGCAGAGGCGAGATGTTTATTTCTTAAATATTTTGTAGAATTCAATGAAACCATCTGTGCTGGGTTCTTTTATGGAAGTTGTTTCTCTTAAATTATGCAGGGAGTTTCTGTAGTGGTTACAGGACTATTCAGAGGACTGTTTCATCTTGGATGAGTTTTAGCAGGTCCTTCCGTTAGGCTCAGCCCATTTCATCATGGGGGATTGTTTGTGCCTGAAGATGTTCACAATGTTTGTTTTCTTTATTGTCCTTTTACTGTCTGTAGGCTTTGCAGCGACTTTCCTTTTTTCATTCCTAGCATGGGCACTTTGCATCTTTTTCTCTTTAAAAGATCTTAATCTCCTCACTAGTGTGTGTGTGTGTGTGTGTGTATGTGTGTGTGTGGTGTGTGTGGTGTGTGGTGTGTGTGTGTGTGGCGGGGGTGGGCATTGTGTGTCCTAGTGTACCTGCAGAGGTCAGAGGACAACTTGGTGGGGTCAGTTCTCTCCTACCCCGAAGTGGGTTCCAGTGAATTGAACCCAGGCCACCAGGCTTCCACAGCAAGCACCTGTACCCACTGAGCCAGCTCGCAGCCCCTTGTTCTCCCTTTTCTATTTTGTTTTATCTTTCTTGCCGAGATTTATCCATTTTATTGATCCTTTCCAAGAATTCATGTTATCGATCCTTTTTGAGGATCGTCATTTGGTCTCACCGATTTTTCTCTTGGTTTTTGTGCTTTAGTGTTACTGATGTCAGCTGCCTGGTTCCTCTCTGCTTGTACTGATTGTTCTGCTGTTCTTTATCCAGCTTCCTAAGGTGGGAGCTAAGTTACGGACTCGAGACCTTCCTAAGGGCTGTGTAACGCCTTCTGGTCTACTTCCTCCCTTACTCTGGCTCTGTTTTCACTGAGAGAGTTTCCTTTTAGTTTAGAAGCACATTTGCCTGCTTCTTTGCAGATACAGTGGTTTTAAAATATGTTTATTTTATGTGTGTGGGGGTGTTTTCCCTGAATGCATGTCTGCGTACCATGTGTGTGCCTGGTGCCTGCTGCCTTAGACGACGAGGCTGTGATATCCAAAGAGCTCTCAAAGTGGCTGTGGCAACCCCACCATTGTTCTGCTTTCTTTATCCTTTTATTTTGGTTCTTAGTTTATTGTGAGTTCATTGGTGTAGGTGTGATGACGCATACCGATTGTCATCTTAACAGGTTCTAGAATCACCATGGCTCTTAGTTAGGGTTTCTGTTGTTGTGAAGAGGCTCCATGACCATGCTAACTCTTATAAAGGAAACGATTTAGTTGGGTTGGCCTATAGTTTCAGAGCTTTAGTCCACTATCATCATGGCAGGAAGCATGGTGGTGTGCAGGCAGACACGGTGCTGCAGAGGGAGCTGAGAGTTCTATATCTGGATCCAGAAGCAGCAGAGAGAGACTATGAACCACTTGGTCTGTCTCAAGCTTCTGAGACCTCAAAGGCTGCCCCCCAGTGACACACTGCCCCCCAGTAATGCCACACCTACTCCAGCAAGGTCACACCTCCTAATAGTGCCACCCCCTGTGAGCTTTTGGGGGCCATATTTTTCAAATCATCACACCACAGAAACAAATCTCCAGGATTGTCTGTGAGGGAGTTTCTAGATTAGGTTTTTTGGAGATAGGAAGATCCATTCTAAATGTAGGTGATACCATTCCATGGGCTGGGGTCTCAGACTTTTTGCTGTCTGGAGGCCAGCATCCAGCAGCACAGGCCTTGAAAGGAATCCACAGAGTCGATGTACTAGACCTTTTTTTTTTTTTTTTAATCTGAGGGGGTTAGGGAAAAAGACACAAACACACACACACAATGTAGGCGATTTCCTTTTTTATTCTTCTTTGGTATTCTGATTCTGTATTCTATATTCTCTTTTCTTATCTCTATTCAGAAATGTCTCTCTTGATGTTTTCCTTCTCTCTATTTTTTTTACCTTACAGCAAAATCTTTCAAGCAATATAAAAATTACAATGTGATTACATTCTATTTTTCAAGTGAATGATTATAACAAACACAGTAAAAAAAAACCAGCATGTTTTCCATATCCCTTAACATAATTAAACATTTTGTATATTACAGATGAAAAACAAATTATCTCAAGAACCCATATACATTCATACCTAAGCAACTTGTTACAGATTAACAGTGTAGGCAAACAAGGTATTCTTTTGCTGACAAGTTGTATTTTGTGGTTACAAAGAAAGGACCAATCACTTTATTACTTATCTTGAAAGGTAACCTTTTCAGGAATCTTTAAAAAAACATAAATCTAAACTTTTGTATATGAAAAACAATCATCTCTATTTTAAATCTTTAGGGTGCATACCCATTCATCATTAGTTTTTATATCAGGAGATCGAGGGCAGAAATGGGTATAAGGAATTAATCATCACCTTTGGTCATCACCTTGTAGTGATATTTGTTTGTGCTATAACACATAAAGCTTGCCTCAGAGTGTGGAGCGGGCCACTAGTTAGCCACAGAGGCCAGGCAGTGGTGGTGCACACTTTAATCCCAGCACTCTGTAGGCAGAGACAGACAGATCTCTGTGAGTTCAAGGCCACCCTGGGCTATACTAGATCCATCCAGTCTCAAAGAGAAATAGAGCCAGGTGGTGGTGGCTCACACCTTTCAGTCCAGTACGTGGGAGTCACAGACCTTTAATCCTAACACTAGGAAGGTGGAGACAGTAAGGGATATGGCTGGCGGGCAGGGCGGGGAGGAGTATAAGGTAGGAGACGGAGCTCAAGGCATTCGGTCTGAGGACTTGTAGAGACAGAATATTCCCCATTTGGTCTGAGGACTTGGTAGAAGTCAGAACTAGTGGCTGTTTATTCTGCTTCCCTGATCTTTCAGCTTTCACACCCTAATATTTGACTCCAGGTTTTTATTATTAAGACCAATCAGAATTCACGCTTCATCAACCAATCCCAGCAAGAAAGGCCCATCTGCCAATCCTAACTGGGTTGGCTTTGTTTTTTCTTATTCCCTGACCCTGAGGAGTTCCTCACTCAACTGTGTGCTTTTCTAAAACTTTAGATTGTCTTCTTGGTTTTTTTTTTAACCTCAAAGCTACTTAACAGAAACATCTTAATCTAACTTTATGTTATTTTCAAAGCTTTGTTTCAGCTGTGATACACTCTGAAACCTGTGAACTCATCATCGACCATTAAAAGAATTTAAGCTAGCCGGGCTTCTGGGACTCAGCTGTTTTTCTTAATCATTAACCTAAGCCACAGTCTATGTGGCTCCTCAGTAGAAACTCAGGTGTTCTTGCTGTGTGACACTTCCTTGTTTTATTTTTTTTTATCATCAAAATTCCTTTAAACTAACATTATTATTATTATTATCATCAATTAGACAGTGTAACTTAAGAAGAAATCATCTTCATAATAATCCACAGGCAAAAATGCCCAGTAGGATAGGTTGTTTCCATGAGGCAAACACACTCCATTACAGGCAGTAGGGATCTCCCCACATCAATTCATCCCATGCCAGATACCAGAGAAAGATGGCCACGGCAAACCACTGCCCAAAAGAAGCAAAAGAGATTCTGGAGTCAGTGGTCTCTGGGCCTTGCCTATCCAAGATTCACCCGTCGGGGATTTTCCTCCTGGTAGGCTTGACACTGCAGTTGCCATCTTCTGCTCTCTGACATGGCCACCAGCACAGACTCAACAAAAAAGGAGAATGGGACCTGAATATCAGCATTCATTTCTCTGCGTCCTGACTGCAGATGCCAAGTAAACCAACTGCCTCAATTTCCTGCTACTGTGCCTTTCCCACCACGATGGATAGTACCCTTAAACTGCAAGCCAGAATAAAGTCTTTCTTATGTTGTTGTTTTGGGGGCATTTTGTTGCAGCAATGAGAAAAGTAACACAGTCGGTAGGGTGCTTTATTTTAAGTAGAATTTTGATACGTGTCTTGGGAAGCACTGCCACAAACCAGATGGTTTAACTCTGCGGAGCGGATTCCATTCCGCTCTGTCTGAAGTCAGGGTGTCTGCAGGGCCATACATTCTTTGAAGGTTCTGGGGGAGGACTCTTCCTGCCTCCTCCTAGTTGCTGGCTGCTACTGATCACCTTTGGCATTTCTTGGCTTGTGACTGCATCAGTCCAATTACTGCTTAGTCTTTATAAGGTCCTCTCCTCTGAGTCTGGACCCAAACCTCCCTTTTCTTATAAAGACATCACTGATTGTGTTTGGACCTCACAGTAATCAAGTATAATCTCAATGCACCTTGATCAAATAAAAAAAAATATTTGCAAGTATTATTCCAGGTCCTATGGAGTCATGAACTTTGGAAGGATGTGATTCAACATGGCACAGAGGTTCTTGGGAACCCTTGTCTGCCGTGATTGCAGAAATTCAAGTCCTTGAGAGCAACCTCTGTCCTCCTGGAGGCCCTGGGATTTGTTGGCAGCTGGATCTTATGAGTGGACCGAAATTCCAAGAACAAAGCTGCACTCATGGCCAATTGACAGACAAGAGCTTCTGTGACCGTCTAGAGAGCTGGACTATTACAGGGTTGGAGCCGAATTATTTCGGGCTATCTTTAACCATCTTGATAACCGGTTATTGCTAGTGAGTGACTTAACATCCTTGGATTATGCAAACCTTTTGGAATGTTCAAGCAAGATCATTGGCTTTCATCAGACCAGGCTGAAAATGTTGTCAGACATCATCTGAGGCTTAGAGCCCAGATTTCCCAGATTTGTCATAACCTGCCTGCCTGACGTTTCTGGCAATGTGTTTTAGAAATACATTGATTCTCTTTGTTCTGTTACTATAGAAAATTCATGAAATGGTTAGCTCGTTGGAGCACGGTGTTGGGCTAACCTGCATCTGTCTTCCAGGGCCAGAGCCACTCTGACTTGGCCCCAGAATAAACTACTGATTATTCCTTTAGGGTGAGAGCTGTGTTTTGGGGTTGGTAGTTTGTTGACATCTCTAGCTAGAAGGCAAGACTGGGTTCTGGGAAGTGAGGTCACATATCTGTGTACTGGACTTTGGGATGGTTCTTCCTGTTGGTGGAGAGAGAGAATACCCTCCTTGTCAGTAAAACACAGGGTCCTCAGTTGCCGGCAGGCCCCCAAGAAACAAGGTCTGGGCATCAGTTTCAAATCAGTAGCAGGTCTGGGCTTTGTGGGTAGAGGGTGTGGTCAAGCAAATTTGCAGTAGAGAAAAAAATTCTAGGAGCCCCCCAAAAGATAAAGTGTAAAGCGCTGGTGTATTCATGGCTTCCTGTTCATTTTGCTTCCCTTGTGGGCACATATATGTGCTGTAGGGCTGGCTGTCCCTCAGGATACAATGTAAAGGCTCTTCGGGCTTTCCTTGAGCCCTGACCATGAGACATGTCACCTCCCAAGTCTATGGAACTCTGGCTTGCTGAGAGTTGGGTATTATACCAAAAGCAAGCTTTGGGAAGGTAGAGCCAAGGTGAACCTCATGGTCATGCCAGAGTCAAGTGCAGTCAGTCTGGTTAAGGCCAAGTTGGAACTTCTCCCCAATGCTGGGCTTTAGCAGAACCTCTTCCATCCTCCAGGACCCCAATGCTCTGTTTGATGCATTACCTAGCCTACTCCTGTGCATAAGGCTAGCCAGTGGGGATAAAAAGCCATGTAGGCCAGGAGAGAAGCGGAAATGGCGTGCTAGGAAGACAGTGGGGGTGGGGCTGAATACGCTGGGAAAGGATATTGAGCATGGATCAGGGACTGACCCTTCTGCCCATCCATGCAGTGCTCTCTCATATAAGGGAGATTTGAGAGAGATAAATGGTCCCCAGGTACTAACTTCTATACTGCTGTATGTGTTTAACGGCCTATCGGGAAGCTTTTAGGGAGGCCACAGTCCCTTCCTTGTGAATCTTGGAGAGGATCATCTACTCCCCAGAGTCGTGGAAGGTGTGCTGTGAGCCATGCCAAGTTCTGGGACCTTAACTGTGGAGGGCTGGGTTTCCGGCCCCAAGGGGCTCATGGCAGGCCCTGTTTTATGAGTCCTCACCTGGTTGGTTTTATGGAAACTCGCTGTGGTTGTATCTCTCTCAGCTCCTGTGAAACACCTAAGTCAGGGGAGGGCCCTGGCATTCCTCCTGCCATTTCTTATTAATAGCATTAATTAACTTCAGACAACATTTCAACATTGATTCCAGATGGGGAGCATGAAATGTGTTGGCAAATTTTGTCCCCCTAGGACACTCCCAGCTTGCTCACCATGGCCAAATATGGATAAAGTCCATAGCTTTGGGCTCTCCAGTTGGAGGAATACTCCTACTTCCATTCCTTCAGGAGGCTCAGGTAGGCAGGGGCTGACGCTGCCTAAGCGTGCCCTCCTGACATCGAAGGTCCTTCTGCTGAAGGGTTTGCATGACCTGCTTTGATCCCTATGCTGTGGTATACTTCTGCTCAGCTGACTCCTGTCCAGATACGGCAGGTGTCCTACCTTTTGGTGACCAAAATGAGCTACCCTGAGGGGTGGATGGACAGACCTGTTCTGCCTGTGTTTTTCTTGGCTGCTTGACTTGGTTGTGTATTAGGAGAGGCGGAAATGTTGCCCATGGCAACCTCTGAATGTTGGCTACTGTTGTGTTTCATATGAATTGTTTCCAAGAGTCTTGTTGTGAACTTGGCTTGTAGTCTTGAAAGTTATCTGTGCATTCCATCTGGGCAAAGTCATGGAGTCCACCTTGGCGGACTGGGGTTTATAGACAGCAGCCTTGAAGGCAGGGCTAGACTACTCTCTCTGAGTCTGGAGGGTATAGAAGAGGGATGAGCTGCACCCACGCGCAGGAAAGAGGCAGGACCTTATGGTCAGGGGGCAAGAGGCAGTGGAAAGACCACGTTCATGCTCTCTGAGGCCAGCTGTGAGCAATGAGAAGAAAAGGACAGATCTGGGCCAGCAGAGGCCATGAAGCTGTAGGACACTTTCTGTCTCACACAGTGACAACCTGGTCTTCTAAACTTCCCTTGAAAGCTGAGATTGGAGACCCACTGTAGGTTCTGTCTGGGATCCAAACCTACGTGCAAGATAGTCAAGTGCTAAAAGCTGAAGGTAGATGAGGCGAAGGCTGATAGAGCCTGACTTGATCAAAACTCTGCATTTAAAGCACCAGGTGCCCAGTGTAGTTAGGTGAGCTATGAATGAGTAGGTGGAGGAGGATGGGAGACGGCATGCATCAATAGATCCCTGATGTGTCCAGGGAGAGAGCGGCTGATCCATTGGGTGTCACCATGGCTTAATTTCTTTTCACCACCCTGTTCCTTCTCTTGGCTAACTTCTCAGGCCCTGCATATTAGCATAGTGGCTGTCAACACCTTTGCTCTCAAAGCCATCCCTAGTTCAAGCACAGCGGAAAGGAGAGGGGGCTTGTCTACGTGGCAGGTCTTCAAACAGTTAAGCACATAGTGGCCGGAGAGCTGCATTCCACAGCCAGGCATGTGTCCAAGAGAATTAAGAACATTATGTCCAGAGAAAAGTGTGTACGTGATTGTTCTTGGCAGTGTAATCCATAGGAGCGGAAAAGAAGTGACCCAAGTGGCCGCCAGCTGTTGAATAGGAAAACGAAACATTGTATAGTTGCATGCTGCATAGCAATGTGGTGACTGGTGACGGACCACGTATACTTAGCTGGTTTCATAAGGTTATATGTCCTGACAGTGTAGACATCTGCTATGTAAGTGCTCTCTGTGATGTTTGCAAGGTGATGAAATTGCCTAAAAACAGGCTTCTCAGAATAAATTTATCTTGTGAAACAATATATACGCCCATAAAATATGGTTTATTTGGTAACAAAAAGGAACGAAATACTCCCATCCACAGGAACTTCATGATAAGAGACGGTAGGGAAGAAAATTCTTTTCCTGTTTTGTTTTTCGAGACAGGGTTTTACTGGATAATGCTGGCTGTCCTGGAACTCACTCTGTAGATCAGGCTGGCCTTAACATCAGAGATCCACCCACCTCTGCCTCCCAAGTGCTGGAATTAAAGATGTGTGCCACTGCCACCTGGCAGAAATTCTTAACTACTGCTCCAGGGGTCCGTGGGTTTGTATTCATCTGTGTGGCCTGCTCTCCTAGAAGAGATGGGTGAGCAGGAATCTAGGTGAAGATTTATCCGGCTGATGTGAAAATGGACACATTCTACTCATCTGGTGTGAAGAGCTGCAGGCTCTCCATTTGGGGTGAAAACTTTCATACTCTGCCTACCTGGTGTGAAGACCTCTGCATTCTCCCATCTGGTATGAAAACTTCCACAGTCCTTCACCTGATATGAATACTTCTACAGTCCCCTGTACGGTGTAAAAACTTTCACACTATCTCATTTTGGTGTGAACATCTCGATATTCTTCCTACCTAATGTGAAAACCCCTATACCCTTTCTAGCTGGTGTGAAGACCTCTGTGTTCCCCAATCTGGTGTGAAGACCTCTTCACCCTCTCATCTGGTATGAACACTTCCATAGTCCTCCACCTGGTGTGAATACCTCTATAGTCCCTTATATGGTGTGAGATAGTCCACACACTTGGTGTGAACACCTCCATGTGCTTCCCACTTAGCGTGAAGACCCCCATATTCTTTCCATCTGGTGTGAAGACCTCCACACCCACACCTGGTGTGAAGACCTCTGCACTTCCCCCTTCTGCTGTGAAGACTTCCACACCCTTCCCATACGATATAAAGAATATTATATTCTCTCTATCTGGTATGAAGACCTCCAAACACCCCCCACCTGGTGTAAAGACTACCATCCTCCCCCTGGTGGAACAGAAAAGTTCTAAGCGCAGAAACTGAGCTAGGGGTGGAAGTCTCATAGCATAGACTAGAGGTGAGTCACATGAAGGAGAGGTCAGTTCAGGAGTTAAACTGAAATTTAGGAAAAGAAACTATCTCGGGGTCTGTCAGTTTACTGTGTAGGATGACTGCCAGTTCAAGCAGGGGTTAGTATGGGGATATTCACACCAGAAGTGCAAAACACAGAGGTGTTAACGCCATATCAGAGAGTGACATCTTCATATCCGAGATGAGTATGGAGGGCTTCAAGCCAGATGGGGAAAATGTGGTCTAGACACCCATATATGTGGGTGTAGACATTTTCATGCGAGCTGAGGAAAGTGTAAAAGTCTTTACCCTAGCATGTTTTTCACACGCAAAGGTAAGTGTCTTAGGTCTTAGTCAATGTTTTTTTGTTTGTTGTTGTTGTTGTTTTTGAGACAGGGTTTCTCTGTAGCTTTAGAACCTGTCCTGGAACTAGCTTTT
Source organism: Alexandromys fortis (assembly GCF_014885135.2). NCBI lineage: Eukaryota > Metazoa > Chordata > Mammalia > Rodentia > Cricetidae > Alexandromys > Alexandromys fortis. Next base: position 1,259,963 of record NW_026067909.1, on the reverse strand, counting down.
GTAGACCAGGCTGGCCTCAAACTCACAGAGATCCACCTGCCTCTGCCTCTCAAGTGCTGGGATTAAAGGCGTGCGCCACCAACACCGGGCTAATTAGTCACTGTTCTTTTGCTGTGAAGAAACACCAGGGCCAAGGCAACTCTTATAAAGGGAAAGATTTGATTGTGGCTGGCTTAGAGTTTCAGAGATATAGTTCATTATTAAGGCAGGGAGCATGGTAGAACACAGGCAGACATGGTGCTGGAGAAGGAACTGAGAGTTCTACATCTGGATCCATAGGCAGCAAGAGAAGAGAGAGACACGGGGCCTGACTTGGGCTTTTGAAACCTCAAAGCCCAGCTTCAGTGACACATTTCCTCCAACAGGTCACATTCACTCCAACAAGGCCACACCTACCTCAACAAGGCCATACCTACTCTGACAAGACCACACCTACTCCAGTAAGGCCACACCTACTGCAACAAGGCCACACCTACCTCAGCAAGGCCATACCTACTCTGACAAGACCACACCTACTCCAGTAAGGCCACACCTACTGCAACAAGGCCACACCTACCTCAGCAAGACCACACCTACTCCGATAAGGCCACACCTCCTAATTCCTCCCAAGTGATGCTACTCCCTGATGACTAAGCACTTGAGCCTATGGGGGCTGTACTTATTTAAACCACCACAGTAAGATAGAGTAGTCTTCACAGTAGATGGGGCAGACTACAGAATTCTTTTTACTATGTGGGGAGTACATGATGTGGGGTGTCCTTCTGTATATGTGTTACTTTTATTGGTTGATGAATAAAGCTATTTTGGCTAATGGCTTATCAGAGTAGAGTCAGGCAGGAAATCTGAACAGAGACAGAGACAGAGAGTAGGAGGAGTCAGGCAGATGCCATGTAGTTGTCAAAGGAACCTTACCGGCAGGCCACAACCTCATGGTGATACACAGAATTTTAGAAATAGGTTAATTTAAGATGTAAGAGCTAGTTAGGAATACACTTATGCTATTGGCCAAACTTAACTAATATAGTTTCTGTGTGATTATTTGGGTCCAGGCAGCCAGGAAACGAAAGCGCAGTCTCTGTTTACAAGTACAGGTCCTCAGGAGAGACCCTTGAATCCGGATCTGAGAGTAGAACCCTGATTTGAGTCTACTCATTCTTGACACCTTGAAACAGGTGAGTGAAACATGAGGCCCCAGCTTGAACCAGTGTCCACAATATGGTGGAGCCAGGATTCTGCAAGCCCTGTTAGACATGGAGCCATGTATTTTTCAGTGGAGTGAATGGGTGGCTCTTTTCTCTACTCACAGAAGCAGCAGAACTGTCTTGCCTTGGCTGTAGACATGCTGCCAGTCTGTTAGTAGGAGGGGCCTGAACAGGACAGCCTTAACTGGGGCCGGGAAGTGGCAGCAGCTCAGTCACTGGGGGCAGTCTAGACCGTAATGCCTGGAGGCTCAGAATTCAGCACAGGTGGGTCTCACCAGTAACACAGATCCTTGGGAAGAGTCAATAAGGCCAATCTTCCTCCTTCCTTCCTTCCTTCCTTCCTTCCTTCCTTCCTTCCTTCCTCCCTCCCTCCCTCCCTCCCTTTTTTCCTCCCTTCCTTCCTCCCTCCTTTCTTCCCTCCCTCTCTCCCTTAATCCATCCGTTTGTATCTTTGAGTCTTCTGTGAGATGGAATGTCAGAGACTATTGAAGGCAGATAAAGTTTCTGCTTGTTGCTGTGAAACTCTCAGCCTGGAGAGGGGAGCAGATAAGCTCTGCCTTTAAAGAGAAATTGGGAAGCATGGAGCACACTGGGCTTTGAGAGGTGGGGGCATCCCTCCCTGACTAGAATGGCCAGAGAGGGCTGCCTGGAGGAGGTAACACCTAGGCAGGGATATGACATGATAGGCCAATTGGAAGGGCCATGGTGAAGGGTTGGGGAGGGATGTCTGCAGTATGGGGGAACAGCCACGCCAGGCCCTATTGATGGCAGAGAAGTTCAAGGTCAGACTGTCCTCTGGGTCCCTAAGGCCACTGCATGTTTATCCTTTTGCTGGTGCTGAAGGCTTAGGGACTGAGGGTGATATCTGGGAGGACACCCAAAGGAGCCCCACTTCTGGTATTGATGTCTCAGGGTGTTCTGGAGATCACTCTGGCTAGAGCATCTGCTTGGGCCTAAGGAGTCTTGGAAAAACACAAGTCTAGAGTAGGAGCGCAGCCGTGAGTTCCATCAGGGCCAGGCTGCTGTGGTTTACGTTCGAGAACCTGAAGTTGATAAATGTTCTGGCGGGATCTAGGAAGATGGAGGAGTGCACAGCTGGAAGACCCCAGCCAGGTGGGCATGGAGGCCCCCACCCCTTGGCTGGGCAGCATCTGCCAGGGCTGTAGTAAAAATGAAGAGAAAGGAGGGTTCTGTCTGAGTCCACCCCCATCCCACCAACGCTTAGCAGTGGAGGCTCTGGTGATTTGAACCTGCCTCAATCCCACTGGACACATCTGTATGACTGACAGTTGACCACGTATCAAACATTAGCTGCAGGGCCAGGAGGTAAGAGGTAAGCAATAGGTCCTGGGTCCAGCCTGCCCTTTTCCCGTGGCTCACAGTTTCTGTTTAGGTTCATGCCTCCCTGGCTGACGATCAAACACAGTTACAGACATAACCTGGGAAGCAAGACTGTGTGAGAGGACCTTCTCCACAGCTCCTCTCCCCAGGCATGGGGTGCTGGAAAATGTCTGCAAATCAATACATCAATGTGATAAGCTGTCACATGCTGGTGAAGTAAGGATGTTCCGGTGAGCCTAGCTCCTCTCCAAGCAGGAAGGAATGCCTTCTGCATCTTCACACTTTCCTTCATCCTTAGGGTGAAAACCTGTAATAGGCCTGGTACAGAGGAGGGGGCATAAACGTCTCTTGTGATATGCATGAGGCAGCTGCCAGCTGGAAGGGAGGGTGGCGCTTGACTGCCCCTACACCTTCTCTGGCAGGCTTTCTCCTGGGTCAGGTCTGAATGTCTGTACCCCATCAACAGAGCAGTCAAGCCTGTCCTCGGAGACAGGTAGAAGCCTCCAGGGCCAGGTGTGTGACTAGCTGTTGGTAATCTAGAGTCTGATTCGCTTTCTTTTGCTCTTGTAAGTCTGAGTGCTTCTTTAGGAGTTGGTGGGGGGGGGAGGGGGAACTCATCTGCTGTGTGAGCCCAGAGAGGGAGGATTTGAAAGGGGAGATGGGCATTGGTCTGCAGTCTTGGCTCTGGGAGGACCGGGCATGTGGAGGGTTACCAGTGGTGAATACATTTGGACAGGTCAATGATGGAAGGTGGTGGGGGGGGGGGGCACAGACAGAGAGGGTGGGGTATAAACAGGAAGGCTGGCATGGGAGCTGGAGGGAGGGGAGACAGCAGGTCTTGCCCAGCTTTGCAGCAGTGTTAGTAATTCAATCGCGGTTTAAGCTGCAAGGTTGTCGGGTTATGTTTGGGAAGACCTGAGGAGCAAGCTTGGTGACAGTGGAATTCCCAGGTAGGTTCTGGCCTGGCCACTCAGTAAGTGGGCAAGTGGTCCAAGTGGCTTGAGTTTCAGGTTCCCTAGGGTAGCGTTATGGAGGATAAATACCAGTATTTCCTTGCTCTTGAATATCACTCTGGGCGGGGCCCTTTGTACCTCACTTTATATCCTAGATATGGAGAGGCCATCTCATTTATGGAAGCGTCAGACCAGGTTTTGGGCTAGCCATGAACTTTTCAGGCTTGTGTACTGGAACACAGGCTTGGTCTGTCTGCCTTCAGGTCAGGTATCCTTATTCACTGTGTAGGTCCAAAGTCCATGTCTTTCTGTAGCCATAGTATGGACTTAGTGACTGTTAGTGCAATCCTTCCATGTTTCGATTCTTTAAGCTTCCAGATTCCACACACATCTCCTGAGGCCTTATCTGCACATGCATGAACCTGGAGAAGACCTGTGACTCCCTTTCATAGGCCCACCCGTTATCAACAGGCAGCAATTCCCACCGCATGGTCATATTCTTACTGCCCAGTCTGCGGCCACATGGTGAGTCCTTGCCAACTGATACAGGTGAAAGATACATGTCATAGGCTGCAGAATTAAAATCTTTGTGTGCCCGTTCCTTAGCGATCACCCCAAGAGTCACAGGGGAGGGGTTGGGTGCCTGAATGAATCTGCAGAAGGCTACTTGGCCAGAAACATGGACAGCACACGTGGTATGAGAATACTAGTGATCATTGTGCAGGGGTCCTGAGATTCTGAGTTGTTCTATTGGAGCGGTTCACATGGGCCTTAACTGGCTCTGGGGAGCCTGAAGATGGAGATTAATGACTCCTCCTTCCTTTGGGGGTTTCACAAGGGTGGGAAGAAAGATAAACAGAAGAGAACTGGAATTCAAAGTGGGCCCTCAGAGCAGCAGGAAAGGGCATGGGGGAGTAATTTCATGGAGGGTCAAAGAAGAATCTAGAGTTGTGGCCAGGAGGAGGCATATCAGATACATTAAAGGAGAGGAGAGGAAGGAAGGGAAGCCCCATCAGAAGAAACACACTAGAGCATGTATTTGCATGTGTGTGTGTGTGTGTTTGTGTGTGTGTGTGTACACGCGCACCCAGGGATGTAATGAAGCCAGGCCCTGTGTCACTAAAGATGTTGATCTTGATGTTGTAATCAGTAGGAGCCATAGAAGGTTCATAAGACAGCATGGCAGACCCTGTGCTGTATGGACATTTCCAGTGGTCCTGGAGCAGGAAATGCTGGATATGGGAGCCCAGAGAGTGGTGAGGGATGGAGAGGAGAATTCATCAAAGGGAAGAAGCCAAGGCAAGGGGCTTCTTTCCCTCTCCTAGGCTACACAAAGAGGGAGCCCATGGAAGGGGCGGCAGGATGTAGAGGCCACCGAGATGGGGTCTGTTGATACCCAGGAGACAGTGACTCTCCCTCGGGTCTCTGTAGATCCTGAGAGTCAGTCTCAGGGCTCTGCCTGTCTCTGGGATGGCCTGGAGCCTGTCACTGTCAGGGCAGATGCTCAGGGTACACCGGAGCCTGATGCTGTGCAGTGCGAACACACAGTCCAGGAGAGTACTGAGCACACAGCCTGTGCTGTCTAGCAAACATCTGCAGAATGTATTGTGTCTATGAGAAACATGCCTTGCACACAGGCTTCAGAAATCAGCCCTCTCGCAGATCTGGTCCTGCTCACCATCTGCCAGGGCAGGGTGTGGATGCTTAGCAGGGCTTGTGGGTCTACCCTGGAATAGAATAGGAGAGGGCAGGCTTTGGTCATTGAGGGAGAGACCAGATGGTTCAGGCATGAGGGCAGTGACTCACAACCGATGATCATACCAAGGGGCTGAGTTCTGGAGGGCAGAAGCCTAGGTCATTGGGAGTTGGGCATACCATGTCTGACTCATGAGGCTCTAGAGGCTTCCACGCCTCCCAACAGGGCCCACATGGGTTGGGGGTATTCAAGTCTATTCTTCTAGGCCACAGTCTATCTTTGAGAGAAGTCAGGTAGGGTCCAAGGCAGGAACTATGGAGGAATGCTGCTTACTGCCTGTTCCCAGGCTCCCATTCAGCTATCTACCCTTCTCACACAACCCCTCATCACCTACTGTAGATGAACTTTCCTTTGGGCCACCAGCTCCCAAATAAAAGACATGGAGACTTATTTTTAATTATTAAAGCTAGGCCTATAGGTTAAGTTTGTTTCTAACTATTTCTTACAACTTAAATTAACCCATATCTTTTAATCTACGTTCTTTTATGTGGCTCGGTTGTCTTTACTCTGTACTCCCAATCTTGCTTCCTATCCGTCTGGCTGGTGACTCCTGGTGTCTCCACCCTTCTCTGCAGCATCCTTGTTGCCTGGAAATCCTGCCTAGATATTGACCATTCAGCTTTTTATTAAACCAGTCACAGAGACACATCTTCATACAGTGTAAAGGAATATTCCACAACAACCTGCCTGAAAGGTGGTGCACCCCACAGTGGGCCAGGTCCTTCTACATCAATTAGCAATCAAGAAAATGTCCCATAGACATGCCTCCATGCCCATCTGATAGAGGCAATCCTTAGCTGAGTTTCTCTTTTCTCGATGTGTCACACTGACAAGCAAGCCTCGCTATCGGTGCCCCACAGGTGACTTGAACTTAGGTCTTAAGATGTGGCAATAGGGATCTTTTCTTTGGACCTTTGAAGTTATTGATTCTCCAAGTCACAAAACCATGACTATGTATTTGCAGTCTCCCTGACTCCCCCTACAGCCCACTGAAAACCCTTGCTTCACTCCTGACCTTCTTCCTCCCTGGAGAACCTGCCAGGGAGTGCTGTGTGAGGAGTTTTTATAACTCTGTGGACAAGGGAAATGCACTGTGATGTGTGTTGAGAAGTTTGTTCGTTAATCCTTTTAGACAGTCTATGTAGCTTAAATGTCCCGTGAACTCACTAGTCTTGACCTTGTGATCATCCTGCCTCTGTCACCCAAGTGCTGGAATCCCCCTGGTTTTGTTAGGTGTTGATGAGTAAAATGCCCATTCGCAGGAGAATGGACGAAGAGTTGTCAAGACAGCTCGGGGAGGCCCCGTTTTGTTCAAACTTCAGGTATACAACAGTTGCATTTTAGGATAAGTGCTTTCAGTGACTAGAGAGTGCATATTGCAAGTATTCAGCCTGGTGGTTCCCAGAAGGTGAGGACGTCTTGTAAAGAGACCCAGATCTAGAGACAGACTTGACCCGTCCAGGAACTTCCTATCCACCTTCTTCTTGACCCCTAACAGCACAGTTGAGTTTTGTCTGATCGTGACTGTGACTGTCATATATGGTAACTGGAGTCGCTCAGCCTTGTTCTTTTCTGTCTGGTATCTCTCATGATTATATCTGTGATATTCGTTCTAGTGTGTTTGTGGGGGTGTGGGTGTGTGTTTGGGGGGGCAGAGGTCAGCATCAAGCATCTTCTTTCACTCTTCATCTTAGTTTTTGAGAACAATCTCTCACTGAACCTAGAACTTCCTGATTTTGCTAGATTGGCTGGCCAGTAAGTCCCAGGGACCCCCTTGTTGTCTCTCCGTCTGTCTTCCCGTGTTGGGATTACAGGTATGTACATGCTGCCACACACAGCCTTTGTCTCATGGATGGGGAATCAGGTGTCCTCCGAAGTCCTTTGAGAAGGGTGGAGGAGGCTGCTTCTTTGGATGCTGTCGTCATTATTAGATCGGGCTGCTTTGGACTCTGGGACAAGCTCAGGTCTTGTCATAAGGTCACACCTAGGTCACCTTTGTACCAAGCTTATTATGTATCCTGGGACGTTTAAGCTGGGAAGCGTGTCTAAGGATCACAATATCATGCTAAGGATCACAAAATCAAGCTTCATGTTGTTGGGATGAACGACTAGGAGCAACTAGCTTACAGAAAAAAAAAAGGGGATTATTTAGCTCACAATTTGGAGGGTCAAATATAAGATCGGGTGGCCTCACGGGTCCAGCATCTTATAAGGGCAGCAGATTATGACAGTGAGAATATGTACTGGAGCATGTGGCCACATAGATACAGGGAGACTGGACCACGGTCTCCCATGAGGGCAGCTCTCCCAGTGCTCTTACATGACTTCCCTGAGGACCAAGCCATTACGTGAGGACCATGTTGAAACCTTAACAACACCCCTGCTCATATCCTGGGGCAGAGGGCAGCCCAGAAAGGCGGAGGGACTTATTTTTCATACAGGGATAAGTACCTCCAGCATGTACTTAATCAGAATTAAATGTTCAACATTTAAATATTAGTGACACCTGGAAGTTAGGCTTGATCCATAAATCACGACTTTATGGCAGGTGATATTTATGGCAATTCTTGCTGGGAGAAATATTAAAATTTGTAAGAATTGCAAATGGCGTAGCACAAAATGCTACAGTCCCCGCTCATAATTGATGACTTCCTCTCAGATGTATGGAATAAATTAATTTCATTGCTGTATGGATGACATTAATATGATTTTGTAATTAATTTAGTTCCGAGATCTGCTTGGGGCGCCAGATTTCACTGGAGGGAGGAAATGGCTCAAGGAAAAAGGTGATGTATGAAGAATAATTGGGAAAACAAATAAAGAGTAATGTTGTAATAAGAGATGGCAGGCGTGACGTGACCTTGTTGTGAAAGAAACACGCCAGCATCTTGCTTAGAGGTGGCTTTGGAGGGTATGGCTGTGTGTGTTTCCAGCTCTCCTGAATTTGCGTTGGGTTTTCTTATGCCCCAACCTGCCACTTAAGGCTGAGGTACGGTAAGTATCACTCCTCGGCTGCTTCATGGAGGAGTCCTGGAAGGTGAGCCTTGTCACTGGCTCTGACAAATGGAACTCAGGGAGTGCAGGCAGGCTAGGATGCCAGCCTTTAGAAAACACACAGAAGCCAACCCAGTCTGCCATAGAGCCCCTTCTGCTCCAGCAGGCCTAGTATTCAGCTCTCCATCCCCGTTGTGTCAATGGAGACTTCTTTTCTCTTTCAATGCAGTTCATTGGCTATCCCTTCCATACTTGGTTCAGCAAATCCACCTAGCGTTTCCTCCCCAGAGATCATCGTTCTCCACCAGCTGTTCAATGGGGGTGGAAGCTGCAGGCCATTGCCTGAGAGGTGTACAGTATTTTCCCCGAAGCTTGTCTTTTTCTCAAGAGGACTCCCCAAATATGAGCAGGTGGTTTGCTCTGGGGGTGCTCCCTTGGCACCGTTGGAAGCTGTCATTCACCCTCACCTCCCAGCTGGGGCAGTTCAGGAACAGCCACGGAAGAGAATGTCTCTCCAGTCCTGAGAAGCCTAACTGGGAGCATTGCACATGCACCAGGAGCCGGTGGTGAGCAACTGGAGAGATTAGTTAGAAAGAAGGATCCCCTGACACGCTGGCCCTCAGTTTAATGTTTCATCACCGGAGTCATCCCTGACTGAGCACCCACTGTGTACATGTCAGGCACAGGGAGGATGCTAGAGGAGACTGTGCGGTGTGGATGCATGTGTGGTATGTGATGGGATGAGAGTGTTTAGAAGCATGCATATACATGGGATGGTGTGAACGTGTGTGCCTGTTCGCTAACACGAGTCAAGTAAAAGTGTGGGAGGGTGTAACTGTGTGTGCATGCATAGTGGTGTATTTGATTGCCTGTTGACGTGTGTACACAGGTGGGTGAGAAGAGGGATGTAGGGGTGAGTTTGTGCTGCTATCCCAGGGAGCCCATGGACTTTCAGGGAGAGGAGCGAGATCAGCATCCAACACTCTCTTCCTTTATTTCCCCAATCCCACCTTTGACCTTCTTCCTCTCATCTCCCCACTGCTTTGCCTTGAGAAAGGCAATGGGAAGGCTTGGGATTGCTCACACAATCTTTCACAGTTCTGCTTGTCCAGTGGAGGACACAATGCTTTCCAGGCCAGTGCCTTCCTTCAGTCTAGGTGCAGGGTGTGCCAGGTAGCCTCTGATAGTTCCTGTGGGCCTGGCTCTGTGTGGCCCCTTCCTAAAAGTCTCTAGGAGGACCATCTCTCACCCCAGAATCTTGGGGAAAAAAACACTTGTGACATTGCCCATGCTGTAAAACAATAAAATGTTTCTGTCTTAGTTCATTGTCTGTCTGTGTCTTAAAAATATTTATTTTAACTATCTGTATATGTGTGTTTCTGTGTAAGTATATGCATGTGTGTGCAGATACCCACAGAGTCCAGAAGAGGGCACAAGATCCCTTGGAACTGGAGTTACAGGTGCTGGGGACTAAATAGTCTTCTGTAAGAGTAGCAAGTAGGCTTAAAAGTTGAGCCATTCTCCAGCCCCAGCCTGTCTCTCTCTACTCCTATGCTGAGTCATGCTCTAGCCTGTTCCTAGGTCTCTCAGGTAGAGACTCTGAGGTGAACTGACTCATGACCTTCTTATTTGTTTGGGGTATCAGTCTCCAGGATCTCAGAATGTGAGTATATTTGGAATAAGGTATTTTTTCTTTTCTTCTCTTCTCTCTCTCTCTCTCTCTTTCTTTCCTCTCTCTCTTTCTTTGTTTTTTGAATCAGAGACTCATTATATAGTCCTGACCACCCCTGAACTTGCTTTTTAGACCAGGCTGTGTCCTTGAACTCACAGAGATCCACCTCCCTCTACCCTAAGAATGCTAGGATCAAAGGTGTGTGCCACCTTGCTCAGCTGCAACCAAATTTTAACAGAGATAATTAAGCTATTATGAGATCATTAGGGTGAACCTGGCATGGACAGAGGCACCACAGAAGGAAGACTATGAGAGGCCATAAGGACACGCGAGGCGGCCATCTGCAAAAACAAAAACAAAACAATTCTTAAACACCCTGGTCTTCACCCCTATCCTCTAGCATGGCGAGACCACGAATGCCCATCGTTTCAAGATGCCAGCCTGTGATATTTGTTACGGGGCTCCAACAGATAGATACAGGCTGGAAAGTATGCGTGTTAGCATGAAGCCTGACAGCAGCCTCACTAGAGAGTTTAGCAGTGATTTCCAGCCCAGTGGAGCCTTGAGATACCGCAGCTCTGGTTGACAGCTTTCCCACTGTCTGGGGTGGGGGGGGGGGAGTCAAAGGCATCCAGCTAAGCCACATCTGTAATCTTGCTCCACATGGCATCTCATCGGTATGTTAGGATAACAAATATTGGTTGTTTTAAGCTGCTGTCGGGGTAATTTGTTACACAACAATGGGAAACTAATCCGTCTCCTTTGCTTTAGGGTAACTTGTATTGTATTGACAATGATGACACATTTGTGGCTAAAAAGAGATTCTAAAGTAGTTAATGCATATATATTGGAAATAATTATTTTTGAAAGCTTACTTTCAATTCTCTTTCGACCATGTAGAATCAAGCACAGGCCATCTGGCTTGGGAGGAAGTGCCTGTAGCTACTGAGGCATCTTGCTGTGTCCTTTCTTTCTGTTTTCATCAGGCTATGTTAATTGTACACATTAGTGGATTCGTCGTGATGGTTCCACAGGGCAAACTGTGGCATGGATCATATCTAAGCACCCTTTTTATACCCCTCACCCTCTCCTCTGATTTTTTTTTTCTAGATTGGCAAGTTGGTTTTATAATGGTTCCTTTAAGATACATTTTCAGCTGATCATGGCAGGATCTGCAGTCCCAGTACTTGGGAGGCTGAGGCAGGAGGATTGTATTTGAAGCCAGACTGGATTATATAGCCAGACTGGATGGGGGCGGGGGTGAGACATAGTTTCTCTACATAGCCCTGGGTGTCTTGAAACTCACTCTACGGACCAGGCTGGCCTCAGATTTAGAGATCTGCCTGCCTCTGCTTCTCAAATTCTGGGATTAAAGGCATATGTCACCACACCCAGTTCAGTTCTGCTAATTCTAAAATAAAAATTTCCATAATCTTCTTCTAAGAAATACTTTGTAGTTAATGAATTAGAAACTGGTACTTTCAGTTCATTCTTCATTATAACCCATAATATGTATGTTTATTAATTTTTAGTTGGCGTAAAAGGTAAAGGGTTTTATTTATTTATTTTTAAAAATTGTATTTATTTATATTTTACATACCAATCCCAGTTACCCCTTACTCCTCTCCTCTTGCTCTCCCCTTCCCCCCTGTATTTAGGGGGGTCTAGTTCAGTCTTATGCAGGTTCCCCAGTTGTCAGTGCAGAGCCAGCGATCTTTCACTAGCTCAGGTCAGCTGCTTTTGTGGGTGTCCCCATCATGGCCTTGACCCCTTTGTTCATATTATCACTCCTCCCTCTCTTTGCCTGGAGCTTGGCCCTGTGCTTAGTTGTGGATCTCTGCATCTGCTTTCATCTGTTTCTGGAAAAGGGTTCTAGCTTCTCTGGGTTGTGGACTGTAGGCTGGTTATCCTTTGCTTTATGTCTGGTATCCACTAATGAGTGAGTACATACTATATTTGTCTTTCTGGGTCTGGGGTGCCTCACTCCTCTCAGGATGTTTTTTTCTAGTTTCATCCTGCAAATTTAAAGATGTCATTTTATTTATTTATTCATTTTACCACCGAATTGTTCTGCTGTTATTTGGCTGAGTGGCATCTGGCTATTATGAATAATGCTACCATGAATATAGTTGAGCAAATATTCTTGTGGTATGATTGTGGCTCTTTTGGGTATATGCCCAAAAGTGATATTGCTGGATCTTGAGGTACACTGGTTCTTAATTTTCTGAGAATCCATCATACTGCTTTCCACAGCAGTTGTACCGACTTGCACTCCCACCAGCAATGCAGGAGTGTTCCCCTTACCCCACATCCTCTCCAGGATAAGCTGTCATAAGTGTTTTTGATCTTAGCCATTCTGATCAGTGTAAGATGGTATCTCAGAGTTGTTTTGATTTTCATTTCCCTGATGACTAAGGATATTGAGCATTTCCTGAAGTATCTTTTGGTCATTTGAGGTTTTTCTGTTAAGAATTCTCTGTTTAGATCTGTACCCTATTTTTAAAGTGGATTATTTGACAGTTTGATATCTAGTTTCTTGAGTTCTTTGTATATTTTGGAGATCAACCCTATGTCAGATGTGGGTGAAGATCTATTCCCATTCTGTAGGCTATCATTTTGTCTTGTTGACCATGTCCTTTGCTTTAGAGAAGCTTCTCAGTTTCAGGAGGTCCCATGTTGCTCTCAGCATCTGTGCTACTGGGGTTATATTTAGGAAGTGGTCTCCTGCACCAGTGCATTGAAGGCTACTTCCCACTTTTCTTCTCTGAGGTTCAATAGGAATGGATTTATATTAAGGTCTTTGATCCACTTGGACTTGAGTTTTGTGCATGGGGATAAATATGGATCTATTTGCATTCTTCTACATGTTGACATCCAGTTATGCCAGCACCATTTGTTGAAGATGCTTTCTTTTTTCCATGTTGTATTTTTAGCTTCTTTGTCAAAAGTCAGGTGTTGATATGTGTGTGGGTTAATATCAGGATCTTTGATTCTGTGCCATTGGTCAACCTGTCTGTTTTTATGCCAATACCAAGCTGTTTTCATTACTGTAGCTCTATAACAGAGCTTGAAGTCAGGAATTGTTATACCTCCAGATGTTCCTTTATTTTTCAGGGCTGTTTTGGTTATCCCATGTTTTTTATTTTTCCATATGAAATTTAGTATTGTTCTCTAGAGATCTGTGAAGAATTGCACTGGGATTTTAATGGGTATTACATTGAATCTGTTAACGGCTTTTGGAAAGATTGCTATTTTTGCTATGCTGATCTTACCTATCCACGAGCATGGGAGATCTTTCCATTTTCCAATGTCTTCTATGGTGAGCCCGCAAGACTATACAGTGGACGCACAGCCGACATACCAATAGGCAGATCCATAAGAGGTATATACGTACACATCCACATGGAGAAATCCAGTTAGCAGAGCTTAGGGAACACTTGCCTTCTGGAAAAGTGGCTGTCAAATCTGTAAAAGCCTTGTAAAGCCATGATTCTTCCTTTCAAAGTGGGATTTATTCCCCAAATACCTCAGCAGTGTAACTTCTCCTGTAAGGGCAACAGAATGACCTCCCATGAGGCCTTAGAGCGATAACATTCACTCTTTGTTCTAAAATATTCTTTCTCTGCCTTTTGGTTAGTTTGGATAAAGTTTTGTCAATCGTGTTGATTTTCTCAAAGAATTAACTCTTCATCTCATTGATTTTTTGTATTGTTCTCTTTGTTTCTATTTTATTGATTTCAGCCCCTAATTTGATTATTTCCTGCCATCTACTCCTCCCGGGTGAGTTTGCTTCTTTTCGTTCTAGATCTTTCAGAACAAGTCTGTTAAATTGCTAGTGTTGCTTTAGTGCTATGAACTTTCCCCTTAGGACTGCTTTCCTCGTGTCCCGTAGGTCTGGGTATGTTGTGCGATCATTTTCATTAAATTTTAGGAATTCTTTCATTTTCTTTCTTTATTTCTTCCTTGATCCATTGGTGATTCAGTTGAGCATTGTTTAATTTCCATGTATTTGTGCATTTTCTGAAATTAGTGTTGCTGTTGAATTCTAAACTTAAGCTGTGGCGATCTGATATGATCCATGGTGTTATTCCAATTTTTTTTTGTATCTGTTGAGGTTTGCTTTGTTACCGAGTATGTGTCAATTTTTGAGAAGGTTCCATGAGGTGCTGAGAAGAAGGTATATTCTTTTGTGTTTGAGTGAAAAATTTTATAGATGTCTGTTAAGGCCCATTTGAGTCATGACATCTGTTAATTCCCTTATTTCTCTGTTAAGTTTCTGTCTGGCAGACTTGTCCAGTGGTGAGAGTGGGATGTTGAAGTCTCACAATATTAGTGTGTGTGACATAGGGAGTCATTTAAGCTTTAGCAATGTTTCTTTTACAAATGTGGATGCCCTTGTATTTGGGGCATAGATGTTCAGAATTGAGACTTCCTCTTGATGGATCTTTTTCCTAGGATGAATATGAAATGCCCTTCTTTATCTCTTTTGACTGATTTTAGTTTGAAGTTTATTTTGTTAGATATTGGGATAGTTATACCAGCTTGTTTCTTAGGTCTATTTGATTAGAAAAATTTTTTTCCAACCCTTTACTCTGAGGTGATGTCTGTCTTTGAGGTTGAGGTGTGTTTCTTGTATGCAGCAGAAGACAGATTCTGTTTTCATATCCAATCTGTTACAACGTCCTGTAGCACGTGTGAGCTCATCTGTGGCCATCACTTGTGTCCAGGTTGGAAAGTAGACTTGGGCATTACCCAGACTTGGGTGTGATCCTTGCCTCTGTGGGGTGACCTGGAATACATTGGTTTGACCCCTAAGCCTCAATTTCATCATGTGTACAGTCGAGGCAACAACTGCTTTTGTCGTTTAACTTACTCAGCCTCACGGGGAGTGATGCTCAGCAGGATTCTGACAGCGAGTACCACAGCGACTGTGAGGGTCAAAGGCACTAATAGAGTGAAGGCCTCTAGCTGCTGCTTGCTCAGTACTGGAGGAAGCTCACCCCAAGTAGGACAGCTTCTTGTATATCACTAAGGAGCCCAACTTTCCTAGAAGTAAGTGGAGACTTGGTCCTCCCCCTCCCCTGCCTTCTCTTCTCCCCTTCTTCTTCTTTTGGATAGGGTCTCAGATATCCAAGGCTGGCCCTGCATTGCTAATCCTCCTGCCTGTGCCACCATGCCCAGATTACGTAGCGCTGGAGATCAAACCACAGGCTATCCCGCATGCTCGGCCAGTACTTTATTGACTTAGCTGCATCCCTAGTTCCTGCACTGAAGAGAACCTTGGAATAACCCAGACTCTTTGTGTCCTGCAGCCTAAACCCATGTTCCATGCCCACGAGGCTACCTGCTTCCAGGCTAAGAAAAGATAAGGGCAGAAAATTACTTCCAAAAGTGGAAATACGTAATGGTTTGGCCCCCTAACACTTAGCAGACACAGACTTTCTGAGTGACTCGTTCCCAACCCAGATGGTGACACCGGTTTCTGCGGGCGGAAGTTCTGAGTAGGGAGGGGGCAGTTGGAGCGTATGCAGGTGGTGTGGACTGCAAACAGGCATCTTGCACTATTGATTCGTAGCCCAGTGTCTGCTCAGGGCAGAGTTCTGGTTTGAGCTTGCTGGTTACTAAGCACAGTTCCGATTTTTGTGAGTAAAATGTATTTCATGTCATTCAAGTTCATCGGGAATCACAATCAGCTTGCCTCTGCCCAGCTTCCTGCCGATGAAGCCCGCTCCTCCGGTTTGCTGCACTGGGGGCAGCCCAGCTCACTCTTCAGGCTTGGAAGAGCATGAAGGCCTCATGGGGTCCAGAGGTTGGGATTTCAAAGCATTTCCAGCACCTGCCTTGCATGTTGGACAACCATTGCCCAGGGAGACAGGCCACGCATACATATGTCATGTCTGTTTCCTGGCAGAGGCAGGGCTGGTATCCTGGGTGTGCCAGCATGCAATCAATCACGAAGGACTCTATGCCCAGGATGGCTTCCTCCTCCTGCCATCAGCTTGCAATTTTAATAATCTTATCTTTGAACCTGTGCTTTGTAAATGGCCTGATGGGACCATGGAGCAGGCACATGAGTGCAGCCGATTCGTGCAACTTAGCTGTACTGCTTCTTCCTGATTTATCTGCATAAAACCTTCTCATTTGTATATCCTCTCCTCATTGCCAGCACCGTGAGCATAGAGTTCTGGTGGACTCATGATGTTTGGAAGCTCAGCCACACTCAGCAAATACAAGGATGCTTGTTGCATATAATTGAATGGACACTGGGAGCTCCAAGAGGCCACCTTGCTGCCTAGATCTGAACGCGATTCGATTGCAGAAGGAAGGCAGAAAATAACCTTCAAAGCAACTCTGAGGAGCAGAGAGCTCCTCGTGTCCTTCTGAATCTGTTTCTCTGAGTGTACAGGGATCATGGCACAGAAGAGAAGGGAAAGATGAGTCAACCGCACTTTCCTTTAAAAACTGGCAGCCCTTCGACCTGCCTCAGTAATCAAAGGCAGCATGTTGGTAGACTATGATTTTATCAAGGAGAGACAGCAGTAAGCAGATGAGCTGCTCGTTCCACTGTTCTGGTAAATACATTTGCGTGTACGAACCATAAAATACAAGCTGTGGTTTTGATGATTCCATATACGAGGTAAATGTTCTCGTATTTGCATGTAAAGCTGCATGGCATAGTATAATAATGATGGATGGCAATATTTGTTCTACTAATGCAAGTTTTTTATTTTTCTTTACTTAAAATGATATCAGATGCAAAAAAAGTATAATAAGGGGAGAGAGTGGGGAGGGAGAGGAAGAAAGGAGAAAGCTTTATATTTTAGTGACTCTGAGGATAAAATCCTCCTGCTCTTTGAACAGATTCTTCATGTTTAATTTTGAAGAAGAAACCTCACAGATGAGAAGGTGGCTCGGGAGAAGGGCTGAAGGCTGAGAGGAGAGGTGGCCCACCCACTCAGGTGCCAGAACTGTTCTGAGATAGACCAAGGTAGAGTGGACTCTGATAGAGCCCAGGAGCAGGGTTGACGATGATAATGGTAGAGGTGATGATGGTGCTTCTGCCGCTGGAGACAGTGATAACGGTGATGATGATGAAGGTTATGTTGATTATGATGGTGATAATACTAGTGGTAATGATAGTGATGATGGTAGTGGTGGTGATTGTGGAAGAAACTTTTGGAGGAAGAAGCCATAACTTTGAAAGGCTGAGCCTGCTATGACAATCATCCAAAAGGCAAGCAGTGTAGGTAGAAGACCTGGACCCTCCAACATCAGTAGCCAACAGCTACTTTTCTGTCTGTGTTTCCATCTCTGTATTACTGGGAGCTCAGATTCCTCCTGTAAAGAAACGTGACTATTCATTTTATTAGTTTTTCTTTTTAAAAGATGAATAATATTCCAGACATGGTGGCACATGCATGCGATTCCAGCACTGGGAGTGCTGAGCTAGGAGGATTATAAATTGGAGGCTAGTCTGGGTTATATAGTGTCTTAGGGGTTACTATTGCTGTGATAAACCACAATAGCAAACATAACTTGGGGAAGAAGGAGTTTATTTTGCTCACGGTTCCATATAATAGTTAATTGTCAAAAGCAGTGAGGGCAGGAACTCAGGCAGGACAGGAACCTGGAGGCAGGATCTGATGCAGAGGCCCTTGAGGAGCACTGCTTACAGTCTTGCTCAGCCTGCCTTCTTATAGAGCCCAGGACTACCAGCCCAGGGGTGACCTCATTCACAATGGGCTGGGCCATCCCCCATCAATAAATTAAGAAAGTGCCCAACAGCCTTGCCTGCAGCCTGATCTTATGGAGTCATTTTTCTCAATTGAGAAAAATAGAGTCACCTCTCAGATGACTCTAGCTTGTGTAAAGCTGGCATAAAACTAGCCAGTACATATACCTCAAAAGAACAAATAACAGAGAGCTTGGACAATGGTTTTGACTCGACCAGGTGTAACCCTCAGCTCCAGTCTCCAGACATCATAAACTACCGACTTTCTTCCTTGAATGCCTATAAACTTGGTTAAGACTGAGTTGACTCCCCGCCGACCCGTGTGTGTCTAGGTCAAAAGTTGTCTTAATTAGTGTTTCTATTGATGTGAGGAGACACTAAGACCATGACAACTCTTTTTTTTAAAGATTTATTTATTTATTATGTATGCCTGAACACCAGAAGAAGGCACCAGACTCATTATAGATTGTTGTGAGCTATGTGGTTGCTGGGAATTGAACTCAGGACCTCTGGAAGAGCAGCCAGTGCTCTTAGCCTCTAAGCCATCTTTCCAGCACCCAAAAACTCTTATAAAGGAAAACATTTAATTGAGTGGCTTAGAGTTCAGAGGTTTAGTCCATTATCATCATGGCAGGACATGTGGAGTGCAGGCAGACATGGTGCTGGAGAAGGAGCTGAGAGGTCTACATCATGATCTGTAGGCAACAGGAAGTGAACTGTGACACTGGGCATAGATTGAGCGTAGGAAACCTCAAAGCCCACCTCCACAGTGACATACTTCCTCCAACAAGGCCACACTTCCTAATAGTGTCACCTCCCTTTGGGGGCCATTTGCTTTCAAACCACCACAGAAGTTGACTTCAGCTGTCTTCTCTTATTGATCTCTACTTTTTTTTTTTGTTAGACAGGGTCTCTTAGTGAACTTGGAGCTCAAGGATTCAGCGAGATGAGCTGGCTAGCTGGCCCTAGGGATTCTCCCATCTCTTCATTGGCTAGCTCTGGTATTACAAGCCTGTGTGGCTATACCTCGCCTTTACGTGGGTTCTGGGGATCTGAAGTCAGACACTCATGCTTTCACAGGAAATACTTTACCCATTGAACCCTCTCACCAGTCTCTCAGTTGGCTGCCTAGTAAGTTCCCGAGTCGCCGGATGTCTGCTTTGCTCAGGGTCCTAACTGAGGATGAAGGCTCCCACTGACTACATTGGTTGACTGGGACAAGGGTGCCCGCCCTCTGGCCTGTGTTTAAAGACCTGTCTCCAAGGGCATAGGAGCAGGTGGTGACACACAGGAGTTCTCTCTGTTGAAGGACTGTCCCCTCTTCTCGCTTGTCTGCACCAGGACCTTTGTGTGACAATGGGGAAGGGTCTTATCTCCAGCTTGAACCGGAACTGTCCTACTCTGACTCACCTTGGACCCAGAGGTGGCTTTGTGCCTGGGAGGGGAAACAGGGAGGAAAATGGTGGTTGTGATGCTTCTGGAAAACAAATTTGTGTTGGACAGAGTCCCTTCTTGGGGAGCAATGTGTATGGGTGTTGAGATGGTTCAGCTTGTTAGTGGAGAAAGGTCATCTCACATGCTAAATGGGAATTTGAATCTGTCTTTCCTTCCAGCCCCAGTGGAGGCAAAACACAAGATGGGCTGTGCAGCTCCGCCTTGGCAGATCCAGGGCTGCCACACACTTGTTCTCACACCTGGCTTCCTCCGGACCACATGTTTTTCCATTGCCTAGGAAAACAGTTGGTACAGAGCTCTGTGGGGCCTGTGTCTGTGCGGAGAGAGCTGTTTCTAACTCTCCATAAGCACCCAGGCATGGTCACACCCTTGCCAGAGGGAACATTGCTCTTGGCTGCTGTAATAAGGACTTATTACACCAGCTGGAATCCTGGTGGGGGTGGGGGGGGATGGAGACAGCCATACTGACTGTGTGGTGTAAGCCAGTCACCACGCTTGATCTCGCTAGGGACAGTCACGTGACCGTGATCTTAGGTCGAGGTCTTCAGCTGCTGCTACTTTCCAGATGCAAAAACCTGGGGCCTGGCATGACAAGCAACTCCCTCTACTGTTTCATCTTGATTGTCAGTTTGATGGGATTTCACATCACCATGGAAACAAATTTCTAGATTGGTCTGTGAGCGAGTTTCTAGATTGAGTTAATTGAGGTATGAAGATTCGCCCTGAATGTGAGCATCACCGGTCTGTGAACTGGGGTCCGGGACTGAATTAAAGAAGGATAAAGCCAGCTGAGCACCAGTTCCCGTCACTGTTGTCTGACTACAGATGCGCAGTGACCAGCTGCTGCCTGCTCCTGCTCCCATATTCTCACCACGGTGGGCTGTATCCTTGAGCTACACGTGGGAAACAAACCCTTCCCTCCTCGAGCTGCTTCTGTCAGTCATTTTGTCACAGCAATAAGAAAAGTAGCTAAGACGTTTATTCTGAGCGGCACAGACAGCAAGACAGACCTGGGCCCGAGGGCTTGGCCTGCGTTATCGCCTGTCAAATTCTAAACCTTTCCTCTAAGCGAGGTCTGGCATTAGACTCCATAGCCGTCATTTCATTCTCACAGAATAATGGCCTTTGGGGGCAGCCACTGCTGTTCATGTCATCTGAGCTGGGGCTCACAAGCTTGATTGGTTCTTGTTACATAGCTAATAAGAGGTACGCTGGGTCCAAAGTTCTGCCCTTTCTGACTCCAGCACCCTCAGTCTCGCAATGTGGGCTTACTTCCCCTGGGCTTCAGCTGCAGGAAAGAGGGTGGGGATGAGGCAGGATGAATCTTGCAATCAGAGCTCCAGATCAGTTGCAAGCACAGCTGGAGCAAGGCAAGGTTCCGGTGGCCGTGTCAGAGGAACGAGAACTATGGTTCTTTCTTTCTGGTCTCAGAGCAGAGGCCACATTCTTCTAGGAATCCTTGGGGAAACTGAGTCTGGGTATTTCAGTGGCACTGGACAGGGCCTGAAGTTCCAGTAAAGATGCAGCTAGGGACCTCTGGGTCCCTGTGAATGAAAAAGCCTCCAAAATGCATAACTACTTAGGGGAGCTGATTAATGAATTGCATGATTAAATTGTAACATCATCTTCCTTCTAGCAGAAGTGATGTGTGAGATTTTTTTTCTCTTTTCTTGGAAACCCATTGCATATCTAGAGACTGAAGAGATAGCCAGGAGGGACTTTGCAGGTTGTTCATAGATCCATTGGTTTGTCTTTGCTTCGGGCTGGGTCCCCAACCTGCCTTCAAGGAAGCATTCTCCCGAGGGAAGGAAGTATTTTGTGTCGTGTGGAATTAGAGGTCTATGGATCAATTAGTTAATTCATCCAGTGAGTACTTACTGAGCATCTATTATGTGCATGGAATCAATCTTTAAATTACTCATCTTTTGCATTTATTTAATAGCTTTAGAAGCAAGAGACTCTCTTGTGACATTCTCAGGAAACAAAGCAAAGGCTTGTGACCCGGTTCACACTGGGATAAAGGTCATTTACAGTGTGAAGATTAGATGGAGGTCTGAGTTACGTCCAAATGGCACGCTTTTGTGTGGGAGCTGGGATTCCGTCCAGTTTTCCCCGCCCTGGCAGCATGCTGGGACACTTGGGGAGGTTTAGAAGGCATCCAGGCTGTGAGCTGGGCCTCACCCCTGTAAGTTCTGATCTGACAGACTTGAGTTGGGGATCTTGGGGAAAGGTGTGTACACCTTGGAAATTCCCTAGGTGGTTGCTGTGTGTGACACTGTGAGCCACTGGCCTATGTCAGTGCCTCTCAGCCTCAGCTGCAGAACTTTCAAGGGAGTTCTGAGGGTCGCCAAGCCTGTGGCAGTCCCTAAGTCACAAATCAGAATGTCACAGATTGGCACTTTGTTACCAGTATGTGTTACAACTTGCTGACTGAGACTGGAGAGGTGGCTCAGTAAGCGAGCTTATTGCTTTTGTAGGGGACCTGGATTTGGTCCCCAGCACCTACATGGCAGCTCACAACCACCTATAACTCCAGTTCCAGGAGGTCCAATGCCATCTTCTGGCCTCTGTGGGCACATAGGTATACACACACACACACACACACACACACACGTACGTACGTATGTATGTGCAGGCAATCAATCATATATATGTATAAAAATTTTAGAAATTAAAAAACCTTCTTTCTTACCAAATTTTTAGAGCAAAACTCCTGCCCCCTGCAGCCCTAACAGGCTGGACTCTGCTGCCTATCCCAATATGCCAACTACAGAGCTCATGATGGTGACAAGCAGAGAGATTTAATCAATGTGGCCACATGGGAAAGAATATTAAAGGGGCCGACTGACCCCCGACATGACCATTAGAGCTGGGTGAGAGGTCTGCATGATTAGGCCGTGCTGGCCCATGGGATCTGGTTGATCATCACCTCCTGTCTATCTGGTGCGGCAAGGTGATCTGGAGAAGTCTTCTGACTGTCACGGCTTGGAGTGGGGGCAGGGCTGCTCTCTGCTTCTCAGGAGACAATGCCTGCTTTGATAATTGCCCCTATTTGGGAGGCATCTGTCCTGCAGGCTCACCATTGCTTGAGGTCACATCGGATCTACATAGCGGATGTGTTTATCGATGAGTCCTTCTGTCCCTGGAAACCAAGGTGACTCAAGAGGAAAGGTGAAAGAAGCAAACCCAGAGCCAGCCAGAGCCAAGATGGAGTTAGTTAGGACAGTGACCAGTGCCTTCCTTGAGCCTCGCATGCAGTCAAGATTAAGAACCCTTAGCCTACACCTGTATCGTGCTCATACAGAGGCTGTGATATTGCAGTGGGGTTTTGAAGGGTGAATATGAGTTGTTTTCTAAGGTTTCTTCAGGAAGAGGAGAGAAAAGAAGGAGGAGGAGGAGGAGAAGAAGGAAGAAGGAGGAAGAAGGAAGAAGAAGAAGAGGAAGAGGAAGAGGAAGAGGAAGAGGAAGAGGAAGAGGAAGAAGAAGAAGAAGAAGAAGAAGAGGAAGAGGAAGAGGAAGAGGAAGAGGAAGAAGAAGAAGAAGAAGAAGAAGAAGAAGAAGAAAGAACTCAGGTTGGAAAACTAGCAGACACAAAGATAGAGCAGGAGATAGTGGAGGATTTGGAGCGCAATGTGGCTGGGGCAGAGGCAGAGGGCGCTGCAGGCACAGTAACCAATGCTGCCCCTCGGGTGGTTAAACCCTAGTTTCTGCTTTATGGGAAGTTGTTGAGTCCCAGAGCAACTGGATTTGCTGCTGTTGTGAACCACACTATTGGTGATGGATGCTTGGAAGGGCAGGGCTGGATGCAGACAGCTGGACATGGGTTTGCTTTTCCAGCCTTTGGGCTAGGACCAAGTCTTTTAGGAGGCAAGCAGATGAGCCGAGGAGTCAGGTGGACCAGGACTGCATAGCCCCTCTGGAGGTTTGCTGAGTGAAGGATCACTCAGAAATATGTCTGCATATTCTTTGACACTTCCTACCAAGTTGGTGTTGATGTCTGCTCCTCTTGGACTGGGTGAACTCTCTTAGGACAGAACATAGCAGAAGCAATAATTCTCAGAGGCTGGGCCCTGGCTTGCTCAGGACATGCCCTTTGGAAGCCCCGAGTGTCCATTCTAAAGAAAGCTGGCTGTGCCCATGTGACTGCGTGCTAGAGGAAGCAGGCTGCAGGGAGGTCTCATATCCACGTCAGTGGTCCACTGAGGTCCTCATGGACAGAAGTCGATTAGATGACTCTTGATGCCGGTTTTAGGGTCCCACCAGCAGGGGCCCTGACACTGTGGGGTAGCGACAAGCTGTCCAGCTTTGTCTTGCCTGCATTCCTGGCCTGCAAGATATGATCGATAACCCACAGAGCATCTGGTTCAGCCCAGGATCTTCTGGTGAGAATTGAATGTATATGAGGGAAGTTCCTGGCATCAGTGGTCCAGGGCACTTGATGGCCGCTTAGACACAAGGATGGGGAGTAAGGGGCAACGGGAGATGTCTCCATGTGATGAGATTCTCAGTGGATGCTGACTGGATGGCAGGGGTAGAGGAGCTAGACAGTGGCAGCTAAGTCAGGTAGGTACCCAGCTGGCTGCTCCTCGGAAAGCCCTGAGTGAAGCCCCTGTTTATAGTCTGCCGCAGTTCCTGCTGAGTGGGGTCCTCAGCCTGGTTCCGCTTAGCCCCCCTGGATCCTGGGTCTCAGGCCTACCTGCCTTGCCACAAACACCTAGACCTTCTGATACTACACATGAAACCTTGTATTCCCTCTTATCTTACAGTGCTTCTGAATGATTAGACCTCCCCCCCCTCCCCACTTCCTACACTAGCCTCCATATGCCAGGCTTCAGTTCCTCTGGCTGGGAGCCCTAGGGGCTACAGGCCTGACTTTAGGGAACGGTGAAGGTCCAGACTACAGAGGTTGTTTGGAGCTGCCTGCTGTGCTGTGGCCCAGGACCACCTTATAGGGTGAAGTCTAGGGAGGGCATGTCTGGGCAGGGAGGAACCACTGAGGAGCCAAGGGCAGCCTCTGGTTCTGCTATTGATCCCCGCCCTTCTGGTTCCTAGGGCTTGAGGTCCACAGCTGTAGGGCTGATGGGCTTCTGACAGCTGACATTTAAATGCTAGCTTCAAAGTTTTTCCAGATGAAGAGTGGCTCAGGGCAACGAGCGAGGCCTGGGATGTGTTCTGTTTCACGACACAGGGTGGTTCCTTCACAGCCCTTTGATATTGGGACATTTTGAGAAGGTCGTGAGCCCAAGCCATGGTGTCCCCTGTGTTGCTAGTGTTATAAGTGTGTAAGGCTAAGTACTTCTCAGATCCTGGGCTCAGCTTGGAATGCTGACTGAGATGGAGTGGGTTCAGGGATGTGGTAAGTGTCCGCGCGTGTAAACTCTGAACATCCAATCACTCATGGCAAAGCCCCCTCTTAGGCCATCGGGTATGGAAGTCTCTATGTGAGGAAGTGAGGTGTCTGAACCTCAGTGGTGCGTGTGTGTGTGTGTGTGTGTGTGTGTGTGTGTGTACATCTCCGTGTTCCTGAGTCTGTGGGTATCAATGTATCTGTGTTAGAAGTGACATGTACATTCAGTGTGTCTGAATATCAGTGAGTCTTCTGTGTCCATGTATTTTACTGTGCATGTGGCATGTGTTTGTGAATCCATGAGAATCCGAGTTTGTAAGTCAACAAGGCTAAGTATCTGTGTATGTCAGCGAGACCATGATTGTTATTACACATGTATGGGAGTGTATATATATATGAGTCTCTGGGTACTAGTATGCTTATATGTGAGTCTGTGGTTGTATGTGTATATGTCAGTATACCTATAGATGTGGCGTGTGCATGTGTGTGTGTGTGTGTGTGTGCTGTATGTGTATGTTAACTTTCTAAGAATGCCTGCACCTGGGAAGGAAATATTTCTTGCTGTACTGGTCAGCCTGAGATCCTGAATGGGAGATGACATGAGACCATCCTGGTGACAAGTCCCAGCACTATCATTTCTACAACTCAAGTAAGGTTTGGCTGCCTTCATCTTTACTATTCAAATGAGGCACAGGGCCCCCTAAGGGCTCAGAAACTTGCTGAGGACTCCCTGTTGGAAAGTGGCCAATCTGGGCTCTAAATCTGATGGCTTAGTCTCAGAGCTTTGGGCGGAGCCATACTTCAAATCTCAGCAACTCCAGGATCTGGGAAGCATCCTGAGCAGACTCTCCAAGTCAGAGGCAGGCTTTCTCTAGATTCCATCCTGGAATCTTGTTCAAGGGAGTGACCCCCACCATGCTTCCTTTTCCCTTATCATGACCCAACATGATGCTCCATTTCGAGTCAGAAATGCAGCATTGAGGGCCATTCTAGGGATCTGCACCCCCATAGGTGCTCAGACTGATATAGGACTGCCCCCCGACTGACAAAGAGGCTGAGCGAGGCTGGTTCATGAGCTGGTGGCAGGTCTTCTATGAGCCTGAGGAGGAGCTGTTACCTGTGTGGACCTGGGCCTCTGGGCACCTCCGCTGTGCATATACTTGTGCTAACCTAGCAGGATGGAGGTGACTGGTCATCCAATGATGTCACAGTCACTGAAATGTACTTCAGGGAGAAGTTTATTGTCAAGTAATTTTAAATGGGATTAGGTGTCTAAACCAAATTTGCTACTGCTTCTCTCTCTCTCTCTCTCTCTCTCTCTCTCTCTCTCTCTCTCTCTCTCTCTCTCTCTTCTCTGTCTCTCCCACCACCAGAGCACCAGACCTAGAAAGAATATTGACCAGCCTTGGGTCACAAAGATAGTTCAACCTCTCTCTTATTACTGCTCAGTTGGTATTGGTAGGTACCACATGGCAGCACTGGCAATGTTTCTGTCTGTCCTGTAGAGCTGATCATCCCAAGAATCCAAGGGAAGCTGTGGTGGGTGTAGAAGAGGTATTCTGCCAGGGTCACATGCCAGAGACGGCAGAGTCATCCACCAGGGCTCCAATCTGTACCCCCATTCTCTTATCTGATGGTACCAGGAGTCGCCCCTTTGAAATGTTTTTGCATCCCTACTTGGCTCTTGGGTGAGAAGAATAATACATTTGAGTACCAAGCTCACCCTAAGCTTGTAACAGCATGGTGGGAGGGAGGCTTTGAGGTAAAGCAGAAGCCAGCTGGTGAGATTTGTGTTTTTGATAGACTACAGTGCTCTTGGTCTACACATACCCCCAAATGTTTGAGACAGAGTCTAGGTAGCTCTTCCCTGTGTGTCTGGTGTGCAGGTATACCCGGATACCCTGAGTTCCTTCCTGATGGCTTGGCACCCTGAGGTGGGTGCTCTTCCCTTAGTGCTTTCTCCTCTTAGTCCTGGACCCTCTCACTGCCAGGATAGTAGGTACCATTTTCCAGGTCAACCCATCTTTGATTCCAGCCCCTGAGGGAGGCTCAGACAGACAGACTCTGTCCCATTGGGAGCTCTACAGGTAGGCATGCACCTGGCCCTTCAGGTCCCAGTTTGGCCTATCTCCTTTTTATCATCTATCAGCCACTTGTTTGAGGGAAACACAACCAAGCAAAGTCTGTATGGGGGAGTCACTTCACGTCTCAATTCCTTAATTTCTTTGTCTGAAAAAAAGAGGGTGTCCTGCTTCCCTCACTTCCTTCTAGTAGAAGCAAATGCTGAATACTAGAAAGTTCCTCACTCACGGCAGGCACCCAGCCACCAGAGGGCACCAATGAAGAATGAATCCCGCAGCTAGGAGGCCTCCCAGAGGGTCAAAAGAGAGTGGTCCAGCTGGCCCTGTGGGATGTCTGGGGATGGGGCTGTCTCTCTTAGGGAACATTATTAATTCTTGAGGAAAGATGGTGTCTATCTGTACCTTAGGTTCTGTCTTAGAGGAGAATTACCACTTTTAGAAACAAATCTCTGAGACGTAGAAGGCCACTTAATGTCCTTCCTCACTACAGCCACTGGGCCCTTGTTTATCTTCAGTGCACCCGTTGTTACTATATGTGACTTATTGTAGACTCTCAGGCAAGGTGTCCCTGGAGAAGATGGGGCGGAGGAATGTGTCCTAAGTTATTCCCATGCTGTACAATCCTCTCCTCCAAAGCATTTTGGGACACGGAACCAGATGGTATTGAAGTTTCTATAACAGGAATGTTGGCAGGTATGGCAGAAGGTAAGAGGGCATAGTGGCTCTTATACCAACAACTGCACCATGCATAAACATCAGTGCCTTCTGGTCACTATGACCATTTGCTCAATCTCACTATGCTTTGCAGAACTGAACACAGCTGTAAGTCACCTTAAGAGCCAAGAAAGCTGAGACTCTCAGAGGCCAAATCCTTTCCCAAGCTCCTACAGATGGCAGTGTAGTCAGAACGCGGGCCAAGCCCATCTTGCTCTTGGGTGTATGCCCCTATAGAGACCACCTCGAAGCCAGCGAAGACATGGGTCTTCTAGCTTTGCTTTCAAGGCTTCCTCCCAGACTAATGCTAAGCCTACTTACAGCTTTCTCTTCCTACTCTCTCCATGCCAGGCCGGGGATGGACAGAGGGTACTGTCCCTAGTGAAGATATATAGCCTAGGGATCAATTTGTAACCAAGTCAAATTGATGGTCACCCCAGAGAGGTGGCAACTAGACATCTAGCTATGTATCTGCTTCTGGCCTAATGTTCACAGCCCACATCACCTAAGCTTCTCTCAGACCCAAAATCCTGGGGAGTCTACTCATGTGAGGACCTATATATCACAATCATCTTCCTGTCCCCAACTCCTATCATCCCTGCAGCTGGACTCAATGCTGTCTAGAGGGGCTGGCTATAGGGCCCTGTTGACACATGCCCTTTTGATTTCGGATGCAAAACTCACCCATGAGCCCATCTCCAGGGACGGGAACAGTACTGTGGTGGTAGGCTCTCTATCTGTCTCCGTCCCCTTCCCCACTTCGTGTGTGTGTGTGTGTGTGTGTGTGTGTGTGTGTGTGTGTGTAGGATCATGTATGCGTCTATGCATCTGGAGGCCGGAAATCAACCTCAGGTGCTTTCTATTTTGCTTTTGAGACAAGGTCTCTCACTGTCCTGAGTTGTCTGATTATGTTCGGCTGGCTAGATGTTAAGACCTGTCTCTGCCTGTCCCTCAGAGATCACAAGCTTATGCCACCTTGCCCCTTCTTTTTAAGCTTGGTTCCAGGGATTGAACTCAGATCCTCTTGCTTGCACGACAAGCACTTTCCCTACTAAGCCATCTCTCCAGCCCATGACTGGGGCTTGAGTAAGTAGACTCATACATACCCTGGGTATCAGAACATCAATAGCCATGAGATTTATTAAGTCTATTCCCATGTTAATGAACAGAATGACAGGCCCAGTGGCTGGCACCGTGCAGGAGCTCTCCCAGCACGCAGGAGGGGCATGGCTCTAACTGAGGTCTCATTCTAGGGAGGGTAAGCTGTCTGGCTCAGCGACTATCTTTTCAAGCACCCAGGGATACCTTTCATTTTCACTGTCAGAATCTGACATGTTCTGTCTTGAAGCTAAAGACTTCAAGAATGTGACACCTTTGAAACCAGACACAGTAGGTAATTTGGGGAAACACATCTCAGTTTCAAGATGGATTACAATCATGCAAATATTTAGAGAGTCTCATTTTGTCTTTCAATGTGGCTGGAAGGGAGAAGCTGGACGCCGTGGAGCTGTATGTTAGGAAAAAACCACGTGACCATGTGTTCACCCAGGACCAATCGCTGAACACCTACTATGTGCCAGAGAGGCTGTTGGGGGTGGGATAGAGACTGACTGATTTCGGGATACCACTGCAGTCCTAGATTGGCCAAGACTCCCTCAGTCAGACCCAGCTGGACCCTTCCTGTAAAGCAAATGTTGCCTGCAGTGGGGCTGGTGGGAGGGGATGATTCAGCAACCGCCTTCCAGCCAGCTCACATCCCTTCTGTTGGGAATCCTCTTGTTTCCCTAGAAAGGCTCTAAAAGAGAATGGTTAAGAATCTGGATTCGCTGGCCCAGAGAGATAGCTCAAGGGCTTAGAGTGTTTGCTGCCCTTGCAGAGGGCTTGAATTAAATTCCTAGCAGTCACATTGGGCAATGCACAACCACCTGCTTCAGGGGATCTCCTGCTTCAGGGGATCCAAGGCCCATGGACTCAGTGGGCAGCTGCACTCGCATAGGCTCATACCCCCCCCCCCAGACATGCACATATACTTAGAAATAAAAGGAAAATAAATCTTACCAAAAAAATGGAATCTCGATTCAAGCTGCAGCCCTTGCCATATCCTGGCTGTTTGGTCTGGGACAAGTTCCTCAGTCTCACTGAACTTTGGTTTAGAAGAGGTTATAGTCACCTCATAAAGGAGCATGTAGCGGGCACACAGGATGCACATGGTGTACACACAGTAAAGGAGCATGTAGCAGGGATACAGCATGCGCACAGCATGCGCACAATCACTGCTGTTAGGGTCATTCATACCACTGCACTGTGGGCTGAATGCTAGGCTCCCTAGAGTCCCCAGTTCTGATCCTGCTGAGGCCTGTCATGGAGGGTCCACTGGTTCTTACTGTATGCAGGCTACTCTCCCCATCAAGGGCCTTTTGTTGCTCCATGACCCCGACAAGGCTGCCCATCCAGGCTATCCCTACAGACCAACATCCAATGAAGCCTTCACTGTGCTCTGGTTTCTTCACAAGGCTGGGGGTGGGAATAAGCTGTCTCTCTTCACAATGCATCACTGCTGAGTCAGGTGCCTTGGAACAGACTCCAGAAAGCCCTGGCGTTGGCTTCAATTTCCTTTCTTTTTGTTGGTTTGCCCATTGCTAAAGGAAGCGGGCATTATTTTCTGAAAGGGCCTCTGGTCCTCAGTTCTGATGCCCAAAGAGCTATCTAGGAGGGGGGTACCTGCTGGAAGGTGTCCTCTTGAAAACTTTGGTGGGAAACGCCAGCTCCCCACCAGTCTCTTCTGTTACTGTGTTGCAAAGATACTGGTGAGGCCTTTTCCTTCCATTTTCCAGAAAAGCAGACCCGAGCTGAACATAGCAGTTCCATTTCCTAGTCTGGCAGGGAGTGCAGACCCTAGGGTCACAAACCTATGCTCCTGGCGTCTTTTGAGAGCAGGAAGAATGTATGGTGTAGAACTAAGATGGCTTCTTGTGAACTGGGAGGCACTGTCCTAGGGTTGTCACCTGCCATTGTCCCATTCATTGTGCAAGAAGTCCCAGGCCCCAGAAGTACCTCCTGCTCACTAGGTCTCCTCATAGTCCCTCCACCACCTCCTCTTGAGCACCCCATAAAGACAGGGGGAATCCCCTCCCTTCCTTCAGACCCAAATCAGGGGCATGCTGTCCACAGCCAGTGTGAACTGTTAGGGTTGGTGGTGATTCGCTGCCCCAGGGGTTATAGTTTGGCATCTTTGAAAAGCCCCCTTTTTTTGACTATCAAATTCATGAATAAGTACAGCTTTATTCTGCTGTAAACAGCCTAAAACACATAAAAATAGAAACACACAGGTTTCCTAAATCTCAACTATGCCAGTTTGTCCCATTTCTCCTCCTCCCCTGCTCAGTTCCCAGAGAATTTCTTTCTGTGCAGCCCTGTGGCTGGCAGTGCCTGTACTTACACCTGTAATTTCACACTCTAGAAGTGGAGGCAGGCAGTATCAGAAGTTCAAGGACAACCTTGTCCAATACCAGGAGCAGAAGAGAGCCTCCAGCCACCCCTTCACAGTGGGTTTAAATACAAATGATAAGAATCTGCCCACGGGAAGAGGCTGGAATTCTATTTGAAGTTCAAATCCATTTTGTTCTATGGGCTGGTGCCATTTCCTCCTGTCTTGATCTGCTGCTGGCTCCTTGGTAATTCTGTAAGTGGTTGTTGTGGAGGGTGACAGGCGGATGGGAACCCGGTCTGGAGGAGTGGTGCCAGAGGGGCACGGCCATTGTCTGTGATTGATTTCTCCTAACCAATTGGGTCCAGAGCCAACAGCCTTTCAGACTGAAAAGAGGATCATAGCTGCTGAGACCTAGCTCCCCTTCACCAGCATGCAGATGGAGAAATAAAGACAGAGAGCATGGGAGGTACCTGAGAGGAGGAGTCACGACCTGTTGGGGGAGGGGCAGAGGGGACAGGCTGAGCAGGGCCCCCAGGAAGCTGGTCTGGCAAGGGGGCCATGTCTTAATCAGCCATGGCACATTGAATGTGCTGAAATGGATTCAGCTTCTTCGTGTCTGTGCAAGGAAGGGGTGGAGAAAGAGGGCTCCAGGTGGCTTTCAGCACCTTTTGCCCCCTGAAGTTAAGCTGGTTGCCACTTCTTCCTGGAAGCTGTCACTGTATGTATGTCCTAAGCCAAGGTTTGCTGGCTTAGCTTCCCTCAGAGAGAGGGCAATGAACACAAACAATGGGATCCCAAGGCATTGCCCAAGTTTGAGTGACTAATGCCTTTATACACTTTGATCTCTCTATGTCTGTTAGACCTTTATCCTGAGGAGAACAAGGATCCAAGCTGCCTGAGGGATACTGGCAGCAGGAACTTCCTGTACCTCTCTGAGCAGTTCTCTGGGCGGAGAAAAAACAACACTCCTCAACTACCCGATCTTTAAAGGGTTAACAGTATATAAACCCATCCAGCCACCTTAGGGAATCTTGCTTCTCCAAGAGTGTGGAACAAGGGGTGTTGGGCTCTGGAAGCCACAGAAGCATCCTTCCTGGCTCACTAAGGGTGGCTGTGTAAGCGTAGATCTCACAGAAGGACCTTGCCTTCCTGGAGCAGGTCAGATACGGGAGATACGACATGCAGACACTGTTTGCAGGGTCCTTAGAGACACAGTTGTTGTGGATGGTGAACAGCCTCCCTTCTAAAACACAGACTAAGTTGTCTTTCAGCCCTCAGAGGCATGAGATGAGAGCAGTTACAGGGGCAGCCCAAGGTATGTGCAGAAGTACGGGCCCCGAAGGGGTTCAGATGCCAAGACATTGCTGCCAGGGCGAGGACCTGAACAGACTCTGGGACTAATGTTTCCTGTTTTGGTTCCTTTAAGCTGTGTTTGGTTACCCAGTGGGCCTCAGTCTGTATGGTACCAGATGGGCCATGGACTACTGGGTAGTGAACTTCATAGCAGATCTGTGTATTTGAGGTCATCTCTGAAGGCCCTTTTTGATAGGGTGACATGGCCCTTGTCTGAGAGATATAATCTCCTCTTTGAGAAATAGGGAGACCCTGCTTGCATACTTCCCAGGGCCGTAGGAAGGTAAAGAGGGTTACATTAACCAGCACACGGAACAAAGTCTGTGCCTTAAACATCTGGTCCTTTCCCTCTTTCCTATCTCTCCCCTTCATCATCTCTCAATGAGCTTAGGCTGAGCTGATTTCCTGACCCAGGGCATTCTGGGAAGTCAAGATGGCTGCTCTGGGTGGTCTGTTGTCTCTAAGGGTGGTATGAAGCAGCAGCTTTTCCTTCTCTTGCCACATTGGATCATCAAGCATTTCTCATAATGTTTTTTTCAAGCCCTTACCAGCTCCCACCTGCCCACTGACTGTCCACACGGAAGGATGGCGCATCTGCTCCATCCAAGCCATGAACCCGAGTCTGTGCCCTGAAGGTTTGGAACACGGACACAGGTCTGGAACGGCTGGGTGAGTGCTCCAGCAATACAAGGCTGCTGTGTGTTGCAAGAGCCACAGCCTTCTCTGCGGTGATCCTTCCCGTCTCTCTCACTGATGTCTCTCTCAGGTAAGTGGACTTGCCGTCAACAGCGATTTTTTGCCAGGGGATTTTGCTGGTGGATGCTGGATCAACCTCAGGTGTCCATCTGCTTTCTGTTGGTAGGATCATTTCCCAGTTTCTCCCTAGAGACACACCCAGCTGGGATTTTCCATCTACCCTGTTAGCCATTCACACACACACACACACACACACACACACACACACACACACACACACACACAAAGTTGTGTGGGTGCTCTAATGTTTATCCATGTTTCCGTTTTCCCTCTTCTATCTGGGGAATGTGAAGAGGTACCATGGATTAATCAGACACAGTTTGAATCTCATGGGCAAATCTGATGCGTTTGGAATCCCAGTCTGTTGTGCTTTTCCTTTGGCTGTGAGGCCTAAGACAATTCACTCCTGCTATGTGACTCACGCCTCTTATTGGAAAATCAAGGCTAAACGAGTTGTTACATCTGGCATAAAGTAAACATCCGGGGCATGACACCCCACAGGATAGCTAGCAGTCCCTGCCCCCAAGTCCTATTTACAACTTATCCCCTGGATGGAGGAGGTAAAAGAGGCAGAGGCTCAGGTCAGACGCAGAGTCCAGGAAGCCCTGCAGAGGAAGGTGAGGCTGTGTGGAATAAGCCTAGCCCAGTATGAGGGACAGGACATGGGACGTGGGGACTGTCATCCTAAGCCAGGCTTGCACAGGAAGGCAGGCATCCTGCAGAAGACTTGGGAACCTTATCCTCAAACCTTTGGTCTTAGACTGGGAACACATGTAACAGGTGTGTTATTTTCTATGAAGATGGTATTGCTAATGGTTTTCTCCTTGGGTAGGGATGGGCACAGGATGATAATGCTGGAGCCCAGTGCAAAGAAATTACATCTCTGCCAACTTGCCTCTCATAGTGGGAATCAGAGGCTTTTCTGCCTGGGGTGGCTTTCAGAGGCAAGTGAAAACATACAGGACACAACAAGGACAAGGGCCCATGTCCTTGGGGCTGACATCCAGCACGTACACTGGCCACGCTGTGCTCCCTGAGTTGGCGCCATGCCTGTCTAGAGAGAGGCTCAGCCTTTTCTAAGTTTCTCTAACCCAAGAATGTCTGCCTGCTAAGCTGCATATTCACGGAACTGCATTGTCGGTGTGCACATTGTCAGTGTGCACAGTGGCACCGTGCTATGGCCAGAGGTGTGTTTCTCTTTTATTCCTTAGTGGCAGAACACCACTGCTTAGCTGCTCTTCACTTGAGATGCTGGCTCGTGTTCCGGCTTTCCTCTTATTTTTCCAGTTAGGCTTGTAGAAGAAAGCATAGTACTTTCTTCTGTAAATCCCCTAAAGGAAATGGGAACCTTAAAAAAATGTTTTTCTTTTCTTACAGTAAAAGGAGTACATGATTATTGTACAAATTTTGAAGACAGGAAATAAAAAAGAAATGAAAATCATATGGAGTCCTGTTCCTCAACCTTCCCTCCCAAATGTTTAAAAGTAGATGTTTCTTTTATATTTTTCTGTATTTGAATATTAGATTCACATTGCAATGATTTGATGTGTGTGTGTGTGTGTGTATTTTTGGCTGTGCTTGCTCTTAGAAGGTATTGGGCATTCTCTATCATTCTCTGCCTCACTCCTTGTTTTTGAACCTAGATCTCACAGGTTTTTTTTTCCAAGTCAGGCTGCTAGCCTGCAAGCCTGTTCCTCCTCCACCCCAGTGATAGAGTTACAGGTACCTGCAAGACGGCATTCAGTTTGTGTGTGTTGGGATCTGAACTCAGATCCTCATGGTTCTGTAGCAAGTTCTGCTAACTAAGCCATCTCTCCAGCCCCCCTCAGTTCAGCGTTTTGAACTTGGAAGCGCTTTCTGATGTACTTAAAATGTTCTTCTGAGTCTGTGTTGGTGGCTGGGTGGTCATCAAATTAGCATCCCAGATGCGTTTCACTTGTAAGTTATTTTAAACAGCAACATTGTCTATGTGTCTTTTTACTCATCTGACTATTTCGTTGTATGTATGTGCCTGTGTATGTGCACACATGTGCGGAGGACATAGGTCATGTCAGCTATTATTCCTCAGGCGCTATCTGCCTTGTCTTTTGAGACAAGGCCTCTAAAAGGAATTTGCCAAATGGGCTAGATTGGCTGGCCTAGGGATCTGCCTGTTTCTACTTCCCCAGTGTTGGCACTCTCTCTCTCCTAACATGAGTTCTGGAGATGGAAGTAAGGTCTTTCATGCTTGGGCAGCAAACATTTTACTGATTGAGCTATCTCTCTAGCCCTCTGGAGATTATTCCTTTTAAGAATCCTTCCAGCAAGTGGCATTATTGGGCTCAAGGGTTGGCAGGTGTCATGTAAATTGGTCGCTAACACTCTCCTCTTGCAGTTGTCCCCTGGCTTGTGCAACCTTTTCCCCTTGAGACTGTGTTGAGATGCAATGACTTCTGATGCACAGAAAGTGACAACATGATGGGACGATGACTTCAAGATTAGGGCACCGTGAGC
This sequence comes from Alexandromys fortis, assembly GCF_014885135.2. Lineage (NCBI taxonomy): Eukaryota > Metazoa > Chordata > Mammalia > Rodentia > Cricetidae > Alexandromys > Alexandromys fortis. Next base: position 1,224,684 of record NW_026067909.1, on the reverse strand, counting down.
AGTGGCTTGCATCTTGCTCCTGGTTCTTACTTGTTTGCTCTGGATGGTCATTGTTATGGGCCCATGTGGTCATGATTGTAGGTGACCTTGGTCCCAAAACACATTTCATTAGCCTTGTGAGGGCCCAGGGAGAGAATTCTCCCCCAGTTGGGCCTTCAGTTGTATTTGTAGCCTGTGAGAGACCTTAAGGGAGAACACCTGTTAAGTCACCCTTGGGGTTCTGAACACAGAATCTGGGACATGGTGTTTGCTGCTTTAAATCTCTGCTTTAGGGTACATTGTTTATCAACACTAGATTAATATATAAAGGATAGATGTTATGGAATATTATTTTAAGATGTGTTACATTTGTTTATGCTGTGGAACACCTGTTTTAGTGATGTAAAGATATGATTCATTCTTTTATGTTGCATTTGTTTAATTCTGTGAAGCTGTGTAACTTTGCCTGTCTAAAACACCTGATTGATCTAATAAAGCGCCAAATGGCCAATAGTGAGGCAGGAGAGAGAAATAGGCGGGACTGGCCGGCAGAGAGAATAAATAGAAGAAGAACATTAGAAAGCAAGAGAAATCAAGGAGCAAGAAAAGAAGGGGCCAGACATCCATCCAGCCATCCACCCAGCCATCCAGCCAGCCACCCAGCCATCCAGCCAGCCACCCAGCCACCCAGCCATCCACCCACCCAACTACCCAGCCACCCAGCCATCCACCCACCCAGCCACCCAGCCACCCAGCCAGCCACAAAGTAAGAGTGAAAGTAAGATTACAGAAGTAAGAAAAGGAAAAATCCCAGAGGCAAAAGGGAGATGGGATCATTTAAGTTACGGAAAGCTGGCTAGAAATAAGCCAAGTTAAGGCTGGGCATTCATAAGTAATAATAAACCTCTGTATGTTTATTTGGGAGATAGGTGGCGGGCTCCCAAAGAGTAAGGAGCAAAAAGAGTAAAGGGTAAGAAAACACCCAACAACAGATAGACACATTTCTTTTGATGTTCCTTCTAGAATGTTCACCCCGATTTCCACTTACTTCCCTGGCAGGTTCATTTTCAGCAGCGCTGACAGCTGAGTTGCATCTTCTACATAGCTCTGTCTCCTGATGAAATCCTGTATCTAGGAATTATCCCAGCCTCTCACATGCTGCTTGGCTGAGATTTGCATAGACTTCTTAAGGGCAAGCATGTCTGACTGAGTGCTTCTCTTCCCTAGTATGTGTTAGACATCTGAACACACCCCAGAGAGCCACTTAGCGGTCTATATTCCTTAACTGTCGGAGGACACATTGTCTTTTCCAGTTTGGATCAACATAGCTATATTTCAGATTTCTTTTAGCATTTAGAACGCTTCCTTGCAGCCTAATAATTTTTGGAGTTTAGGGAAACCAAGAAGATTCTATGAGAACCCAGAAATACTTGTTCCCTTTGGTGCTGAGCAGAATAAATGGGAGACCCAGTTCCCCCACCCTCCCTCTCCTCCTCTGCCTTAACACACGGCAGGGAACTTCATCACCACCCCGCTCCTCTAGGGGATGGAGTGGTCTGAAGGGACCCTTCTCCAGAAAAATACCACACCTCTTTCAGGCACACCCTCCCCTTTCCTGACCGGGGATGAGAACTGATGACCTTCTGGAGGGCCATCACAGATTCACATGGCGTGGCTTTATTAGGGTCTGCTGTCCAGGGAATTTCACTGTGCACTGGGAGACATGGTAGATGAAGCTTAGGGTTCTACATTCCTCACGTTGCAGACATCATGGTTGAACTGAACATCTGGCCCTAGCCTCATCCATAGGAGCCAGAATTTGGCCATGGGAAACAAATCAGTATTGTTTAGCTTCTTCATTAATCACTGCATTTGAAGCCTCAGGGAAGTAATTCTTAATTTTTTTTCTGGGTCATGAACTCCATGGAGAACTGATTAATTGCACATCCCCATATCCCAGCACATTCCCATAGAACTTGCTTGGTACTTAGGATGAGTATTGTGTTTCTTTGAGATTGTTCATGGTTGCTTGGCAAGCTCAGATTCCTTCCTTCCCTAGCACAAGACTCCAATCTTTTGTTTGTGTGTGTGCATGTATGCATATTTGTGTGTATGCACAGGTGTGGGTACATGTTTGTACATGTGTGTATATGCATCATGTATAACACACACATATATAAACACACACAGATACACCTCCCCACCCCCAAGAGAACAACCCTAGGTGACCTGGGTCAGATATCATCCAGGTTCTCTTACCAGTTTGGAGTTTGCCAAGTAGGCTTGGCTGGCTGGCCGATGATCCTCAGGAAGTCTCCTGTCTATACCTGTCTGGTGCTGGGATCACAAACATACAATACCACACTGGCTGTTTAAAGTGGGTTCTGAGAACAGAAGAAACTCTGTTCCTCAGGCTTATGTGGCAAGCATTTTACTGACTGTGTCCTCTTCCCGGCCCCACCACAGGACATCTTTAATGTAGTATCTTTTGTTCATATATTCATTTATTTATTCTCAAACTTATTTGAGGAATATTTATTGGGTACTCATTGTGCCTGGGAGGTGTGTGTGTGTGTTTGTGTTTGTGTAATTTTTTTTCTTGAGATGGAGTCTCAATAAGTAGCCTGGCTAACCTGGAACTCACTATGTAGACCAGGTGGCAATGAACTTCTAGTGATTTGCCTGCCTCTGCCTCCTCTATGCTGGGAGCTGTGCACCATCATGCTCATGATTAGCTAATTTTTTACATGTATTTATTTGTGCTCGTGTGATTCTCTTTGCATGCACATACACATGCACATCATGGCATGCATAGAGAGGTCAGAGGACCACTTTTGGGGTAGGTTCTCTCCTTCTATCATGTGGGCTCCAGGGCAGGAGGGTGATGGAAGGAGGGCACATGCAAAGAGGTAGGTCTGGGGCCAGGAGGATAAGGCTCCAAAGATGGGCAAGCCCTGCCACTCCATGTTCATCTGCTTGGGCATGTGATTTGGTTAACAGTCTTTCAGAGCTCGGCAGCCTCTGGATTCCTTCCCTGGATACCCAGCTTCATCACTGGTTAAACGGAGGCCCGGAGAGAGAATCAAAGCTCTGACTGAGGCCTGCTGGGCCAGTGCCACTTCTGAGCACCTGCAGGGAAGTCACAGATGGAAGCCAGCAGCTGGCCAAGGCTTTCATGCTTCCTTCCTCTGCTCCTGGGATATCATCCTGGACCAGTGTCTGAACACACCTGTTGCTCTGTGTGGGAATTTGGTTTTATAAGCCTGATTCTTCCTGCCCTGTATCCTAGGGAAATTTAGAAATAACAGGTATCCTTGGAAACAAGACTCTGGGGATCACATAGTTAGGGAAACTGGGTTTCACGTATTAAACGTATCTCTCTGTTACAGGATGTTTAGTGGAGCCAAGTCATTCTCTAAGAGGACCCTCTATGTACATGGCCTTCCTCAGGTACCAGAACAATGAATATCCTTTCTGTGGGATGTCTTCTGTCTTCCAAACAATTGTTAGAGCAGGGTTGTCCCCTGGATGTCTTGCTGAACGTCTTCCTTTCATTTTGGGGTAAACCAAGGCCTGGGGGATGGAGAGGGATGGCTTGGACTAAGCTGAAAGGAGATCTCAGGGACTAGAGCCCCTGCTGAGATCCTTATGGCCTCTGCCTCCTACTCACATACTCCTTTGGTCCAAACTCTGAGGCTGGAGATATCATTTCTCCTTTATAGGGACTTTTCTGAAAAGAGTTGGGGAAAGGGATGCCAGGGGTTGCCTGCACACCTGTGTGAGTCTAGTGTTTTAGGGGTGCAAGAACACCTTTCCCCTTTTTCCAGTCTCAAAAGAGCTGCACTGAGGATCCTATTGGATTCTGACTGAAAGTTGGCCCTGCTTCTGATGTTCCCAGGGAAGGCATTTGTGGGCTGGCAGGAGTAAAGTCTGTCTGGTAGTAGTCAGTGTGATAGGAGTTTCATGGGTCCAGAGACAGGTGCCAACCCTGGCCTTCTGGCCCTGTGTGGTTGACTTAGTTGACTGTGCTCCACAGAGAGGCAGTCCAGGCTGTGTAGGGAGGCCTCAGGCAGGCAAACTGAGTTACAAAACCATTTTGTAATTGTTTTCTGTGGCTCCCTACAGGGACCTCCACTCGCCACACAAAGCCCTCTCTTTCTCAACATTCCTGCAACAATTTATGGAGAGCCTTATGGGACCAGGGCTCCTTTAAGGCCCTGGGGTGGGCAGAAGACCAAAGTTTCGGTTGAGATTCTTGGGGAGGCAAGGCTTGAGACTTAGATATGTAGGGCCCGGCCATAACAATCTCAATAGAGGCCTGAGTCTCAGTAGTTTAACCTAAAGCAATACCTGGTTTCAAGAAAGATTACAAATTGAAACTACCCACACACCACCCAGGAACAGATCATCCAAAGGAAATTCCTAACATTCCAACCACTATAGACAGGATCACCTGCCAGCACACACCCATTGCTTTTCACCAGGACACCCCTAGACAAATGTCAGCCAATCAGGGGTCTTGAACCTTAGAAATCCCTCACCCCAACCTTTGCTATTATAAAAAAATGTAAACAGAGACTGCTTTTTAGTGACCCGGGCAATCATACAGAAACTGTAATAATACCAACACTGTTTGGCCTATTAGCTCAGGCTTCTTAGTAACTAACTCTTACATCTTAAATTGACCCATTTCTATTAATCTGTGTATCACCACGAGGCTGTGGTCTACCAATAAGTCTCCCAAATCCTCTCCTTCAGCAGCTACATGGCATCTCTTTGACTCTGCCTATTCTCTCTCAATATCTCTATTCAGATTTCCTTCCTGGCTTTACTCTGTTAAGCCATTGGTTGAAACAGCTTTATTCATCAACCAATAAAAGCAACACGTATACAGGACAACCCACATCAAAAAACCCTACCCCCAACTGAGCTCTGGGCTCTCCAGTCACACCAAACATTGACACACCGGAGAGTCCAAGTTCAAACTTGAATAAAGGCTTCTTGTTTTTACATACAGGACTTGGTCTCCTAGTTGGTTTTGGGGGGACCCTGTGATCTGGGCATAAGAGGGTATAGGGAGACGAACCAGAGCTGATTGCAGGAAGCAAGTAAGAAGTAGGGAGAGCAGACACTAGCGAAGGAAGGAAAACCAAGACAAGGGTAGTCAAAGGTGCTGTGGTGGTCATCATACTTGATGCCACTGGCCTCTGGGACAAGAACAGAATTGCCAGCACACTACTGACTTCCACCCTGCTACCTGCACATTTGCCTCCGGGCTTAACTTCTGTACTATGGCTATGGTGTTTGCCCAGAGGAGGCTCCATATTTCGGGGAACACACATGCAGGTGTAAGGCTGACAATGCCTGGTCAGGTGAGAGTGAAGTCATCTGGCATTGGCCACTGAGCATGCTCCTGAGTTAGAGGCAGGCCTAGGGTACAATGAGGGGAACTTAGGGCTATCTGCCATAGGCTGTGTCTCCAAAGTGGAAGGCTGGAGAAACTGAACAGCTTCAGGCCAAGGTAAACGGGACATATAGTAGGTTCCACCCTCGGCCTGGCATATGGCCTTCACATGTCTTCCTTGGTTTACTGACTGTTGTCTAACAGTGGTAGCATTATAGCTTCCTGGAACAGATAGTTGGAAATCTGACACTTCCATTCCCTGTCCTGGCCAGGGAGCTTTGGCCTTAGAACATTCCTAAGAAGGGCCTTTGGATTCCGGAAGTCATATTGCTTCTTGAGAAACTGTTAGAAAAGCAAGCTGGACTTTCTCCCACAGAGGCGGAATTATGAATAGTTTTCATAACCGTGGCCCTGAAAGTGTTATTTTACGCCTTGGCAGTGAGCCTGCTCAGCCTCTGAAGTGATTCTTGTCACCCGGGGCTGCCCCATGGGTGGGTAGCTGACTGATACTGAGTTTGGGGGATACCCCCAGTTCTGAGAAGCTGTGCTATGGGGGATGAACAGCCTCGCTATCCAACAAATTCTTTGCTTCTTTCCAGGGCCAGCAGAACATGGTCAGCCAGAGTCCCTGCGGGGGTGATGCTGATTTTCTTTGTATCATACAAGACTATTTCCGGGCTGAGGGGCCCAGCTCCCTGCTCAGCAGGATTGGGTGTCATAAGAGCCAAAGTGGAAATCCATGCCCTTCTCTCTGTCTAGGGTGGTTCCTCAGGTGTCTGGAGGCAGTGACAGGTCTGGGGTTTGTTGGAAGTTAGACCACGTTCATCTTCTTCGACTTGGAGCTGAGAGGAGGTGCACAAGAGGTTCCCGATGTCCTAGCGCCTGTATTAGGGCTGGGGGGTTCTGGTAGGGGCCTATGGCTGTTAAAAGAGACAGTGACAGACTGGAAGGGTTGGGGCAGGGTTGAAGGCAACAGTACATTGCAAGTGTAGGGTCAGGTATTTGTTACTTTTCTTGTTATTATGACAAAATATCTGAAAAACAATCTTAAAGAAATTATTTTGGCTCACTTTACGAAGGGTTGCAATGCATGCCGGCAGGAACGTGAGGCAGCTGGTTACAGCATCCCCAACAGGAAGCACAACGTGATGAACGCTGGTGCTCACCTGGCTTCTCAGTTCATGGGTCCCTAATTCTAGCCGTGGGATGGTACCACCCACATTCAGGGTGGGTCTTTCCTCTTCAGTTAAACCTTTCTAGAAATACCCCTGTGGACACATCCAGAGGTGTGTTTCCATGGTGATTCTAAACACAGTCAAGTTGGCTGTTAATATTAATCATAACAGGTTGCAGTGCAGTTGGTGAAATTCCAGGCATCAGATAGCTGGGCAGGAGCTCAAGGTTGGCTCCGACACTTCACCCCATCTGGTTCAGGCCCGTCGTTAGAGGCTCAGGTTCGACCCAGCAGATATGAGTATCAGTCTCATCGCAAGGATGGGGAAGGGCATTTGTATAGAAAGTCAGATTGAGATGAGAATATGATGTCATTGGTTGAGGGGATCACTACTGGGAAAGAAGAAGAGGATTGAGGAAGAAGGGTCAAGGCCAGGATTAGGTCCACTGTGGAAGTATTAAGTGGACTGAAGAGATGGAAGAGTCTGGTTAGCATTAGGGAGAGTTCCTACCTTGGAGGGGGATTGCTCACCCACAAATACCCTGTGGGAGGGTCCAAAGTCAGGTGAAGTCTTGGACCCACCATTGTTGGGTCACAGGGATTAAATGAGAAAGAAGGCTTGATCCAGGGGCACCAATCAGATCTCTCTCTAAGGAATCTGGGATTGGTTCCTGGGAGGAAGGCCCTGGAATGGAGGTAGCCAGTTTGAATGTCTGAAAAAAGATATTGGCAGGTGAAGGGGGATGGAGGGGACTAAAGGCAAAGGGAAGCAGAAGTGAGAGAGGCCTCGGGGAGCAGGGGAGGTGAAGGCAGCTCATTCTGCCACTGTCAGGTCCCTGTTCCCATACCTGCCTTTCTTCCATTCTTCTTTGTTTTCTTAAATACTCCCAGGCCACCGGGAAGGGGATGCCTCAGCAGCATGGCAGGCAGGCCACCCAGACACGAAGCCTCAGCGGCAGCAGCGTGGTGGGCAGGACCCAGAGAGGAAGCCTCAGCAGTGGCTACAGCTACAGCAGTGACCTCTGGAGATTGTCTGACTGCCATAGCCTCAGCCTCAACCCCGACTGCAACTAGAGGAATGATCATCAGAGCAATAGGCACACCAGCACCAGGAAGAGCCACCACCTGAGCCCTGACTGTGGGCACCTGAAAGAACGATTAGAGAAGGCTCTGCCCTGCTTACACCTGACGGAATGTTCAAGGAAGCCATAGCCTCCAACCACACCAAATGGAGGAAAAGAGACGCCCCTGATACACAGGCCCCACCTGTTCCAATTAGAGGAAGAGTTGGGTAGACAACAGGGTAAGAATACACTCAATAACATCAAGAGCAATACACCAGCATCAGAAGCTAATGGTTCTACGACAGCAAGAACTGAGCATCCTAACACAGAGGAAGCAGAAGAAAACGACTTTAAAAATAACTATGAAGATGATTGAGGCCCTTTAAGAGGAAATGAAAAATTCCCTTAAAGAAGTGGAGGAAAAGAAAAACAAAAAATTGGAAGAAATAAAAAAAAATTCCTTAAAGAAAACCAAGAAAAAAAACCAATCAAACAGGTAAAAGAAATGTTTAAAGACTTGAAAAGGGGAAATAGAAGCAATAAAGAAGACACAAACTGAGGGAAACCTGGAAAGGGAAAATCTGGGTCAATGGTCAGGAACTACAGAAGCCAGTATAAACAACAGAATACAGGAGATGTAAGAGAGAATGCCCTACTTCTTGTTGAAGATATGATAGAGGAAATAGATATATCAGTCAAAGAAAATGTTCAACCTAACAAAAGCTTAACACAGAATATCTACAAAATATGGGACACCATGAAAAAACTGAACCGAAGAATTACAGGAATTAAAGAAGGAGAAGTCCAGCTCAAAGACACAGAGAATATAGTCAACAGAATCAGAGAAGAATACTTTCTCAACATAAAGAAGGACATGCCTGTGAAAATACGAGAAGTTTACAGAACACCAAATAGACCGGATCAAAAAAAGTCCCCTCACCACATAATAATCAAAACACCAAACATACAGAATAAAGAAAGATTATTAAAAACTACAAAGAAAAAAGGTCAAGCAACATATAAAGGCAGACCTATCAGAAGTACACCCAATTTCTCAGTAGAAACAATGAAAGTCAGACAGTCCTGGTCAGGTGTCATGCAGACTACTATACCAGCAACTCAGACTACTATATCCAGCAAAGTTTGTAATCAATATTGATGGAGAAAAGAAGATATTCCATGACAACACCAGGTTAAATCAATACCTATCCACAAATCCAGCACTACGGAAAGTCCTAGAAGGAAAACTCCAACCCAAGAAAATTAGCCACACCCACAAAACCATAGGAAGTAGATAATCCCACACCAGTAAATCCCAAAGAAGAGAAACACACACAATATACCACCATCACCACCACCACCACCACCAAAAAAAATCCCAAAATAACAGAAACTAGCAATCACTGGTCATCAATATCCATTAATATAAATAGACTCAAATCACCTATAAAAAAAAACACAGGCTAGTAGATTGGATACAAAAACAGAATCTGTCCTTTTGCTACATATAAGAAACACAAGTCAACCCCAAAGACAGACATTACCCTAGAGTAAAGGACTGGGAAAACTTTTTCAATCAAATGGGCCTAAGAAACAAGCTGGTACAGTTATCCTAATATCAAAAAACAAAACAAAACAAAAGAAACAAAACACCACACACAGAGAGAAACAAACAAACAAAAAAAAACAAAAAAGCAAAACAGACTTCAAACTAAAATTAATCAAAAGAAATGAAGAAAGTGATTTCATATTCATCACAGGAAAAATCCATCAAGAGGAAATCTCAATTCTGAAACATCTATGCCCCGAATACAAGGGCACCCTCATTCAAAAAAAATTACTAAAACTTAAACTACACATCAAACCCCATACATTAATAGTGGGAGGCTCCAATGCCCCACTTTCACCACGGGACAGGTCTGCCAGACAGAAGCTTAACAGAGAGATAAAGGAACATAACAGAGAGATAGATGTTATGACTCAAATGGACTTAACAGACATCTATAGACCATTTCACCCAAACTCAAAAAATATACCTTCTCAGCACCTCATGGATCTTTTTACAAAATTGACCACATATTCGGTAACATAGAAAATCTCAACATAAACAAAAATAAATGGACTAACACCTGCGTCTTATCAGATCATCAAGGCTTAATCAACAACAATACTAATTGTAGAAAATCCACAAATACATGGAAACTGAACAATGCTCAACTGAATCACCACTGGGTCAAGGAAGAAATAAGAAAGAAATTAAAGACTTCCTAAAGTTCAATGAAAATGACTGCACAACATACCCAAACCTATGGGACACAATAAAAGTAGTGCTAAGAGAAAAGTTCATAGCATTAAATGCCTACATAAAAAAATTGAAAAAACCACACACTAGTGAATTAACAGAACACCTGAAAACTCTAGAACAAAAAAAAAAAAAAACCAGACTCACCCAGGAGGACTAGAAGACAGGAAATAATCAAGTTGAGAGCTGAAATAAAAAAATAGAAACAAAGAAAACAATACAAAGAATTAATGAGACAAAGAGTTGGTTCTTTGAGAAAATCAACAAAATAGACAAACCTTTATCCAAACTAACCAAAGGCAGAGAGAGAATATTCAAATTAACAAAATCAGAAATGAAAAGGGGGACATAATAACAGACACAGAGGAAATCCAGATAATCATCAGATCATACTTCAAAAATCTGTATTTCACAAAATTGGAAAACTTAAAGGAAACAGACAAATTTCTGAATAAGTACCACATATCAAAATTAAATCAAAATCAAATAAACCAATTAAATATACCTATAACCACTAAGGAAATAGAAATGTTCATCAAAAGTCTCCCAAACAAACAAACAAAGCCCAAGGCTGGATGGTTTCAGTGCAGAATTCAACAAAAACTTCAAAGAAGAACTAATACCAATACTCCTCAAATAATTCCAGATAAGAGAAACAGAAGGGACATTGCCAAACTCTTTTTATGAGGCTATAGTTACCTCGATACCCAAACCACACAAAGATGTAACAAATAGAGAGAATTACAATCTCCTTCATGAACATTGATGTAACAATACTCAATAAAATACTGGCAAACTGAATCTAAGAACACATCAGAAACATTATCCACCATGACCAAGTAGTCTTTATCCCAGAGATGCAGGGATGGAAAATAAAGAAAATATCTTCATCAAATAAATGGTGCTGGCATAGCTGGATGTCAACATGTAACAGAAAGCAAATAGATCCATACCTGTTGCCATACACAAAACTCAAGTCCAAATGGATCAAAGACATCAACATAAATTCACACTAAACTTCATAGAAGAGAAAGTGAGAAGTACCCTTGAACACATTGGTGCAGGAGATCACTTCTTAAATATAATACCAGTAGCACAGTCACTGAGAGCAATGATTAATAAATGGGACCTCCAAAAACTCCTAAAACTGCTTCTGTAAAGCAAAGGACACGGTCAACAAGACAAAACAGCAGCCAACTGAATAGGAAAAGATCTTCACCAACGCCACATCTGCAGAGAATTGCTCTCCGAAATATTCAAAGAACCAAGGAAACTGGACACCAAAATAGCAAATAATTCAATCAAAAATGGGTTGCATATCTAAACAGAGAACTCTCAACAGATGAATCTCAAATGGCTGAAAGACACTTAGAGGAAATGTTCAACTTCCTTAGCCATCAGGGAAATGCAAATGAAAACAGTTCTGAGATTCCATCTCACATGTGTCAGAATGGCCAAGATCAAAAACACTGATGACAACTTATCCTGGAGAGGATGTGGAGTAAGGGGAACACTCCTCCATTGCTAGTGGGAGTGCAAACTTGTATAGCTGCTTTGGGAATCAGTATGGTGGTATCTTAGAAAATTAGGAATCAATCTACTTCAAGACCCAGCAATACCACTTTTGGTCATATACCCAAAGGCTACTCAACCAAATCAAGTACATTTGCTCAACTATGTTCACAGCAGCATTATTTGTAATAGCCAGAACCTGTAGACAACCTGGATTCCCCTTAATGGAAGAATGGAGAAAGTGAATGTGGTACATTTACATAATGGAGTACTACTCAGCAGTAAAAAATAATGACATCTTGAAATTTTCAGGGAAATGGACAGAACTAGAAAAAGCCACTCTGAGTGAGGTAACCCAGACCCAGAAAGACAAATATAGCATGTGGTCACTCATAAGTAGATATTAGACATAAAGCAAAGGATAACCAGCCTACAGTTCACAATCCTAGAAAACCTAGACAACAATGAGGACTCTAAGAGAGACATACATGGATCTAATCTGCATGGGAAGTAGAAAAAGATAAGATCTTCTGGGTAAATTGGGAGCATGAAGACCATGGGGAGAGGGTTGAAGGGGAGGAAAGAGAAGAGAGGGGAGCAGAGAAAAAATGTATAGCTCAATAAAATCAATAAAAAAAAAAAAGAGGCGGGAACCTCAACTGAGAACATGCCTCCACAAGATCTAGCTGTAGATAGATAAGCCAGTAGGGCATTTTCTCAATTAGTGATTGATAGAGGAGGGCCCAGCTCGTTGTGGGTGATGTCTTCCATGGCTGGTGGTCCTGGATGCTATAAGAAAACACATTGTACCAGAGGATGGTGGCACATGCCTTTAATCCCAGCAGAGGCAGGCAGATCTCTGTCTTGAAAAACCAAACAAAATGAAACGAAAACAAAACAAGAAAGCAGGCTGAGCAGCCCATGATAAGCCAGTAAGCAGTACCCCTCCATGGCGCCTGCATCTGCTCGTGCCTCCAGGTTCCTGTCCTGTTTGAATTCCTGCCCCGACTTCGCTCAGTGATGAGTTCTTCCCTGGAAGAATAAGAGACTCTTTTCTCCCCAAGTTCCTTTTGGTCACTGTGTTTCATTACAGTAAACAATCTCCTAGGACAGCTGCTAACACTTCTCAGTGGCACAGGCCTACTTTGTAAGCTCCGGCTCTTGGTTGGCATTCTAAAGTTAATTCATCCTGTTTAAAGTTATTACTCCTCAGTTGGTAATAAAGTCCCTGCTGTCTGTACTCATCACAGTCTGCTCACTCCGTTATTAGGGTATCGTGGGACAGGAACCTGTGTGAGGACAGGAGATGGTCTCCATCAGCCACCCTATTTGGTGTGAGCAGAGTCAGTCCCTTGCATCTGAACAAGCCTGTGAAAGGAGGAGGGCGTCTTGCTGCTTTTTGAGTGGTTAGAATGTCTTGGTGTTCATCAGCCCCTCCGCTACCATCTTCCTGGAGAAAAGTAGACCAAGAGGCTGTCTGCACAGTCCAGAGCAACAGCGTTGAGGGTGTCTGGACCCCTGGCCTGTGAAAGAAGGACTAAAGATTCCATTCTCAGCCTAGAGAGAATCAGTTATCCAAGAACACTGGTCGGTTCAGTCACTGTGAAGAGGAGACAGCCTTCTGTGGTGTTAGCGTCTCTTTCAAAGTTAAGGGTCCATTTTGGACTCAGTGTAGGAGATACCTTCTGGGACTGCCTGTCCCATTGGCGGCCTTAGGAATAGGAAACTCCATATTTCTGCAGTGGAAGAACCCCTTGAAAGGGCATATAAGTATGGAGTCAATGTGAAGCATTGTGGGCATCAAAAAGAACATCTTTCTGTACTGATGGATCCCAGCCTTAGGACATAACGAGGAGCAGTGAATCCCCCTGGCTGGAGGACAGGCAGGTGAAGCCCCAGAGCCACAGAAACCAATGGGCAGCACAAGTCGAGGAGGAGGGAGAGACATGTCTCGGGGATGGAGAGGCTATAGTGGCAGAGAAACATGGGGAATCAAAAGAGTCATTGACAAGGGACATAAAAGGCTGGGGCTATAGCTCAGATGATAGAAGCCCTGAGTTCCACCCCCAGCACCACACATACAGGACATAGTGGCACTGACTGCAATGTAGTTGGATCTTGAGAGGTAGAACAAGAGGACCAGGACTTCAAGATTGTTCTCAGCCATATAGAGAGGCCAGCCTGGCGTACATCAGATCCCGACTCCAAAACAAAACCAGAGGAAAGAAATGTGACTAGAGGAAGGTTTGCATGGAGATGCGCAGTGCCACCTCCTCCCTCTGCTTCCTTCAGTTCTGGGGAGATGGGCAAGGACTGGGGGGGATCTTGGAGTTGGGCTTCTCCCTAAGGATGGGGTGCGTTTGGAGCAGAGGGACCATCGGTTAGAGATACAGAAGAGGCCTAAACACTATGAATTCCATGCCTTAATCCTTTCTTGTCTTAGGCTCTGGGACTAACTTCCTGGTCAGGTACCCAGTGTTCTGGAAGGCCTGTCTCCCTGCTGGTCTCAGGATGCTTGGTATCTACTCTCCCACCCCTGTGCCTTTCCATCAGAACCTGACCCAGAACATGCTTCTGTAATAGACACTCGAGTGCCCCAGCTCTGCTAATTTTAGAGCAGCAGGGGAAATAGGCTCTTGGAGGAACTAGGTTAAAGTGACTGAGGTGCATTTCTGGAAGGCAGGTGACACACTGGAGGGCGTCCAGCTGCTCGGGAAACAGCCTCTAAGAGGGAAAGGAACAAGAAGAACACCCAGTACAGATTTCTGCCTGCTGGCTCTCCCTGAAAATGGCTCAAGTGGAACGTCTTGGTGGGAACCAACTCATTTACTTAGCTTGGCAAAGCGGATGTGGGGCCCCGGCCATTTCTGGGGCAGCTGCGTTCTGGCAGCTTTTCCTAATTATCTGTTGGTGATTATCTGCTAAGGCGTTGGTAAACAGCAGCCTGTTTAGCCGTCTTTGGAGAATTAAATCATTACTTTTATTGCCCCATCTACTCACTATTAACCTCTGGAGAGGCGTTTCCACCTCAGAATGGGAGCTTCCATTAGATAAACTCTAAGGAAAGTGTAACGCCCAGTGGCCTGGCGGCTTGGCAGGGCAGGGAAAAGCAGCTGTCCTGGGGTGGTTGGCAGGAGGTAAATCTTGTTGATTAAGGCATTCCATCAGCCAGTCTGTGTCAGGCATCCTCTTGTGGTTGGATCCCTGACAACAGCAAAAGCTTTTCAGGAAAGCAGAAACTTTGTTTGGGGAACAGACCGCTAAGTAGCACAGGGTTCAGTTGGGAAGCGCCTAGACCAGTGCTTCTCAACCTTCCCAATGCTGCAGCCTTTTAATACAGTTGTTCATGTGTGGTGACCCTCAACCGTAAAATTATCTTGATTGTTACTTCATAACTGTAATTTTGCTACTATTATGAATTGTAATGTAAATATCTATGATTTTTGACGGTCTTAGGCAACTCCTGTGGAAGGATCATTTGACCTTACAGGGGTCACAACCCATAGGTTGAGAACCACTGGCCTAGAGGGTTCTGTGGTGGGTCAGTGGCAAGTGGGCAGACTGGTCTTCAGTGTTCATTTGCTGGGATGGGTGAACGAACGGATGGATGGATGGATGGATGGATGGATGGATGGATGGATGGGAGTATTTGGTGCTGTATTGGGCTGTGAGCTCCTGGATGGAGGGGAATGAGGAAATCCTTGGCTTCTTTGGAGTTTAGCTACTTTGATGAAGGTCAGATAGAGACCAAGTTGTGAGTTCGATTGGTGTTTGCCCTGCCATTCACTTTGCCATTGAACTTTCTTTTTTTCTGGATGGCCATAAGCTTTAACTTATGAAGAAGAACCCATTGTAGGATCTAATGACCCAGACTCATACATCTCTGATCCAGAGACTGCTGTCTCCTCCCTGGGACAAACTCATGTATGTAAATATAACATTGACTGATAATCTTAGTCATTGTCCTGTTGGGCGGCATCTTCTAGCTGAGGGGATTTGCAAGTGATGCTGGGGTACAGGTGATCTTTGCTCCAAGCTGTGTCCAGGAGAACAGGGGCACACCAACCTCGGCCAGCTCCAAGAGACTTCCAGGGGCTCTTATTTGCATGCATTGGTGGGAGTAAAGCATTGCCCTGCAACATGGGGTGACGGTCAGCTTTGTCATCATCTAGAATCATTGAAGAGACTAGTCTCTGCGCATGTCTGTGGGGACAACACCTAGAGTACGTTTGGGTGTGGGTGGCACTGTCCTGTGAGCTGAGATCTGTATGAAAAGGAGAAAGTGAGCTGAGCCCCAGCATCCATCACTCTCGGCTTCCTGACTGCAGGTCAGTGTGACTGGCTGCCTTGTGCTTTTGTCACAGTGCCTTCCCCGCCCTGATGGGCTGCATCCCCAAACTGCCACCAATCCCTTTAAACCCAAATTTCCTTTACCAGATATCTTCTTACAGCAACTGGAAAGGTCCCCGATGGCATAGGCAGGGGGATAGTGAGTGTCCATAGGGCTTCCAGTAGAGCTTCAGCTCTGAGTGCCTACCACGTGCCAGGGCCTAAGCCAGCCAGAGGATGAAAGCTTGAGGCTTAGGAACCAAGAGTTCCTAAGTGGAGGATTATCACTGTATACCTTGACCAGAACTATCAAGAACAAACTGTCAGGCCTCTGAACTCAGTGTCCTGCTTTGACTGTTGACAGAGACTAGGGCCTGATTCTTTGACTTACGCCTTAGGTGCTGTGGAATATTAGCTGAAGATGTGTTACATTTGTTTAAGCTGTGCAACATTTGTTTAATGATGCAAAGTTGTGTTGCATTCTTTTACACTGCATTTGTTCAACTCTGTGAAGCTGTACTACTTTGCCTGTCTATAACACCTGATTGGTCTAATAAAGAGCGGACGGGCCAATAGCCAGGCAGGAGAAAGGATAGGAGGGGCTGGCAGGTAGAGAGAATAAAGAGGAGGAGAAATCTGGGAAGAAAAGATCAAGGAGCAAATAAAAGGAGAAAAGGAAGACTCCAGGGGCTAGACACCCAGCTACACAACAAGCCACAGAGTAAGAAGGAAAGGCTAATAGAAATAGAGGGAGGTAAAAAACCCAGAGGCAAAAGGTAGACGGGATAATTTAAGTTAAGAAAAGCTGGCTAGAAACAAGTCAAGCTAAGGTCAGACGTTCATAAGGAAGAAGTAAGTCTCTGTGTGTGCTTATTTGGGAGCTGGATGGCACCTCCCTCAAAGAGTGAAAGCAACAGCCTGCACTTGGGCTCTGAAGCCATCACTTGTGAGGTGAAATCAGAGGCAATGAACAGATAGGACTGATGTAATTTCATTTGGGAAGAGGTCACTGTCACGGTTTGTTCTAGAAATCATTTCTGCACTGCCCCTCTCAGTCCCCCTTTCTGACGATCAGGAAACCTAAGGTACAGGAGTGGAGCTTCAAAAAGTCTTTAATGCACAAATGATTTTTACATACAAGGACACATCAGAAAAGCAGAACAAGCGCCGTTTCAACATCAGTTACTGTCGCTGCTCAGTCTGCGACGTGTGCTGGGCTCGACACGCCAGGGCTCTTTCCAGAATGGCTGGAGGGAGATT
The DNA here is from genome assembly GCF_014885135.2 of Alexandromys fortis. Classification (NCBI taxonomy): domain Eukaryota; kingdom Metazoa; phylum Chordata; class Mammalia; order Rodentia; family Cricetidae; genus Alexandromys; species Alexandromys fortis. The sequence goes on along the minus strand of NW_026067909.1, from coordinate 1,207,660 downwards.
AGGATAAAAATTTAATCACCTAAATCTCCAGAGCTTGAGAGCTCTAATTATGTACTGGCATGTTGTCCCTCAGCGAACTGAAGGGTGTGCAGAAAGACCAAGGCCAAGAAGTAGTCACTGAAGGAGGGCCCTAGGGCCCCGGCACTTCCTGCCTACCTTAATGGCTACCTTAGGAGTCCTTTTACTGCAGTGGAGCCTTTGTTTTATGCCACTCAGGTTCCCCTTCCCTCTTCTTTGTGGCTCCTTTTGTTCCAAAACCTTGAGCTCCTTTGTGGTCCAGCTCTGGTACATTTTGTTATTTGTAAGGGATCACCTTTGGGACAAGCTACTGTCCATCCCCTTTCTAACATGGAGGGGCCTCTGCTGCTAGGATTCACTATGTTACTGAGATGAAAGGCCTTTCCATCCAGGTATAGAAGAAAAGGCAGGCCTGGATAGAGGAGACTGAGCATCCTTCACTGTTCTGGTACTCAGGCTCCATGCTAGGTGTCTTCATGCCCTTCCCGGCACCAGTGTGTTCAGAGGCTGCACCTCCCTGAAGCAACAAGGCAAGTCTACTCATTCAGCATTGCAAATTCCTTCAGTTTGAAATATTCACCAGCCAGTCAGTCCTCCTGGCCCAGACTGGAAGACTACCCTTGCTGTCAGAGCCTTGCTGGGCTTTGGTAGAGCACCCAAGGGCATTGTTTACAATGGACTCAGTAGAAGAAAGGGAGCCAGGTGGGAATCAGGCCAGGTCCATCAGATCTGTAGATGAAGGATGGGGGTGTCAGTTCCTGGACCGGGACTGGTAGGCTTCTTCTCATCCTTGGCCATCCAGAGGCTCAGAACAAGTTAAGGAACCACTGAGAAGTGAGGAGGCATGCCCTATAGTGATATGAATAAGTATGACCTCCATAGGCTCGTATATTTGAATACTTAGTCCTCAGAGAGTGGCACTATTCGAGAAGGATCAGAAAGTGCGGTCTTATTGGAGTAGGTGTGACCTTGTTGTCGGAAGTGTGTCACTGGAGGTAGGCTTCGAGGTTTCAAAAGCCCAAACCAGGCCCAGTGTTACTCTTCCCGCTGCTTGGAGATCCAGTTGCAGAACTCTCAGCTCCTCCTCCAACACCGTGCCGGCCTGCACACTGCCATATTTCCCACCTTGTCAATAATGGACTAAAGCTCTGAGACTGTAACCAGGGCCCAGATAAATGTTTTCTTTTATAAGAGTTGCCATGCCCATGGTGTCTCTTCACAGTGCCAGAACAGTGACTAAGATACCCTAATACTTGCTGCCACTTGGCAAATGATGTCCTGGCACTGTGGCTTAGCATAACATTGGGGCAGGTTCAAGTCCAGCTTCTTCCATCTCTTTCTTGGGTTTCCTCTAGACATGCCTGAACTCCATTTTCCAAGTGGCCTTCCTTAAGTAGAGTGGGAAGTTGTGCTGTGGGCAATGCAATTAGTACCAGCATGAGAGCCTACAGGAGGAAGGTAAGGAGGTTCATTTGGCTTATATCTCTGATCTCTGGTGTACACAGTCCATCATAGTGTGAAAGACAAGGTGGCAGGGGGCAAAGCCTAGAGACAGGGCTGGGACAGCAGGTCGCACTGCACCACAGTTAGAAAGCAGAGAGTGAACAGGAAGTGGGGCCAGGATATAGTCTCAAGTGACCTACTTCTGACTTCTTCAAGGCTCTGCCTCCCAAAGTTTCCACAACCTTCCCAAATAGCACCACCAGCAGGGACCCAACTGTTCAGACACATGAACCTTTGGGGACATTTCATATGAGGGAGCCCACAGCAGACCAAAGTACGGGTACCACCAAAGTCCAACTTGGTGAACTCTTGAGTAAGTATTATTGGGGTTACTTGCAGGAGCAGAAATGACCCAAAGGCAATACTAAAGCCTACCCAAGCATGGGTGTCAGCTCATAAAAGCTGGGAACCTGGAGCACACTGCACAGCCTGCAGGCAGCTTAACAGGTTGGAGAGTGTCCTTTCCAGGTAGCTCAGTTGGCCTAAGCCTCTTCTAGGCAGTTCAGTTGGTCTCTGATGCTCCTTTTTGCAGCTTGGCTCCTCTGAGAATGACTCTCTGCATTACTGCTTACTCTTGGGGAGGAAGGGACCTAATAAGTTCAGTCAGTTTCAGGGACTTCCTGAGTCATTTAAGTCATTACCTGTCTTCAGGAGCTTCCCTGCGGGATGAAATGTTTCAGTCTCAGAAGAAACTGCCGTATGGCAACATTCAAAACACAATAATGCGCTGAAAATAAATTTCCACAGCAGCTCAGCCCTGGAGCACAGCAGGTGCTCCCTCCAAGCTTGTCATTTCAAGTCCTTGTCCAGTTCCTCGCTGTATTTGGAAAAAATCACTCCCTGAAGCTAAGTGGGGCCTTAGCTGGAGTCACCCAGACTTTCCCTTGGCTTCCTGAATTATTGTCCATTGAGAATGAGCTACTTGCTGCTCTGGTGCATCTGAGCGGAGCTCCCCAAGTCCTGCCTGGAGTACCAAGAACCTCTCCCTCTAGCACAGTGGCCCAGGATCCTTTCCAGCCTGGGTGTTTATTTCTTGTAACATGAAGCGATGATTGAATTCTCACTTGTGAGATCACTCAGGAAACATATTTCAGCACCTACCAATTTCCATATAGATAAAAAAAAAAAAAAAAGGAAGAGAGAACGAAAACAACCACAGCCCGATCTTCACAAACCAGGCATTCGAAACCCGTTCGGAGAGATGGATTGCTCTGTTAGGCCACTAAGAGCTTTTCTTGACTTGTCAACATTTTATCCCCCCACAAACATTCCTGCCTATAAATTATTCATTACCCAGTTAGTAGTAAAAAAAAAAAAAGATGCCTGGGGCTGAGGCACTTTCTTAATCTTCCCTCTGCTTTTCAGACAGAGCTGTTTTATTTTGTTTTCCTGCTCATGTAGGGACAGCTGGAAGCCTCAGGAATTTGGGGCTGTAGTGGCCTGAGGAGGTGGCGTCAAGCTAGGCAAGAAGTATCAGTTGTAGTGTGGAGGGATTCTGGTGTTATCAAGTATGTAGATACTAGAAATGGATGTGTCTGGGACCTTTGCCCTTCTTCTGGCTGGAATACCAAGGCTTTCCTGGGGAACTGAAAGAATCCTTTATGGAGGTCTGGACCAAGTCTAGAAGAAGCATAGCTGGTTATATCTCAGCCTCCCCCAGCCCACCCATTTCCAGCCTGCCCTGTACTTCCCAAGCTAGGACCCTGCCTTGGGAGAGGGACCCACTTTTCTTTCTCTTTTTTTGTCCTGAACACCCTGGGCCTTGCTATGCTAAGACCTTTGTACTTTTCTTGGGTACCTGGAAACCAACCTTCTCCTGTAGTTTGGGTTCATGGGCTCTGCTGTATCTCTGCCCTGTGGGTGGTGATAGAGGCAGGTGGGGATATATAGGTTCAGAGTTTAGGAGCTGTATTAGCTTCTTGTGACAGCTAGAACAGGGTACCACAAACTAGGTAGCTTCGTATCACAGGAGTTCAGGAGGTCAGAAGTCTGAGGCCAAGCTGTAGAGTGACATATTGTATCCCAGACACCGGCAAGGATGCTTCTTTTGCCTTTTAGAGGTCCAGGCTGGCTGATGGCCCCTAGTTTACTGCTGTGACATAACCTCCACAAACATACAGTTACCCCCGCATGTTTCTATGTTCAAGTACCTCTTTTTTGGTACATATTTATATGAAGGTCTGAGTGTATATGTACATGTATGTTGTCTATGTATATGTATATGTGTTTGTGTGTGTATGTATATATAGATCTGGGTGCACATGTGTGTGCATGTGTGTGTGTGTATCAGATGTCAACTTCATGTGTCGTCCTCAGATGCCATCAGCCTTGTTTGTTTGTTCATTTAGTGAGGCAGGGAGCTTGGCCCGGAGCTTGCTGATTCAGCTAGGCTGGCTGTCCAGCAAGCCCCAGGCATCTGCCTGTGTCTGCATCCCCAGTGCTGAAGTTACAAGTGCTTGCTGCTGCTTCTGGTTTCTTCACATGGCCCCCGTGCTTGTGTGGCAGGAATTTTATGGACTGAGCTATCTCCCTAGCCCTGAGTCCTTCCTCATAGGGTCACAGCTTTCTTGGTCTTTGCAGCTCAACTTTACTACTTGCGTATGCAATGGCCCCTTGTAAGCTCCCAGTGGGCGAGACTTCAACATATTTTGGGAGGACATGTTCCAACCCACCTAGGGGTCCGAGGAAGAAGTGATGGTCCAGAGGCTGTCAGAAGCAAGTTACTCATGCCCTGTGGAGGTGCTAAGAACCCATCCTTCCAGCCCAAGGAAGGAAGGAAGAAAATGGAGTAAGCTGTGGTGATTACCCCTCCATGGACTTGGGGCCTTCTGGACAGAGTGTGAACCTTGTTCCTGTGCCCTGCTCTGATTTACCTGCCTCTGTGGTAAACGTGGCTCCTTGTTGGGCCCTTACGGCCTCCGAGTGTCTCAGGTCGACCTACTGCTGGCTAAGTGGCCTGCTGTTCTGGTCTCATGAGAGTCAGGCATGGAGAGAAATGAATGGAACTGTTTGCTTGCTTTAGCCGGGACACGGGGCTATTCTACTGACTCCACCCCCAACTAGAGAAACAGGATTAATGAGGCTATCTTAAAATATTCATATTAGAAATTAAAACCGACAGAGGGAAATGTCCCAGAGTTTGGCTTTCAAAGAACATTCCTGGCTGTTGGATTATAAACACTAGCGGCCAGACGCATGACATCAAGGCCAGCCTGGGATCCATCACTGTCTCCCAGCTCAGCTTCTGCTGCAGTGTGTTGGGTCCTGCTTCCCAGAGAGCAGATTGAAGAGGCAGGGTCCTGATGGTCCTTGTCCACTCTGGTTGGCGGTAGCTATCACTTTCTGGGTCATTCACCTTGTGTTCAACTTAAGTTTGTTTTGTCAGTAGTCTGGACATCCTGGGTTCCTCCTGACCAAGACTCCCCCCCAACTCCCACCATGGAAGCCTACGTGTCTGGAATAATAGGAGTGGAGGGAGAGAAGGGCAGAGGACAGCTGAGAAAGGAAGTTGGTGCCATGCACGCTCATGTATGACGGTATCGCGTTTATTAGTCAGGGTTCCCAAGAGGGACAGAACAACTAGAATTAACGTGGATGCAAAAGGGATTAGCTTACATGAGATGGTCTATGCAGTCCATCAATGGTTGTTTTACATCATAGAGATTGAAAACCTGGTAGTAACTCAGTTCATTCACCGGATCCCTCAGCAGCTCCATTCTGGCATGGAAGACCCAGAGATCCTGGAGAACCACTGGCCTTCTGTCCATGGTGAAAGCCCAAAGCTGAGTTCTAATATTAGTGGGGGAATTTGGCAGCATCAATGTAGGTGAACTCGCCAGCAAGAGTGAATGCGAGCAGGCAAAAAGCAAAATGCTTTTTTCTTCCGTCTCCTTTATATGGACATCACACTTAGGCTAAGTCTCCCCAGTTTAAATAATCCAACCAAGGAAAAATCATTTTCTGGAGTGCCTCTTGGTGGATTCCAGACCCAGTCTGTCTACTGCACAGAAGAAACTGGGAGTTAGAGAGACCAAGTACCCTGTGTACAGGTCGGTAATAAATGACATTGCTAAACAGGTTCAAGCGTCCTCTTGAACATCACAGTGGGGTGAGCGGTGGCCAGTTAGAAGGGTCTGGGGGAACTAGGGTGTCTTCCCAGCTGAGCACTGCAGGAAGATGAGTGAGGACCACAGCTGGGGGTGGACCACAGAAACCAGAGCCACCATTGTATACTGTGATGCCAGACAGGAGTGACTCAGGGCAGAGATTCAGCGAGGCCTTTAACGGGGGAGGTTTGTTCTTCTGGGATCATTCAGGGGGAATTTTATTTTCTTCCCCATTAAAAGGCGTGGGGGTAAAGTCAGAGGAAGTTTTTAGAATACAGACTTTGAACAATTCCTGATAAATGTTTTCTAGAAATCTGAACCGCTCCAAAGAGACTCAGGGTTGGTGTCATTTAGTTTTGTTTTTATTGTCTCAAGACAGAGCTCCCTGAAATACTGTTGCAAAAAAAAAAAAAAATACATAGGCCATTTATTTCGGTATTATTATTTTTTATCACCAGCCTTGTTGAGATACTTGGCCTGGATCTCATTTTGTAGCCCCTGGCCTCGGGTATATGCTCATTCCAGGGTACATTAATTCAGAGTTTTTAGTGTGTGCAGAGCTGTGCACCCATCAGGGACCATCTTTTAACTATCTTCATAATTTCTGAGGATGCAGCCTCGGGCATGAGGGCCACCACTCAGGACAATGACTTCTGCATGCTTTCTGCCTGTGTCATCTGGAACTCTCTCTTCAGCTACCCTCCTCCAGGTAGCCTTTGGGCAGTCTGGCACTTGCTATATAGACTAGTCTCTGCCCTTACCGTTGCAGTATGCTTCCTGCCTCTGCCTCCCAAGCTCAGGAGCTGCAGGTGTGTGCCCTGATGCCTGGCTTGGCCGGCTTTCTTCACTAGACAAGTGTCATTCAGGTAGTTTCTGGAGACAGTTTGCTAGCTTTGCTTCTTTACTGGGCAGCTCTTCGAACAACTCATGCTGCTGTCCCAGAGGAGGAGGCACCGCTTTCTCTCTTACTAGCCAAAATGTCTTTTCTTACGATTTTGCCTGCTAACAGCCTTGGCAGACCACAGTGTGTGTAACAAGTAATAGTGTAATGTTCTGCTGTATTTGCATAGTCTATCTCTTAAACCCAGTAGAGTAATATTTTAGTTTTCAAATAGATCATCTATATATCTATATGTATGCATATATGTAGTAACATGTGTGTCTACTTGTCCTCTATCAATATTTCTACTTATCTATTATTTATTATATGTTTATCTTTTCATCTGTCAATTATCTATGTATCTATCACCTATCTATCAGTTATTTATCATCAACCAATCAATATCTATCTATCTATCTATCTATCTATCTATCTATCTATCTATCTGTGATCTATTACCATCTATCTACTTGCCTATCTTTCTTTCCTTCCTTCTTTCCAACTTAAGACTTTTTAGTATTCTAACCTGTTATTTGTTGTAACTTATGGCGTGGGGAATAGTTTACACAGTTTCTGTTCTTCGAAAGTACTTGGTGTGCATGTGTGTAACCATATATGTGCAGGGACGTGCCTGTGTTTAGTGTCTTGTATTGCTTGTGCAATCCTGTGTGTAGAGGCCAGAAGTCATCCTTGTGTGTCTTTCCTTTGGAGGTGTCCACTTGGTTTGTTGAGACACAGTCTTTCATGGCCAGAGATTCACCAAGTAGGCTAAGCTGGCCAGTGAGCCCCAGTGATCTGCCCATCTCTGCCCTCCCAGTGCTGAGATTACAAGTGTGGATCATTACATCAGCTTTAATATGGGTGATGGAGAAATCAGGTCTTCGTGTTTGCCTGATGTGGTGGTTTGAGCAAGAATGGTCCCCATAGACTCATTGATTTGAATGCTTGGTCACCAGGGAAGTGACTATTTGAAAGGGTTAGGGGGTGTGGCTTGTTGGAGGAAATGTGTCACTGGGGGGGGGGGAGCTTTGAGTTTTTCTAAAGCCCATACCAGGCCCGGTGGTTTTCTCTTCCTGCTGCCTGAAGATCTGGATGTAGAACGCTCAGCTACCACGTCTGCCTGTGCGCTGCCATGCTCCCCACCTCGAGGATAATGGACTATCCTCTGAAACTGAAAGCAAGCCTCAAGTAAATGTTCTCTTTCATAAGAGTTGCCATGGTCATGGTGTCTCTTCACAGCAATAGAACACGGACTAAGGCGCCTGGCAGGCACTTTCCTACTGACATCGTTTCCCCAAACCCTTGCTCTTTGTGATTTATAGAAATCATTTTGGACAAGTAAGCTATAGGAAGTGAGTGAGGCCCCAAGATAGTCAAGTTCCGTGTGAACGTGTGATGTTTGGCATGAGCAGAATGTGTAAAGTTTGACACGAGTGGGCCATGTCAAGGACCAAGACCTTGGACACATGGGAAGTTGGCAAAGCCTTCCTCCGGTCCAAGAACAAGTGTTTATAAACGATTGACACGTGTGTACAAAAACCAGCATCAGCAGCTTCCTCTTCCAGATGTTTACAGCCTGCGCCTGCTCCATATCGAGACCTCTCCTAGGAGACTAATTTTCCCGCCCTGTGCTATACTAAATGACATGCCGAGATTCCTCATTGGGGCCACTTCATCAGGGTGCACACATCCCACCTGACCCCAGCTTTTCTATGTGTGCCTGTCCTTCTTTATTCCTGTGCCACCCCAGTCAGCTTTCCAGGACCAAATTATTTTTAAGAACCCAGGTCTGTTCTTTGCTACCAGAACACAAAACCCAGCGGGAACCAATGAATTAAGTTTTGCTATATTGCACCGACCCTTGAGGCCCACAGTAGGTAGTACTCTAGCAGGCAGACAGGGTCAAAGAACAGAGCAGGTTTGCAAGGTAAATCTGAGGATGATGCTAGTTCTCTCTTGGTAATGTCGGGGAAGACCCTGCTTCCTCCATCCTTAGAAACCTAGGCAAATAACACAAAATATAGGTTCGTAAAACTTTCAGGGACTGAGGCGATGGCTCGGAGAGTAAGAGTGCTTGCTGTTTGAACATGAGAATATGAGTTCAAATCCCCCAAATCCACATAAAAAGCTGGGTGTGGTCCCAGGCCTGGGGGTTGGGGAAGACAGGATGATTGCTGGGGCTTTATGGCTGCCAGCCTAGCTAGCTCCAGGTTCAGAGAGACCCAGTCCCAAGATAATAAGGCGGAGAGCGAGAACGGGATGTTTGACTCTTTTCTGGCACATAAGTGCACATGAGACAAACACCTATGTACACACATGCACTATACATGCTTACACATGCACACGCACAATTAAAAATTTGGAAATGCAAGACAAAAGCCCCCAAATAATTGGCTTAGAAAGGATCCCGGAGATTTTCCAGTTTGACTTCCTTTTTTAATACTTTGAGGAAGACGACTCACCCAAGGCACAAAGCTGGCTGCAGAGTCAATCCAGTAACTAAATTTGGTTCCACTGGGATTCTGGAAGGGTTTTGCTCTGCATTCAATATGTTATACTTTGTTTTAGCTTCAGTGTTGTCATCTCCGAGACAGTTGGTGGCTTTGGGATGCATCAAAGGTTGTTTTGTTTTTAATTGGAAACAACGGTCTTTCATATCTATTTTTAAGTACTTTGAAATTTGCAGCGCATTTTACAGTTTGCAGAGCACATTAAAGTTTGCAGGATACTTTACCCTTGTCTCCAATTTGCTCTTCAGGCAAATGCTGGTGAAGGCAGTTGAGTGGCTTGAGAGACAGGCAACCATTAATTTATGTTGAGTTTTCTGTCCCCGAGACCATGAGCCCCTTTGCAGAGTCTGTGTGTGGGGGTCTTTTCCTATGTGGACTCAGAACCAATGCATGTTCAGATCCTTTTATTTCTCTAATGGTCCCTTTGGGGTGAAGCTAGAGTCTCCTGCAGACGGTCCCTTCCTCTGCTGGGCCTGTGTGCTGGACAGCAGGCAGGGAGTCTCTACCACAGTGAGAAGTCTAGACAGTTCCTGTTTTTAATGCCCACCATCCTGCACCCCTGAGAGAAGAGGACTGGGTGTGTGCTAGGGCAGACTTCTCCTGGCCTCTGGCACAGCCATAGTTCAGGCCCCTGGCTGCTGTCCCCACATGGTAATTACCTGAGGGATTTGTAAGCTTTGTGTCTCCATGTAAACTAATGACCTCAAAGCAGAGTGTCTGGACTGGAGGACAGCTGTGTGACAAGACACACTGTTTTATGGCTCAAGGGATTGAGTGGCTTCCAGAGGGGACTCTTTCACACTATTGTCAAGGATAGGGCTGGTGGGTCAGTGTCTATCCTCGGCTAGCAGCTTCTTCGTCAGGCTGACAGGAAGCTCCTATTCCTCATTTTAGAGCTATGCTGGGTTTGGGGACAGATGATTGCTAAGTGCCCATATTATTGGAGTTTATGGACCTTTTGTTCCTGGACACTCACTACTTTAGGAACTAATTTATGAGTTAATCACAGTTGTTGGAGTTCTCGGCACCAGCATCTTCCTGTTGAAGTGGATGACACCTTTTCTGCCCACTGTCTGGCATCTCCCTCAGCAATGACACCTTTCTGTTGGTTTGTTGTGTGCATGCGCCACCCCTCTCTCTTCAGGTCTGAATTGAGCAGCTCTCACAAGAGCCTGAGGGCTCGTACCTCCTCTCAGGCCTGACATCCTGCCCTCCCCCTGTCCTTCAGCTTTTCCTGTGAGTGGAGGCAGGGAAGCATAACAGGAGCCTGCCTCAAAAAATTGTCTGTCTGTCTGTCTGTCTGTCTGCCTATCTACCTACCTACCTATCATTTCTCTCCCCCTCTCCTCTCCTCCTCCTTTTCCTTTTCCTCTCTCTCTCTCTCTCTCTCTCTCTCTCTCTCTCTCTCTCTCTCTCTCTCTCTCTCTCTCTCTCTCTCTCTCTCTCTCTGTTTATGGGTACACACATGACATACTACTATACATATGGGAGCCAGAGGACAACCTGTGAAGCAAGTTCTCTCTTATTAGCTCAGACTGTCAGGCTCGACAGCAAGTACCTTTATCTGCTGAGCCATCTTGTCAGCCCCACAGTAGTTTTCTAGGGCTTTAAAGAATTGACATCATCCAGGTGTGGTGGTGCACACCTTTAATCACAACACTTGGTAGAGACAGGTGGGTTTCAGTGAGTTTGAGGCCAGCCTGGTCTACATAATGAGTTACAGGATAGAGCTACATAGTGAGACACTATTTTGAAAAACAACAACAACAACAACAAAAGGGAAACAAACAAAAATGAATTGAAATTAAGTCCTGGATTTGACCCTTACCTCCAGGTCACCCAGTTGCCTCATCCTGCACACTTACTCCCCAATCTGTAAAATGGGTGTCCAATCACCTTTAGGGAAAGTTCCGGGCTCTAACATACCTAAGGAGGCTTCTGGGGAGCGCTTGCCTGAGCCTTGGCCTCTCTGCCCACTTCCTGTGAGGTCTTTGGGCCCTGAGGATGTCAGAAGTCCTTTACCAACAGGGACTCACATGCCATTCTTACCTAAGAGACTGCCTGACAGGTTGCCCGGAGCTCAAGTGTGCGGGGCTGGCCCGTTAGAATGTCTCTCAGATGGCTGGCCAGGTTCTCGCTTTCCCGGCCACATGTGTGGTGAGGAATTGTGTGAGTGTCTCAAGACTCATGCATCCTTCTGAAGGCCAGGCCTTGCTGTCCCTTGATTCACAGCCTGATTCACAGGGTGACTCTTTGTCCTCCTCCTGCTGAGCTCTGAGCCACCGGGACAACACTTGCTGTCACCCCGAGTGCTGACTGTGTATGTGTGTGTGAACATGAGTCTATTATATACTGTTGATATGAACAGCCCTTTGGCCATTTCTTCTGTGAATGGGTTGTGACAGACTTGCAAGGTATCACATGGCTGGAGAGTGGTCGCCTTCCTGGGCAGTTGCGCCAACAGTGGGGTTTGTGGGGGTGTTTGCATTGCTATGCTTTGAATAACAAGGCTGCGGAAAGGCTACGGAGTGCAGGGGAGACTAGGAAGCCTGTGTGTCCGTCCCACAAGAACTACAGTATTCTAATTGTACCCCAGTTTTGTGCTCTGACTGAAACTCAGGGCCTTCATGGTCATTCAGAGGGAGGCCACAGTGCATAAGGTGTGTAGTAGCTGAGGCAGACCAAAGGAGACTTTTGGAAGTTCATGGAGAGCTGAGGACAGGGACTAAGGGGGCTTACGATGGGAGCCAGGAGCAGGCTGGGCAGTTATGAGAGAAAGTTGGGCAGTAAGGAAGCGCTGACTATTAACACTCCCAGTGGCCTCCCACAGCCTCTTGTTCTGAAACACCCACCAGAGGGTTAGACCCTTAAAAGCTGGCTGGTTTTTTACTGAGAAGTTGGGTCTCTCTCTATTAACCTGTTCTCCCCGCAGTTCTGTCCACATGGCTTTGAGGGAGATACCCCGGGCATTGATTTACGATAAGGAAGGTGCTCTTTATGACATGGGAGAAAGTTCTAGAACAGTCTGTTAGGAGTATCTTTCTTTTGGTGTTTGCATACTTGGCCTCTTGGTGGGTTCCTCAAGACAACAGACAGCAGGGTTTTTACTTACTTGTTTTTTTAACAGAGGAGAAAGTGTTGACTGTTCTAAGAATATGTTCTGCTTTATTTCTCCTGTCAGAAGAGTTTGTTCCTGGCAGGTTTATTTGTCTGGGAGCTGACTATTGTTTGAGGTCCAGCCACTGTTGAGTCTGGACAGTTCCTTAGAGATTTCCTGCTGTCTTGTGAGCCTAATCTTCAGCTCTGGCAAAGTGGGCTCAAACTCTAAGCACAGCCATTACCTCCACGCAGGCCACAGTCATCAAGTTTCAGAGCTGGTACAGAAACAGTGTTAAATACCAAGCAGCCACAGGCAGGTGGATGTCAGTCCCAAGGATTTTCTCATTCCTTGCTGGATGCTCATGGCCTATGTTGGGGGGGGGAGGAACCTGTCCCCAGGGGAAAGAGTGAAGTCAAGGTAGACATGTCTCTGGCATTTTCTCCCTTCTGCCAGTTCCAATATTCCACTCTAAGCCACATCCTCACCCCATCCATACTCTGCCTACACAACATTGGTGGGGAGAGCCTTGGGCCTAGGGTACAGGTTCAGAGGTTTAGTCCGTCATTGTCATGGCAGGAAGCCCGGCATCATGCAGGCTGACATGGTGCTGGAGAAGGAGCTGAGAGTTCTACATCTGGATCTGTAGGCAGCGGGCAGAGAGCAAGACACTGGGCCTGGCTTGAGCATTTGAAACCTCAAAGCCCCCCCCCCCCATGGCACACTTCCTCCAACAAGGCCACGCCTCCTAATAGTGCCACTCCCTGTGAGACTATGATTTTCATTCAAACCACCACAGCACCAAGACACGGTACCTAAGACACCACACTCGGTCATAGCACCTAAGACACAGCACTCCATCACAAGGGACTCCTATCCTGCCCCTCCGTCCATTCCTATCCTGCCCCTACGTCCATGCCACTCCTTTACGCCTATGATGGCAGACCTCTGTCAAACCTTAAAACAACCCAATCCAGCTGAACACGGAGGGATCCGGTAGTCAGTTCTCCTTGGATAATTAATATTTCTCGCCGGCTAATACGTAGATGACTTGGTCCCAGCTGCTGATCCTATTTTTGGAAGATGTGAAAATCTGAGGAGCTAGGGTCTAACTGGTGCGAAGGGGGTCACTCAGGGCAGGCTCTGGAAGGATATGCCTAATTCTTGGGTTCATATCCACTCCCAAATCTGTTCTTTCCTCCCTCGCCCCAGCCCAATGCATACAAGGTGGAAGTCTCAGCCACATGTTCTTACTAACATACTGTTTTTTCCAAGTGCATGGGGCCAAGTAACCATGGCCCAACTACACTCTTTCTTTCTGAAGTGGTCATGCCGGGTCTTATTGCAGCAATAAGAAAGGCGAATACAACCCTAAACACTCACTTAAACAAATGGAGGACATTGCCATCGATACAGTGCAATGACACATTTGCATCATAGGCCACTGAAGTCATGGTGCACGAGGCATTGATGCTTCAAGGTGCTCACTGAGGTGCCCTGTGTCACAGCTCTTCAAGTGAGGTTCATGGGGGCTCTTCCTTCCCAGTTCCTGGGAAGGTGGGATGAGGAGGTCTGGTCTTTCCCAGACCAGGAACATCAAACCACAGAAAACCTTGGTTTACTCAGTATTATACAAAAGTAGTATTATCCTTAAGATTGTGTATCTTCTCCTAGGACTACCAAAATGAATTACCCCCAGATTGGTTGTTTAAAACAATAGAAGATTATTTTCTCCTGATCAGAAATCTGGAAGCCCAGCCAGGCAGGCAGTGGTGGCACATATCTATACTTCTAGCACTGGGGAGGCAGAGGCAAGTGGATCTCTGTGAGTTTGAGGCCAGCCTGGTCGACATAGTGAGTTCCAGGACAGCCAGGGCTACACAGTGAAACCCTGTCTTGAAAACTAAAAAGAAGAAGAAAAAGAAAAAAATCTAAAAGCTCAAAGTCTAGGTATCAGCTGGTCCCTCTCCCTTTGGGGACCTAGGAGGTGGGGTGTCATTCCTGCCTCTCCCAGCTGCTGGTGCTTGCTACAAGTCTCTGATTTGCTTGGCTTATGGCTGCATCCGTCTTCCCATTGCTTTCTCTACTATGCATGTCTTCTGTCTTAAACTGACTGATTGATTATTTTGTGTGTGCCATAGTTTGTGTGTGATCAGAGGGCAGCTCTGTGGAGCTGGTTCTTTCCACTTGCATGTGGGTTGTGGGGTTTGGTTGCAGGTTGTCAGGCTTGTACAGGATGAGGATGGGTTTTTCTCATTGACCCGCCAACCCTTCTTTTTTGTCTTTCATGAAGGCCTCTGTGCCTGGATTTAGGTTCTACCCTAGCCCAGGATGATCTCGTCTCAAAATCCTTAAATAACAACCAGGCAGGAACACATCGTCCTTGCCCAGCACGCCTTTGATCCCAGCACTGCCAGGCAGAGGCAGACAGATCTCTGTGGGCTCAAGGCCATCCTGGTCTACAAGAGCTAGTTCCAGGACAGGCTTTAAAACTACAGCAAAACCCTGTCTCGAAAAACAAAACAAATCAAAACAAATCCTTAAATGACAATGACAAAGATCTCTTTTGCCTAACGAGATCCCACTCATAGGTTCTGCAATGTGGACATGCCTTGTTTAGGGGACAGAGTCACTAGCAACCAGCTGTGTTGTGAGAGATCAAGGTGTCCGAGGAACCTGTGAGCCATCCCCAGGCCTAGTGTCAGGAACCTATTCTGCTATGGAGATTTTACCTCCATAGCATGCTCTTGAGGGATCCTAGCTCTGCCGCTCTGTGTAGCTTCAGACAAGCTGCCACACAGCTCCCAGCCTTACTCTGCTCAACTGGGAAGTAGCAACTTTGAGGTGGAGCGAGATGGGGGTGGGGTGCCGTGAGGCCCTGAGTGAAGGGACCTGCCTGTTGGTCCCTTCTCCACCATGTTCCACTATGAGACCAAGGCACATTAGTGGAGGGGACTTGCCAGTGCCCATGGAGAACAAGTGCTGGGAAGCATTGTCACCTCCTCTCGGGCAGATGAGGGAACTGGCCATAAGCCCAGGCTGGCCAGCATGTGGACTCTGGATGGAGCAAGCCAAGCAGCCTCCCAAGAGCCAGAGGGCAAGGCATGCAAGGTAGTGCCCAGGCGGGCGACCGTTGTTGCTTAAGTCACTCACTTATTGAATAACTGTGATGGTGAGCAGCCAAGTGACAGACTCTTAACCTCAGGCTCTACCTGGGTGATGAAGGCCCTGTCTCTACTCCAGGGGCCCATGGACACATCGGTGGAGCAGGCCTGCCATGTTAACTGAAATTTGAGAGTCGAGTGGGAAGTTGGTCAAGGGAAGGAATACAGAACTACGGGAGGCTTCACAGAAGCTGGAGCCTATCTCCTAGGTCACGATGGATGAGCAGGAGTTCATCAAGCATAGGACAGCTACATCCATCATTGCCCCCGCGTTTAAAGACACTTCATTCACAAGCGTTTACCATTTCACAGTTTCCATGTGACTGATCAGGAATTTGGGATCAGATCACCTAAGGGGGGCAGGTTTGCCTTACAGTTTCCCACTAGATTCATAGGAGTGGCCTTGACCTTCACCGGCCTCAAGATGTCACCAGGAAGGTTTTTTAGTCCCTCTATAAAGTCTACTGATTAAATCAATGGCCTCCAGTCTCCGAGGACAGCTCACTTAGTTAAGTCTTTGCCTCACAAGCACAAAGACTGGAGTTTATTTCATTTGTTTATCGGTTTGCTTGCTTGTTTATTGTTTTTTGAGACAGGGTTCCTCTGTGTAGTCTTGGCTGTCCTGAAACTCACTCTGTAGAACAGGCTAGGCTTGAACTCAGAGATCCACCTGCCTCTGCCTCCTGGGTGCTGGGATTAAAAGCTCATGCCACCACCGCCCAGTGTGAATTTAAACCCTAGAAGCCCTATAAAATGGTTGGGTTTGGTGTCAGATGCTTGTTAATCCCAGATGTTAGAGGCAGATGGATTCCAGTGGATCCACAGGGCTTGGCGATTAGCCAGCCTAGCCTAGTTGGTGAGCTCCAGGCCAGTGAGAGGCCCCTGTCTCAAAGGAGGTGGACGGCATTAGTAAAGAAAGTTCAAGGTTGTTCTCTGGCCTCTATACACCTGAGCAACCATATACCCCACCCACATAACTAATTCACAATAACGATCACCAACTAACTAGTGATGGTCCAGGAGATGGCAAGATGGAAGCCAGAGCCTTCTTAGAACCTAATGCATCCCTTTCTATCACACAGCCCTTCTGATGTGTTCTGAAGTGAGTCACAGGGCCCACCCATCCTTCGGGGCCTGAATTTTGGGAAGCAAGGATCATGAATGGGGGAAGGTTCAGTATCTGTTGACCTCATAGAACACTGGGGTGTCTGTAGAAAGCAGCCACATTGAACTCGGGTACCTGGTTCTCACCAAAGGGCTAGAAGAAGGCTGTAATGAGGACTAAGAGAACTGATCGTCAGGAGAGTGACCACTGCTGGAGAAATATAGGCCTTTCCTCATGACAAATGACTCTAGGGTCCCGCACTGAGGCTTTTGTTAGCAGACACAGCTCATGTTTACACTCCCATAGTTCTCCTGGAGGAAGATTCTGCTTCAGGCTCTACTTTATGGGTAAAGAAGCTGAGGCCTGAGGGCATTGGCCAGGAGGTAGAGTGAGTTTCCAGTTTCCACAGCCATGTCCCACAGTCCCTCAGTCCAAGACCACATGTGGACCTAGAATCACAAGCAGGTGCTTCTGGAAGTCTTTGGGAGGTTTGGGGTCATCTCCACCCAGTGCCTTTTGAGTCCAACAGTGCAGAAGCCAGGCAGCTCCAAGGTCATCCCCAGGTCAACAGTGCTGAGATTTGTCTGTTGTTGTGTATATGTGTGTGTGTGTGTGTCTGTATTTTTTTCTCCATCAGAGAAAGGTTATGACACTTCTTCAGGGTCACCAGGATGAGGAGTGTACACTCTGTGTCAGCAAACACAGGAAGGTGTCCTGCTTGGCCAAGGACATCCTGTTTGGCCCAGATCCACCCTACAGTCCTGGTCCTGCAGAGGAGACAACATCCTGGGTATTAACCTTAGGCCTTCATGTATGTTTGGCTTGGGTCAGGGGTTCTATGCTGGTCCATGAGGCATCAGCCTTGTTGTTTATGCGGCCCCGAGTTCAGCCTGCGCTTCCCTCAGAAGCCCATGCGCTCCCAGATCCATCCATCTTGTACTCAGTGAAGCCACAGAGAGGGAGGCTGGGCAGTTTGAGCAGGAAGTGCACAGCTGGACCATGTGTGTCATTTGTCTCATGAGCACTGATTTCTGCACTCCAAGTGCTTACCTGGGATGATGTGAACAGGGAAGATGGGTTCCTTGGGGAATGGGCAGGGTGCTGGGAGCTTAGGTCCACCATCCTCCTGGATGAGTGGCGGTCAGTGTCCAGGTGCTTAGCAACTAGGCTTGTTACCAAGCCTGATTCCAGGTGGACAAAGGCAGGGTACCTAACGTCCTCAAGCCTCGGTTTTCTTAGCTGTGAAATGGGTGTAATTAATTGTTCCTTCTTTCTCAGAGTCAGGTTGAAGGTTGGTATGGATCTGCAGGTCAAGGGCTTTAGGGCAGAAATGACACAGAAGTGTTTGTATAATGAATGGAGTGACCGCCATTAATGCCCTTTAAGGTTTTTAGCCACACAGACAATGAGACAGATGATTCTGGCTCTCAGTGTGGCTGTGAAAAGAGCCCCTCTGGGTCTCAGCACAACAGAGGAAACCGCCACTGGCTCTATCTTACTGTGCAGCCTTAAACTAGTCCCTTCCTTCTCAGTTTCCCCTCTTGCAAAATGGTTAGATTGTCCTGCATATGGCACCAGTCCTCGCCAGCGCAGCCTTCTCTGGAGCTGTGACTGCAGGAAGTTCTGGAACCCTGAAGTGGCCTGGGCACTAGATGGTCAGAGTGCAAGGGGACATATTGTCAGGATAATAGAGGGACAGGCTGACGGGGTACTGGGAGGACATGGCAGTGTACTCTGGGGACATTCTGGCTGGGGCTCGAAGAAGGTTATCAAGATGCCTGGTGGATAGTGGTGGATATATTGCCTGGTGATTGGAGGACATTGGGCTGCCTCTTAAGGGTATGTGACTGACAGCTGGGAACAGTGTGGCTGGCCTATTCTTCTCTGGTTTTACCAACCCACAGTGGTTTTAGACCCAGGGAGCTTCTTCCCCCTGTTTTTCCATCTCTGTCTCTGTAAGATGGTGTGGGGCTATCCCTTAAGCTTTCTATTTTCCTTTTACAATCGCAGTTGTCCCTGGGCAGAAATGTTGGAGTCAGCTTCTCTCACTGAGGATAACAAGGCAGAGACACCAAAAGACCCCAAGTACTGACACCTTGTCCCCAAGTGCCCTGTCTCCTTCCACTCCTTCAAAGGGAACAATAACAGAGCCCTTTGGAGAGAGTGATCCAGCAGAGAGCTGGCCCCGAGGCCTGCAGTCTCTAGCCTGTCAGAACCCCCAGTTGCCTGGGCAGCACATGGTGGGGGGGGGGTTGCTGACGGATTGGGGGGTGCGGGCGCCGTCTCCACCCAACCAGTATGCTGTGGCTGCATATTTACTTTCCAAGTTCGGCCTCATGGTAAACAGGACACACCAGATTTCTTTCCATCTGCTGTCCTACTCTCTGGCCAGATGTTTTCCACTGGCGTGTTCTTCCTGCAACAGGGCATGGTTTTGAACCAGAGAAAGGAAAGCATAATTGTGGTGAGTGTGGAGTCCATGCCTCTGGTCATTAACGGGAACACATTGCCCATTTATTCGATAACTGTTCTCTGATTGGGCACTGGGGTGTGGTGCGGTGGGGGAACAACCCCGTGGGATGGAAATGGTGGAGAGATTCCTGTACACGTACAGGTCGGGACAAAGTGGGGCAAGGACTTGGAATGCCCTGGGGAGGCAAACCTAGAGGTGACTAAACTCAGAGTTTCTAGAAGGAGAAAGGGACCCTTTGCTAAGGCATGCATCTTCGGGAGCTGTAGGGGAGAAGGGAGGTATGTGTGTTGGGGAAGGGTGGACAGGGCTTAGGGTGCACAGTGAGGGATGAGACCAGAGAGAACCAGGGTCACAGGCAGGACTTGGGTGCCAGGTTCAACACGATAGACTTTTACATACAGATGGGAGTATCTGTATTTTATATACAGGTTCTGCAGGGTACCGATGGCCAGATACCTGCAATGGATAGATCCAGGGCTGCAAGAGTGATGGTGGTGACAGACAAGGTGGAGTAAGGTTAGGAAAGATGTGGAGCTTAAGGGCTGCTACTGAGGACAGGGCTATCGACCCAATGAAAAGAGTGTGTCACTCTGGGGATGTGTGATGGGGCAGGGCTTTGGGTTTCAGACACAGTGGGACTTAGAACTAGGGCTCCATGTTCCTGCCAGATAGCTGAAATTGTCCCAGGGAATTGGGTTCTGGGCAGATGCTGGGAATTAGATATATGCATTATATATATTTGTATTTATATATATGTGTGTATGTGTATGTATATACATATATATGCACATGCACACACATGTACACATGTACACATATGCATGCCTGTACAAGCATATGCAGGCGGTACATGAATAATGGTAGCCACTTACTGCCTGATTCTCTTCTGGTGTCCTTTCCTTTTGCTGAGCAAAGCACTGTGTAATTTAATCCCCATCTTCCCATTTTATACTTATGAGAAGTATAGGGGAGAGAGAGAGAACAAAGCTCATAGGAGCTTGGCTAAACCAAGCTCTGGATTGCCTGAAGCTGAAAGACAGATTCTTGGGGTGATGGGCTTTCCTGGCATTTAGAGCTTTGGACCTTCTAGTGGCCATGATGCTCACTAGAAAACTTCCCCTTCTTAACTTGCTACTATGGGTGTCTTCTAGACCGTTCCTCTCTTGCTGTAAGAGATGGTGTTAGATTGGGAGAAGTACTTGTTGAGGATGCTGGCCCAGTGTTTATCCCCAGGGACCCTTCCCTGCCCACCACTGTAACAAACTCCAGCGAGTCCCCTCTACAAGGAAGCCAGAGAGGCTCCCTCCCTCTAACTCCAACCGACAGACGCCCACGTTTGTCATCCATCCCCTTCCTTTTCATTTGGCCACATCTCAGTGCTGTACCCAAATACTTAGAATCATTTTTTTTTAAAGGACGCTATATTGTGTAAGCTGTTTTCTTTGTTAGGGAAACAGATTTTATATGTTAAGAATAAACGTAGGGAAAAAGTGTAGATTCATAGAAAATATTGAGTATATATAATCTTTTGGGATTTTTTTTCTCTCCAGTTGCATGCCTGGGGGACTTGGGTTATTGGGAGAGTGCTTGCCTAGCATGCATCAAACCCTGGGTTGGGTTCCCAGCACAGCATAAAGCTGGCATGGTGGTCCGTGTGTGTCCAGCACCAGAAAGGAAGAGGCAGGAGGATCTGAAGTTCGGGATCATCTTTGGCTGCCTGGGATAACTGAGAGCCTGTTCTTAAAAAATATATTAAAATTTATTTTAAAATAATTTTTATAAAATTATATTTTATTAAATAAATTTTATAATTTATAATTTTTATATGTATTTAAATACAAATAATTAGAAAGGGGTTTGGCATTGCATAGCTAGTTGACTTTCGTAATGGGGCCGCTGTTCAGATCAAAATGTCAGAAGCAGCCAATTACTGCATAGCTTAAGTCGAGAACTTACAAATCAGTGTGGTGTGTTTACACACTGGAGTGTGTGTTCACTACTGTTCTCCTTGCATGATAACACACCTGACAAGAAGCAACTTAAAGGAGGAAGCACTTGCTTTATCTCAAAGTTCAAGGGGACACAGTTAATCATGGGGGAAGATGCTGCAGTCAGAGTGTGAGGCAGCTGGTCACATTGCATCTGCAGTCAGGAAGCACCTTATCTTTGGTTTTGTTTGTTTGTTTGTTTGAGTTCAGGACCCCAGCCCCTAGAACGGAGTTACCCACATTTAGGGTAAATCTTCCCACCTCAATTAATTGAATCTAAGCCATCCCTCACAGACAAGCCCAGAACCTTGTTTCTTCAGTTAAGTCTAGATCTGTCAAGTTGACAGTCAACATTACCTATCCCTGTGAATTATAAAGCAGGAAGATGGAAAAAATAGATCATAAAAATAAGGGTGGATGACAGCAATCTAACTTTAGATTAAAGAGGACGCCTAGATCTCTTCCTTACTCAGTATGTAGGACACTTTAGGACAGTGCCCCAGCATTTGGAGGGAATTCAAGGTCAACGGGGTAGTGGCATGGGTCTCCATCAGCAGAGAGAATACCCTGTGTGTGTGGGGGGGGGCATGTAGAGGAAGGAATGTCAAAGTCTGACCATGACTCAAGGTGACTGTGCTGTAGAAGATCCCCGGGTGTCACAACTACAGCCTGATTGCAGGAAAGGGCTTAGAAACCAGGGCTACACAGAGTCACTGACTCTGTGGGAGAGACGCTGAACTTGGCTATGAGAACTGTGGT
Organism: Alexandromys fortis; assembly: GCF_014885135.2. Lineage (NCBI taxonomy): Eukaryota > Metazoa > Chordata > Mammalia > Rodentia > Cricetidae > Alexandromys > Alexandromys fortis. The sequence continues at coordinate 1,186,057 of NW_026067909.1, read as the reverse complement.
CACCAAAGAGGACACTCAGAGCAGGGCAGAGTGACTTCTCTAAGCACTAACTCAGCGGAACACATTGTCCCTCGGCCCTTTCCAGTTTTCCATGCTTACCTAGTAACAGTCATGGTTTTCTAAGAAGCTCTTTTGTTTTTAAAAAAAACAGTGTGTGCTTGTGAAAGAAAAAATTAAATGCATAATGTAGAAAAAAGGGACAAACATTATCCTCGCTTTCATTGCTTAGGGCTCCATCGTGGAGCATTGCATTCCAGCCTCTTCCGTAGACGGGTGCCTGTTGTTTAAACTTGGGTCTCTCAGCACAGCTTCCCACTCGAAACCTTTTACAATCATATCCTATGAATGCATTCTGTATGAGGTGACTGAAATCCATCTGTTGATCCACTAACCCATGGACCCACCCATCCATTTAAAGTATCCATCATCTGTCCGTATGTCTGTCTGTCTTCATCATCATCATCATCATCAATTTCACCTCTACTTCATGGAATACATATGCACACACACCTATATGTCTGCTTCAAAGGTTGGCAGTTTTCTCAGTTTCTAAAGGTTTCTTTTTTTATGTCACTAGAAACCATCTTACCAGGAGTGGCCAGTGTATAAAGCTTTGTCAGTACTCAAACTGGTTCCTTCTGAAGTCTCCTTATGGTTTGCTTGTTCACGGTCCCCTTCCAATCAAGCCCCTCCCCTACCTTCACAAACATCAAAGGGACTCATTTTTACACAGCTCAGCTGCTTCCGATGGTCTATCGAAAGCGGTCAGTAGTCTCCTCACTGACAAAGGAGTAGCGCTAAGATTGTGGGTCCTGGAATAGCGCCATTTTTCCTTGTGCCACCTCATGCTACTCTGGGGATCACCAGCCTGTTAACAATTCTCTCCCTGAGAACCAGGCCTCTGGGCAGGTGAGGAAATGAAGCTCTGAGACCCGAAAGGCTCCAGCCAGGCACTGTCTAATCTTGACTGAAGACTCCTAGAAAGGGAAACCAGACATGCGCTACCAGGGGCAGAGGGAGGCTGCTGTGGACCGCTCAGTGGCTATGTCCCTCCTCGTTTGCTCGGAAACCTCTATAGATTTGTTGGTCGTAGGCAGGCCAGCCCCACGAGCCCAGGAGACCAATTGTGAGCGTGTTGGGCAGGCAGAGTCATATCTCAGTCACTGGTGTTTACTGACCCACTCAATGGAACCTTGGAGTTGGTTGACTTGAGCAGACTCAGCTGGCCTTCTCGTTCTTTGCTTTTTTTTTCCTACCTGAGTTGCAGGTAAAATGCCAGCAGTTTAGTAGCCACCCTGTGATTATGTTTAATTAGTATGAGAACAAGAGCCGACACCCGAAGGAAGGCTAAGCAGAAATGTGGATTACGTCCTTCAATCTGGGTACTGGGGCTGCTTATTCCCGGACTTCTGGTTATGTGGAAAATAAGCATATATGTGTGTATAATATACTTCTTCACTTTTCCATTATGTGTATTTGAAAGCATTCCTAGTCTATATCAGTCTCTATTATTCCTAGGCTAGCTAGCCTCTATAACAAGCATTCTCCAAGTAGCAATAGATAAACACATTAAAGTGTGTGTCTCATTCACTCTGGCATGGGTTGAGCAGAAGACTCACCATCTAGGTTCTTCCATCTTACAGGGCTACTTTTTACAACATATGGCCTCTAGGATTGCCGTGACAACCACGTCCATGATTTTGTGGGCAGTCCTGAAAGTGGTATGCATCACTTTTGTCCAACATCTCTTTGGCTAAGACCCAAGCTTATGACCTCAAGCTAGCTGCATGTTGTGGTTTTGCTGGTTACCCAGGAGGAAATGCATGAGTCAGTAGCCAATCTCGATTGCACAGCCATTTCAAGAGCCTCTCTTGCAATCTTTCTGGGCCGGGGAGAGATATAGGAACCAAAGTAGAATTTAGCTTGGCTATTCAACCAGTCATAGCTCTGGTGAGCCTTCACAGTGTCTGATAGTCTCCGTTTTGATCTATGAAAATGGCTATCCCACCTGGTCCTTCTGTGGTGCGCTAGATGGGAGAGGTCACCTTCCCTCTTGATCAAGGGTCTCAAGTAGCTGTGAAATTGGCTTGCTTCTATGGAACTCACAGCTTCAGCGTAAAGAACTGTGATCATGGGATTGAAAGGATCCAGGTTCCAATTCTCACCCTGCCACTCCAAGATTCAGGAGAGAAAGTGTTCTGTGTGTCCAGCCAGTGCGGGCTTGCCTGGCTTCCCACACTCCCTGATAATCTGAGAGCTATAACTGGGCCTATACTGTATCTGGTGATAGGGGCTGGGAATCACGAGGCCACACAGTGTCAGGTTGGGGCTTAGAGAAGCAGAAGGGGGTGGGACATTGGGTCTGAGATTCAGGGAGGAACCCAGGTGACTGGGAAAGTGAGTGCAGTCGAGTAGTGGGACCCTGAGCTAGCAGCCTTGGAGGAGGGTGTGGACAGCAGTCAAGATCGCAGTCACAACTGCATTTGCCATTTCCCCAGGTGTCCTAGCCTCAGTGCAGAAGGACTTCAATGTCCAAATGTCCTCTGCTGGTGATGACAGTGCCTGCTGAGCATTGGGATATGGCAATGTGTCAGATTTGATCTGGGACCGAGGGAGATGGGACAGTGGCTGGGCTTCTCGAGGGGTAAGGGAAGCAGGCCTTGCCCTTTAAGACCTAGACTGAGGGCCAGGACTGTCTCCACCCTGTGATTATGCCCAAATTCCATTGACCACAGAAAGTTATGTGACTGACCAGAATGGACACAGGACAGAGTGGGAGCTAATGATGAGTGACGTTCCAGCCAATCCACTGCCATCTTTAAGAGTGAATGATACTCATGGCCAGACAGAGCATCCGCACCTGAGCCCTTCTCTTTAAGGGCTGCCTTTGGCAGCTTTAACAAAGATGCCCCAGAGCCCTAGCTCCTTCTAGAAAGGGAAACCGTACCTCTTGTTTTTCTCCAGCTTGCCCTACCACGCCATTACCAGCTGCTCAAATGGGTTCCGCAGCCCACTTTGACGGTCCACTCTCCAGGGTGGGGGATTGTTGGGTTGGTGGTGTGTCCTAGTCTGTAAAGGATGTCAGGGCTGAGCCGGGAGGTGAGTGACTCTGCCCGGACTCTGTGTTTACCTCACATCTAGCCTGTAGATCCGAGACATAGGTGGGGGGCAGAAGATCCCAGTACCCAGAAACTGCAAAGAGAGCTGAGGGGAAGAGAATGTTCCCGGGGGCCCAGTCCCTCCTTGGCTGCTTCCAAGATTGCACAATTGTTGGGAAGGTTGTTAGGCTTGGTGACATTCATCCTCCGGCATGTCACTAAAATGGCCAGCACCAACTCAGGGAGGGGGCAGTGAACCATGAGTATCGCTGGGCAAATGGATCCTCTTTTTCCTCCCCTTCCTTCTTTAATTAAAAAAAAAAAGTAGACGTCTTTATCATTTTTTCTCTTTCTCTCTGTCACGCTCTGTGATACATGTATACAGAGACCAGAAGACAACCGAGGGAGCTGATTCTCTTCCTCCACCACACAAATCCTGGGAATTGAACTCAGGGCATCAGACTTAGCAATGAGCGCTTTTCACCCCTGGCCCATCCCATCCGTCAGAAATGTGTCATTCTGAAGACGTCCCCCTGGCCCAATAAGAAGCGTGAGATAGCAAATCTATTGGGCCACTGGGTTTCCTTCTGAGGTAGGTTTAGCCCTGCCATGGACTGTCTCTGTCACAGTAAGATGACAGACTCTTAATTCCATAGGCTGTTACTGTAAATACTGACAGGAACCTGAGATGACCCAGTCCCACCTCTTCCTCTGATAGGACCACTTGTGGTTCCTAGCATTGATCTTGTTAGAATTGATGGCCTCTGCATGGAGTTCCAGCGTGTATGGCCTGCGGATTCCTGGGTGAACTTTGGGCAGCCCACTGTTCCTGCCACCCCTTGAAACGACCTTGGAGACTGATGTCTCAGGGCCTCTAAGTAGGGCATTTATATTCACAAGGAGGCTGGCAGTTGCAGCCCTTTGGGGCTATAAAAAGGTCCTTGCACAGGGTTAATGTGACTCAGAAATCAATACCGTGAGGGCTAAGTGTTAGAGAGCAAGGTGATGTTTATTTCAGGTTTGCCTCCAAAATTAGATAAATTAGTGTAATGAATTCTCTCAGCTCATTTCCATACACCACTAATTTGCTTTTAGGGGGAAAATGCTAGAAAAGCCTGTATGGTGGAAGTGCAGGAAATGGCCCATTTTCTAAGGTGTGGGCCTGTAGTCAGGAGTGCTGCGCTTTTCAGAACAAATTAAATGCCCTCAGCCTGCACTCAAGTGAGCCAACGGCCCAAGGAAGAGTACAAGTGACGTGTGAATTCTGGGGACACGTTGTGCTTCTTCTAATGGCATCTGACCCTTAGACAGGCCGTCCTCTTCCAAACAAGCAACACATGTAGGAGGCTGGAGTCCAGCCACTGTCCCCAGCTTGCAGGGACATTGGGAGGAGGCCATGCTCAGGCTACTCTGGAGGACACATTTTCTGCTCCCCCCACCCCGATCTGGGGGCATCTGTCAGCTGCTGTGTGAGCCAACTACAGAGTCTGGGGGATGGCGGCAGAGAGAAGTGACCTGCTGCCATCCACCCTCATGCTGTGTTAGACCCATGGCCCGATCCAGGCCACATGGTGCTGAATCATTAAAATCCTTCACTGCTCTGACAGCTTCGCAGACACAGACGAGGACCGAGGCGATCAGCGCAGCGGGGAAAGAGCAGAGCTGTGACAAATTCTCTGGCACGCTCTGCCAGCCAAGGTCCATGCTCAGCAGCTCTCCGCTTTGGGAAGAAGCCCAGAGAAGAGGCCAACAGCACTTAGTAGGGTCTCGTTCCGGGGTGGGGAATATGTGGCTGATTGCACCCCATCGTGGCCATATGTGACTGGTCTCTAGAATGAGGTGGGAAGTCACTCGTTCAGTTTATTGAGGGAGATAGGCCTCTTGAAGGTGAGTGTGCTTTTACATGTGTATGTATACATGTGTGTGTGTGTATGTATGTATGTGAACATGCATGTGTTGGTAGAGAACTTTTTTTTCCCCTTTGAGACATGGTTTCTCTGTAGCTTTGGAGCCTGTCCTGGAACTAGCTCTTGTAGACCAGGCTGGCCTTGAACTCACAGAGAAGAGCCTGCCTCTGCCTCCTGAGTGCTGGGATTAAAGGTGTGCGCCACCACTGCCCAGCAGAGAATTTAAGTAAAGCATCAAAAACATGGGTGAATTAGGAGGTAGAAGAAACAAACAACAACAACAAAACCCACTGAATTCCCTAGTTCTCTGGCCAATCAGGGTGAAACTTGATGGACATTTGTGTCCTTGTGGAATAATGGGGAAGGCATTCTCCTCATGTTTTCCCAAACCCACAGACCAGCTAGGATGCCCAGGACTTCCCATCTTAATATGCAATGTGATAACTACAACATGCGTGACATTCTTTGGGGATGGTACCCGCAGGTAGTATTCAATCTGAACATCTGTGCCAGATGAATCATGGATCCACGTTCAGATAACATGTTCCCCGGCTCTGAATCTTGGTTCTGCTTATTATTCAGGAACGGTCTTTCCCACGAGGAAGTCTTCAGCATTCATTCATTAGTAGTTGCAAAGCTCAATTAACATGTAAACCTGGTTGCAGGGTCTCTGAGAAAAGTGACAAGCCTACCAGGAGGATTGTGAGGGATCGCAACACCGAGTGCAAGATGGTAGCCAGGGTGTCCAGCAACAGAGGGAAGATAACTTCCAGGCCTTTCTAGCAGTATCCTGAGGGAGCCCCCAGTGCATCCTGGGGTCCCTTGCCTCTGGCCTTTGACTACTCAGTGTATCTAAATGCCTGAACTCTTCCCCATTTTCTGTCACCTCCTGGGATACTTGATGCAGCCAGCCTAACTCATACATGCTTCCTGAGAGTGCCAGATCTACTAGTCTCTGCTTTTTGGGCATCCTGGACCTGGACTCAGGCTTCTCACTGGAGTTGTGAGTGGCAGAGGACAGCTGGGTCTGCTACCCCTTCTCCAAACCTCCAACATGGCACCAACACACAGGGTCTTTGAGAAGGGTAGGTTGGAAGGATAAATGGATACACTGCCTCATGGACACACATATATGTATCCGCACAATACACACATACACACACACACACACCACCTCTAAGACAGGGCCTCACTGTATAGCTCAGGCTGGTCTGGAACTCACTGTGTAGACCAGGCTGGCCTTGAACTTACAGCAATCTTCTTGCCTCTGTAGCCCAAGTGCTAGGATTAGAAGCATGAACTACCTTGCCCAACACTGTATTATAGACACTCAGCCACAGATTGTTCCTCGGACAGAACGCTGAAGAAGTGAGCTCTGCTTCTATTAAAGCTTTTGTTTGTTTTTAGGTTTTTTGAGACAGAGTCTCATAAAGCTAGACTTGACCTTGGACCTTGATTCTTCTGCCTCGATCCCCTGAGAGCTTGGATTAAAGGTGTGAACTTCCACAGCAGGCTCACAGTTCTCTGACCCTTTGTGTCACCATGTCCTCTGAGAGAGGCAAGGGCTGAGTGACACTGGTGGACTCAGGGATGGAGGAGGGATTTGGTACACTGCGGGGCCTGGATGTGCCTTCCTAGGAGCAGAAACTTTGAGGGGTTGACAGACAGAAGTAACAATGCCAATTGCCCAATCGGATGTGTGTCAGCTCCGGAAACCGCACCACTAAGGGGGCTATGTGGCTGAAATTCCTGAAGGAAACCAGAGATTGTTTGACAAAAATACCCTTTCAAAAATAGCAGCTGTTTTTGTTTATCTTCCAAAGCCTGTGCAGTACAACTTCCTGGGTTGGGAAGACAAGAGTCAGAAGGGCATGGGGGGGGGAGAGTGGGGGTGGGAGGGATGGGAGGGTTTGGGGGGCAAGGGCAGTAAAGGGATGGGGGAGAACAGGGGTGTGGGGGGAGGGTGTGTGGGGTGAAGGGCTGGAGGTTTGGGGGAGTAGGAGATGGGGGATGGGAGGGTGTGGGGAGTTGGAGGTTGGAGTGGGAGAGTGTGGAGGTAAGGGGAATGGAGGGCTAGGGGAGTAGCAGGGCGGGGGGGCAGGCTGGCCAGAGCTTGGGCCATTTTATCCTCAGTGATACTCCCGAAGTCTGGGTGCATTTGCTGGTTGTCTGGTGTCAGCTTGTAACTTGACAGGGAGTCGTGGCAATGACACTTAAAAGAAACTCCTTTCAATCCATCCAGGGACTCTGACCTGGAAAAGTAAAGAAAAGCAAATCCTTACTGTTTTTCAGTTACATTTTTAGTGGGCTGGAGTGATGGCGCAATGGTTAGGAATACCTGCGACTCCTGCAAAGGATCCAAGTTCGGTTCCCAGCACCCACATGTGGCCAACAGCTTTCTGTAATTCCAGTTCTAGGGACGCTGACACCCTCTTCCGGCCTCTGCAGGCACTGCATACACCTGATTCACATCACACACACAGGCAAAACACCCATTCACATAAAACAAAAAATAAATAAATTACATTTTTATTTATTTAACGTATGCATCAGGGGTGGGGGTCAGTTGAAGGAGTTGGCTCTTTCCTTCTGCTGTGTGGGTCCCAGGGACTGAACATATATTCTCAGTCTTGGGAGCAGGCGTCTTTACCTGCTTGAGCCATCCTGCTGCCCACAAGAGTTTTTTAGTGAAGAGATTTTCTTGACCAAAGATGACTCACCTTGCTTTCTACTGGCTTTGAGAGAGAGTTTATAGAAGTGTGGGTGTTGCTGAATTTAAGGGCTCTGCAAAATGGAATGGTAGAGTCTCCAGCTTTGGAGAGCCTGTCCTTTCTCATCTACGGCCCTTTCCTCTCTACTCTGCCTTATCCTCCGTTCTGCCCTGTGCCCTCTCCGCTCTTTTTGCATATGATAAATAGAGGGGAAAAACCCAACTCTAGCTATGGTCTACGAGGTGATTCCATTGCTTTCCAACTGTGAGGTCTTCATTAAGGAATTTCTACCCGTGACCTTAAGTTTTCATCCATGAAATGGAGTAGCAATCTTGACCTTGTCCAAGAGACGTTAAGCACCAGTGGGCAGGGAGGGAATTTTCACCTCGGGTCGCCCTGTGGGGCTGTAATGGAGGCGTGTGTGACCTGTGTGTGTCTGCCACGCCCACCCTGGTGACTTAGCTGCGGGTGGTGCGTGGGACTCGGATCAGAGCAGCCAGAGTGCACTTAGGCTCACACAGCCTCGCTCTACCTGCTGTTGGCTTTCTTGACCTGAGCCTCCTCCGTCAGCAGGCTCCAGTCAGAGGTAGTCCTTGGTCAGCAAAGTTGGGCTGCTGCTGTCTTTTTCTGTTGTCTCTGCAGTGGGGAGGAGGGGGAGGCGGGCTTCTGAGAGTCCTGCCCTGCACCACACTGTATTTGCGGTTAGAATACAAAAATAATAAATGGCATTTAGGGGGGAGGAAAAGCTCCTGTCTAGCGCTTTGCTTGCTATTCTTATTTGGCATCATGATGGCACTGAAGGAAGCCAGGAGGGCTGGAAAAAGGCTTACAGAGGGCAAAAGAGCTCCTCCCCCTGCAAGAGCTCCTCGGGCCACCTGTGGGAATAAAGCCTCTGAGTGTGGCCTTAGCAGGGCCACAGGGAGCAGTGTACTTGGCCATCTGCCTGTTCAGCCTCCCCACTCCCTGCTCCTCGGTGTTTTGTCAGTCACCCCCTCTTCCTCTTAGGGCACTGTTCCATCCCACCTCTGCCTTGCCTTTTGCTCACGGACTGCCACAGTTTGACCCACCTCTTTTGCTTCTGCGGACACTGTGATCCAAAAGACATTTTGAATGAGAGCATTTTAATCAGCGTTATCGAACAGGCTGGATTCCCATGTAGAAAGTACCAGCACTCCAGTGGGAGCTCTGTCAAGCTGGCTGGATCCCAGTATCAATTTTCCGTATGGCACAGCGAAACCATCTCCGATGCTGTTTCCATTTTGTTGAAAAGCTTTCCATGGAGATCAATTCTTTTGTCTTTAGACAGTGTAAACTCACGTTTCCTCCCAATCACAGATCCTACCATCTTGAGATGCCCCAGCTTCCTGCCAGGGACATTCTTCTAGGTCATGTTGCAGTGTGTAGTCTTTCCTAGAGGATCCAGAGAGGGACGTGAGACCCAGAAGGGGACAGAGGGGCCTCGATGCAGAAGTAGCTATAGCCTGGGCATTAGTAAAGGAGGGCAAATATCAGAGTGCCCACTTGGCCACCAGATCGTCAAAGGACACAGTCTGAGTCAAAAACTGTCTCCTCCTTTAGTGCCCTATGGAAGCTTGTCCTGGCACAATGGGGGCCATGAGTTGCCACCTGGGAATGAAGACTAGAAGGTGAGGCTGGGGTTTTCAGTTGCCATCTTTCTGTTAAACAAACAGAGCTTGTCTCAGTAGGGACAGTAGTGGTGTATGTGTGTGTGTGCGTGCATGCGTGTGTGTGTGTGTGTGTGTGTGTGTGTGTGTGAAGGACCAGAGGAAAACAAGGGACCAACAGGCCCAGGGACATTCCTAATTTAGACTCTGGATCTAGCTGTACCTGAGGTAATCTCTTCAGGTGGCCCTGTCACGCCATCTAATAGAACATCCCAACCTTGCATAATGGATTTCAGGTAGATGCTGCCGTTGGCACCAAACATGTCCTTCTCAGTACTTCCGTTCTCTGTCCACAGGCCTATGGCATGTGGCCATCTCATGCGCTGATGTCCCCAAATGTCTTGAGGGTTCTCCTTTTTTTCTTCCTTGGTACCCATTCTGCCCAGGGCCCAGCATTCCTTTCTAATCCCTTCCACAGGCATCTGGTGCGTGCCCAGTGTACTGGAGAATGGCTGAGGAGGATTGTAGGGATAAGCCCTCCCCTTGGGGGCGGGCTGCCCTCAGGCGTTTGTTTACTGATATATTGGGCGGGCAGAGGCTGCGCGCCCCTTCCCTTCCTCTCCTGTCTCAGCTGGCTACTCCGCTGGAACCTTGGTTTCGTGAGTCTGGTTTTGTTATTAAACTTGTTCAAATACCTATTACCTTGGTGATTTATTAATCGGACCGCTGCAGAGGATGGTGTGCAGAACCAACTTCTTGAGTATCACCAGGCCTCAGTTTGACTGTCTGGAGGACATCACACCGTGTCACCTCAGGTACCAACTGCAAACAGAGTGGGCTCCCTCGTTGGCTCCACTAGTGTGGCGAGCAGTTTGTGGCGCTCTGAATTCCACAGACTGTTACGTGGTCTAGAGGCGCTACACCATGTCCTGGGTTACTTGCTCACTGGCAGCAGCAAGTCAGCCTCTGTGGTGATATGCAGCTGAAGTGTATGTTGGTGTCAGGGTCTGAGGAGCTAAGGCAGAGTTCTTTGACCTAGTAGTATATTCAAAGCTTGAAGGTCTTATTTGGGCACTAAGAAGGAAGTCCCATTGTTTTGATTAAACAAAGAGAATAAATAAGATTTGTCCTGGCTGCTAGGGGCCTAAGCAATGTACTTTCTCATGGAAGAGGGTGTCAATGACACATCTGGAGGAAGAGTCTGCCACGTAAATATCACCTATCCCCAGTTACACATCTGGACTAAGAATCTGCCACAGTAAACTATCACCTATCCCCAGTTACACATCTGGACTAAGAATCTGCCACGGTAAACTATCACCTATCCCCAGTTACACATCTGGAGGAAGAATCTGCCACAATAAACCTATCACCTATCTCTAGTCTGGCCCGCCCACCTCACCTAGATCAGACTGGCCTGACAGAGGACTGTCCCGTTCCCACACAGCACAGTTAGAATGCAGTGCAGGAAATGGGCTGGCTTCCCATGAAGAACACAGGGGGAACATGCAGGGAACATGCTCTGGGCTGGTGAGGTTGTATAACGCACATGGGTTTCCCAAGTTGCTATTGAAAGCTCTGCTGTGGAGTAGGGCAGGGGTCAGCGGGGACCGAGGAGCCCACATGTTTTCCTGGGAAACCCTGTCTTCATCCTTTGAGCTCTGAGCGAAAGAGCCCTTAGATCCGTGGAGATCTGGGCTGTGAGAGGGCTAGAATCCCTTTGCTCTAGTCTAAGCCTACAATGATTGCGAAGGGCAGGAGACTTAGGTAAAGTTGATACTGCCCAAGGGACTGTTGTGTCATTTGTTAACTATGTGATTTTGGACAACTCACTCAACTCTTCTGGGTTCCAGTCCTCATCTTTCTGCCCCTTGTTAGTATCAAGGAAGTCCCCCCCCCTTTTCTTTCGATTGTGAGGTTAGTTGTGTCAATATTGCAAAATCCCTCCTCTCCTGGGGCCACGAGGGCGGGATCTATCGAGGACGGTTGAATGCTATTGGAACTGTTCTGTCTTGAGCTCTGGCGAGGCTCACGTGAAAGCTTTTGTTTTCTGTGAATGACTAGAACTGTCAAGGGCAGGCCAATTCACAGGCCTTCTCCTTATGTCTGACAGCCTTGGGTGGGGGGAATCATTGCAGAAGCTCCCCCTTGCTGGCGGCTGGATACTGTTGGATCATTCCTAGGACACTTCAGCAACTGCAGACAGACTTGGAGCAGTCATGGCCACTGCTCTAAGCAGGACAAGCCTCAGTGAACTCTGGGTGCCCTTGTCGACCCTCAGCTCTTCTCACTCAGGCCATAGGGGAGCCATGCTGGCTCAGCGGAGGGGTGGGATGGTGAATCCTTCATTTCCTCCCAACTGGTCTTTCCCTTGACAGCTTTGGATTTCTCTTGTAAGGAGAGGAGGGGGAACTGGTCACACAAAGAGGCGCTCTCAGTGCTGCAGTGGCAGTGGAGGCAGCGGGGGCAATCATGGGGTTGGCGGGAGAAATAGCAAGAGGCTGGCTGAAGCGTCCTAGAGAGAGGCTAGGAACAGAGATGCCAAAGGGAAGCAGAAAACAGAGAAGACTATAAAGAATTGAAGTCAGGGGATCTGTGGGTCCTGGTGCTGAAATTGGTCCAGGGAGCTACCAAGCCCTAAGAGTCAAAGGTCCTGACACCAAGGCCCAGGAGCTAAAATGTCCCAAGGCCTGAGCTGGAAAGCTGTGACAACAGCCACTTGGGAGAGCCATGGGTGCGGAGCAGTCACGCTCGCTGGTGCTGGCTGCTGCTGAGAGCTAAGGATGCGACTAGCTGTGTTCAGAGCCCAGGCCAAGTCCTCCCAATGCAGCAGCAGGAGCTTTACCCATGGAGACATCTCCCCAGCTCCCAAATCGTATGTATTTTGTACGTTTGCTCTGTTTGTGTTTTTGTTCTGTGTTGATACATGTATGTGTGTTTGTGTGTGTGTGTGTGGGGGTGTATATTTGTATAGAGGTATACATGCACACATTGTCACTTTCTGGCCTCAAAATAGCTATCACGCTTCCAGCCTCTGGCTTGAGTTCCAGTGAGAAAGGAGAATAAAGGACTCTTGCTGTCCCGGTTCTGGTGGATGATGGCCCCTTGCTTCAGTGGAGTCTAGGCAGTGGACTGATTAGATCTCTTGGCCTCCTAGGTAGAAGAAGAAAAGGAGAGGGCAAGGTTCTTCAGACGGCAAATCCTCTGGGTCCACGTGGGGCTTTGGAGAAGATGTTTGTACCCTGGGTCCTGATGTTGACAAAGTAGCCAAAGAGGGACACACTCTACCTCTCCTATGAAAGTCAGGTAAGGGATTGATTTACAAAAGGCAAGGGATATTATTTCACTGTGAAAATTGGGCCTTAAAATGAATTTTCTTCTTGGCCCTTATTGTTGGGCTTGCCTTTGTGTCTAGCTTTTCTGAAGTCATCAGCACGGGCCATTCCTTGCCACCCCATCTATGGACTCCCTCTAGCCTGGGGGCTTTGTGCGGACCAGGAATACTCAGATGTGCCCCCCAGTTACACATGACCGGAGAGTGCGGTCCCTGGAGATGGTGAGCTGGTGTGCTTGCCCTCCTTACTCCTACCTAGCCCTGCCCAGTCACTCAATGACGTCACCACTGAGGCACTGCAAGGTCCTCCAGAGCCTCCGGTCTCTTCTGTGAGACGCATCCAGTTCCGCCTGGCTTTACTTCCCAGTGCATTTTTAAATCGCAATTCTCTTAATCAAATGTGGAGCTCATGTTACTTTATTAAGCAGAATGCCTGGGGTGTTTATGGTAAGGAAAGCTCCCCCCAGGCTCCTAGCCGTTGACCCACAGTGGCTGTAGATTATGCAGGCTCAGGAGGGCAAGGAAGAACTTCATTTATTTCACAGCCTCCACTGGCTCCTCTCATAGCCAGCAGCCCTGCAGCTGGTCTCAGCCACTAATGAGCGGCAACCTCAAACTGGGACTAAGGGTGGGGGTGGGGGTGGGAGTGTGCAATCATCATTTCTCCCAGACTTATAGAGACCCATCTCAAGGTGTTCGGGAGGATAGAGGGGATGGGTTTCTTTGTTAGGCAGCTACTTCAAGGACTAATCACTTTTGCCTCTTGATTCCTGGGTATGAGTTAGGGTGGGCTAGCAGTAGGCTGGGTGGCCCGTGGTGGCTGCTAATCTGTGGGTCTACAGCTGGGAATGGCGGCCGGTGATTTACTTTGATGTAAGAAGGAATGATACATTGAATAACAACCCTTTGGAAAGGGAGAATTAAACCCATCTTGTTGCGCAGCCTCCTCTGCTTTACAGACTTTCCAGGATGCTGGCCAACAAATCTCCGTCTTGCTGAAGACTATCGACACAGGATGAAATAGACAGTTCAGGCTGGCCTTTGATGGCTGCCTTGCCTGATGCTTTGACCAAGGGTGCCATCAATCTTGAAATTTTCAGAAAATTGTATGGATTTTGTAAGGGAAGAGACTGGCTGTATTTGTGGGCTAGAGAGTCTTATAAATTACAAACATGGCTCCCCATAGTATTTTTGACATTCTTCATGGAATTTTTCATCAATCCTTCTGTAGTGTCTAGCATTAATTCATACACTTCCTCTGCATCAGGTACCACACTGAGCCTTGTCAGGGATGGACCTCATTCATTAAATCTTCCATGTACTTGCAGAGGGGTTGGGTTGGTAAGGGGTGTCCAGGAGGCTGTTTCAATATTATCCTAACCTGGAAGGAGAGGAGATGTGGGCCGCAGGAAGTGAGGCACTTACCCGAGAACACACGGAAAGGGTTGGACGAAGATGGGATCTTCGAGAAGGTGAGGGCCCTTGGTGCTGGGGAGGTATTGGCCAGGACACTGAGAGTCCCTTTTTCCACTTGTGAAATGGGGGCCATTGTTGAGATGTTTTGTGCCTCCAGGGCTGTCACAGTTTGGTTTATGACAGTTTGAGCTGGATGCCCAGATACTTGGCTGAATATTCTTTGCAGGCATGTCTGTGGGCACATCTGGATGAGCAACAGAAGGGGTGGTCTCTAAAACCTTCCCTCCCCAGCATGGTGGTCCTCATCTAACCAGCTCAAGTGCTGGGGGAAACAAAAGGGCAGAGGAGGAAGCCTGTGACCCTTTGCTGGCTGACTCCCGCAGCTATACTGTAGTAATTGGAGTGGCGGGGCTGCGTCCACAGCACCCCAGCCACCTGGCTAGCTTATGCCCTGAAATAACAACAGACAAATGGTATTCTTTTAAACACTGCTTGGCCCACTAGCTCTAGCCCTTACTGGCTAATTCTGATATCCCGATCAACCCATCTCTAATAAACTCTGTAGCTTCAGTCTTACCAGGAAAATTCTAGCCTACGTCCATCCTGGGTCGGTGCTTCATGGCGAGTGCCTCAGAGAGCAGAGCTATCGCGTCTACCCAGGAGAGGGGAGCATGGCGTCTCTGAGCTCACTTCCTCTTCCTCCCAGGATTCTGTTCTGTTTATTCCTCCCACCTCTGTTTTAACCAATCAGGGCCAAGCAGTTTCTTTATTGCTTAACCAATGAAATCAACAGATTGATATATGACACTCCCACATCACTATACCATCGTCTACCTCTTGTCCTCACACAGTGGCTCTTCTGACTCCAGGACCTCCAACCTCAGAGAGAGCGACAGCAAAGCTCTTTGAGGTTATCAGCCTGTCTTGGACCTCTTGGCTTACAGAGCTGAGTTGCTGTTTTCCTATGTCGACAAGGAGTTGAATCCAGAATGGCTCTTAGGCTTCCAACCCCATGGGTGCTTGACTCCCTTACACATAATGGTACAGTATTTATTCAGAACTCATGTATGCCCCTTCTCCTTAAAGGCTTGACCGTCAGCCTCGAGTACTGCTGGGAGATGATGGAACCAGGAAGAGACAGAGCTGAGTACAGAAGGTCAGGTCATTGAAGGTGCACACTTAGTGTCAAGACACTGTCTCAAGCCCTGGCAAATGGTGGAGGTGCCTACTTAACATGTTACAGTGGACCTGGCCACCAGGTTCTCCCAGCATCCCTCAGTCCCTGACTGGTACACCCTGCCCCCTACCTGAAACGTCTCCAGCCCAGGTAGGTGTTGGGCTGCCTGTCCTGACAGCTGCCTTTCTCTGTATAATTTTGGTCATGTGGCATTTTCCTCTACTCTCTACCTTGCTGGCCTCTTGGTCTGGCTCTCCCCTGTCCCCTCCCCCTCTTCTCACATGGCCCAGCTCAGCCTGGTCATGTTCACTCTGGACTCTCCCAGACGCCCCTGCCTCTGACTACACTCGCCCTTTTATCCACAATAAACTTTCTCCTCCACCCGTACCTAGGGGTAGTCATGGAGTCATTCACTTTTTATTTAGTTTTTTTTTTTTTCATTCATCTGGCGCTGAAACCCAGAATCGGTCATGTTCTTCCTTCCTTTTTTATTTCCTTTTAAAATTTCATTTGGGATATTTGTTTCTCTTTGCTTTCTGGCCACCGCAGGGGAAAGCCCCCCCTCTGTTACAAGCTCCTGCTGTGACACACTCCGATTCCCTGGGCAATATAAAACTGCTAGCCAAAATAAGCCTTTTATTATCCCAGATATTTTGTTATCATAATGAAATCTGACTGATATATATCATATACTTTAAATTGTCTCTAGATTACTTTTAATGTCTGATACAATGTGAATAGTTATTACATTGTGTCACCTAGAGAATAATATTCAGAAAGAGAAAAAATGTCTGTACATATTCAGTACAGACATCATTTGAAAAATAATTTTGAGCTATGCCTGGCTTTATCTACCAATGTGGAGCCACCAGATATAGAGAGTCAGTGGTAGACACTTTCTGTGGGCTGTCCCTTCGGAGAACTCTCACTGACATAAAGAATATGCTTCTGGGTCTTGCCAGAACAAGAATTTGCCCAGACAGAAGAAAGTGCAAACATGCCTTTTACCCCCCTTCCACCTGCCCAAGGCATTTTCAACAGGCAGAATCCAGCTACTCTTGCTCTTCCAGAATGTTCTTCACCCCCTACTGTAGGGTGGTGCTTCATTGTTCTACTGCTAACTGCTGGATGAAGGACCATGTTGGATTATCAGGTCTTCAAGCCAAGGTCAGAAACCAACAGCACAGTCCAGAGGCATGTTGGGAGACTGGGAACACAGCAGATACCCTAGGAGCTGCAGAAGAGTGAATAAGGTCTTCCTACACCCATGACTTTCAGGAACTCTCTTTGACAGGGTCTTGAGAGAGCCCACAGAGACCACCTTCCTGCCTGCTGCCAAGTGCTGGTCTCCTTGCTCCAGCTACTCCATCTGTCATGTGGCCTTCGTCTATGTCCCTTTCATCTGTAACTGAATCTCTGAGATGACAGCCCCACCACTCCTCTCAGGTTCTGTTCCTTAGAAGTGTCACCTGTGCTGGCCCCAGCCATGGGGAAGGGCACTGCAGAGGTTTTCTGTTATGCTCCTGCAATGCAGGTTTGAGACGGCAGGTGTGGGACAGCAGGTATGGGATGGCAGGTGTGGGACAGCAGGTGTGGGATGGCAAGTCTGGGACGGTAGGTGTGAGGTGGCAGGTGTGAGATGGCAGGTGTGGGATGGCAGGTGTGGGATGGCAAGTGTGGGACGGCAGGTGTGGGATGGCAGGTGTGAGACAGCAGGTGTGGGATGGCAGGTGTGGGACGGCAGGTGTGGAAGGGTAGGTGTGGGATGGCAAGTGTTGGATGGCAGGTGTGGGATGGCAGGTGTGGGATGGCAGGTGTGAGATGGCAGGTGTGAGATGGCAGGTATGGGATGGTAGGTATGGTAGAGGTCCAGAATCCAAGGCTGGGGTCATGGCTCAGAGATAACATGCTTGTCTAGCATGGGTGAGGCCCTAACTACCCTGGAGGACTGCAGGAGGATGCTGTGAGGATGACACACAGCCAGGTATGTGTAAGAGCCAAGCTGACACCTGTCAACCCAACCATCATAAACCACTTTTTATGACTGTCTCTCCAAGTTCAAAACTCACCTTCACAATCTCTGTTTCTCCATATTTAGGGGACTCTGCAGATAAAATGATGTTTATGTCAAGGAGCCTGGAATAGAGAGTCTCTGTTCAAAGGGAGGCAACCCAGAGCCATTAGTCTGGACTAGACGCACCATTAATAACCACTATGTGGGCGTGAAAGTCCATAGGCTATGGGAGGCTTAGGGAAAATGAGGCTTTTTGCATTGAGTCTCAGTCATTAGCAAAATACCACATTGAAAATTAGTCAGAAAAGGTAATTAGTGTCAAAGAGCAATTGTGGTATCGTTAAGGTGACGGATGTTGGCGTGGGGTGTGTGCTAATGACTTATGGAATTTTCTTTTGGGAGACAATTGGAGCAATTTGGTGGTCAGCAGACAGTCTGCAAATCAATCACTATGATAGTCAATAATTTATCATTTCTATTTAAAGTAGGGAGTTTGCATCAGCTTAAACAGAAGGGAGCTCTGATGAGGGATGAGAGTTGGCATCCAACACAATCCTGAGCCTGTGCTATGTCTATTTAAGTGGTACCCATTTTATTCCCTGTGCGGAGCCAGAAGAAATCTGTGGAAGGATATGCCTCTGGTTTCATCTTGGGTTGGGAGTAGCTGTGTGCTTCTGGCTGAAGACTAATCAGGATCTCAATGTTAAAGTAGACTTAGTTTCACGAGCTCTTCTCTGGAGAGTAGAAAGAAGACCCCTGGCACCCAGTGGCCTCTGAACTTCATCATTGGTGACTGGGAGGATGTTGGCTCAGAGGAGAGGGCCTTAGACCTTTGTGATCTTAGAGCTCCAACCTTGGCTCTGGGTGCCATTATTTTTGGCACACATACTCTGAATAGCAACAACAGCAGTAATGACAGTTATAACAATCATCAAGAGCTTCCTATGTTCCTGGTGCTTGCATGAACTATTTTGACTTGACCTTCACCAATGGATATGTACAGAGGAGCAAGATTTCCAGGATCACACAGCAAGGGATTGTTAGACGGTCTTTCTATCCCAGATACTATTCTCCTATTGACTTGCTGAATGCAGGAAGCGATGCTAAATTCTTCCTGCCTCAGCTCTCTCATCTATAAAATATGAATAATAATGTGCTCTGCACACAGTTTCAAGACAAAGGTGCTTAGTAAGCAATGCACAGGATGTTAAAGCTGGCAGCTCTATGGTCCTGGCTGTGGCACTTGTCACGTGGCTGGCCCTTGTAGTTTTCCTTCTCCTTTCTCAAGTCCACTGAGATAGGAGTCTGGTCCCTTTGTTTTTGATAGTCATAAGCATCGAACACCCCACATCAAATTCTTGGCACATTTTAATCTATGGATATATCCAGATTTATTTCTGACTGTGAGCCCCTTCTGCCAAAACTTCTAACAGCACCCCATTTCTTTTAGGCTTAAGCGTAGCCTTCTCAGGATAGAATTTAAAGTTTCCCCAAACCACTTTTATAACTGGCTCTAATCTGTCTTGGAAACACAGTTTTCTGCATGGGCCCATCTATAACTCTGTCTTTCTCTTTCTATTGCCAACAGTTGTCATAGTCACTATCTCTGAGGACAATGACAACAGTCCTTCAGCCCTGCATGAGCATCCAGCCTACCAGACTCTCAAAGAAGACCGTTCCTGCCCCAGGCAAGAATCTTCTTGGTGTCTTCCCATTCTCAGTGTTGGCTTGTCAGGGACACAGTGAGAATACCTCCATGCCTGGGAAGTCTCAGCAAGATGCTCAAGCTAGGACATGATCTGGATAACAGAGTTTTTTGCGAGTAGATCTATCTTCCCAGCTCCATGCAGGTACTACAGTCCAAATTCAAAGTATGTCTTTCATCTCTCTTTGTCTCATATCTACAGTGGACTAGGAACTCTTGGTTTTATACTCAAAAGTGAAGGTCACCAAAACTCATTGTGGGCTGTCTCAATGTCAGGGAAAAAAGATGACCCACATGTTAAAGAGAAGACCCCTTAGTCTGGAGCAGTGGCGCACACCTTTATCTCCAGCACTCAAGAGGCAGAGGCAGGTGGATCTCTGAGTTTAAGACCATCCTGGTCTACAGAGGGACTTCAAGTACAGCCAGGGCCACAGAGAGAAACCCTATCTTGAAAAACAAGAAAAATAAAACTAACAATAACAAAGATAGGCACACATGCGCGCACACACACACACACACACACACACACACACACACGCCCCAGAAGGAAAAGAAGGAGGAGGAGGAGGAGGAGGAGGAGGAGGAGTAGTAGAAGAAGAAGAAGAAGAAGAAGAAGAAGAAGAAGAAGAAGAAGAAGAAGAAGAAGAAGAAGAAGAAGAAGAAGAATCCCAGTTTTCTTAAAATAGTCAAAGAGCCCAAGACTGGAAAAAGCAGATTTAAACCACTAATCCTGTATGGCTATCCTTCCCTAGAGAACTGAGACTTGAAGCCAGAGGAGCACTTGGTAGACAGCAAGCCTGCCTTGAGAGCACACACACACACACACACACACACACACACAAAACAACAACAACAACAACAAAAGAAAAAACCTTGAGAAACCCACAGAAGAGCGTGCGTGCTTCTTTCGGTCATGGTCAACCAAGAGAAAGAAAAAACAATAATAATGCAAGGAAATGTCCACATGCTAACCTAGGTTGATCATAAAATTGGCAGGTGCCAGATGCGACAATTAGAGAACACTACCATTTCAAGCCTGCAATTAATTGTAAAAATAAATACTACTGAATCATTCATATATCCCCAAAGAAATTAGAAAGCACTGAAGCCTGAGACCAATAAGAACAATTAGGTGTGTCAGCCAGAGTAAACTAGGAATTTTTGAGAGAAGAAACAGCCCCCAAGTCTTAGTGGTGTACCAACTCACCAAAGGGTTTTTGTCCCTTGTCTTCCTCCTCCTGTTCTTCCTCTTCCTCCTCTCCACCTGCTCTCCCTCTCTTCCTCCTCCACCTGCTCTTGCTCTTCCTTCTTTGGATCAAGGTCTGGTCATATAGCCTGGCCTGTTCTCTAACTCACAACTTTCCTATCTAAGCCTCTTGAGTGGTGCTTGGGTTACAGGTGTGTCCCACCACACTATCTGTTCCCCCCTTCTGTTACACATCCATCACCAACAGGAAGACATGCAACTTCATGTCATCTTTACTTAGAGAGCAAGGCTGACTGAGCCTCGCCAATCTGGAAAGTCCCCAATTGCTGCAGCTGGTAAGGAGAGCTGTGGGGAGCCTCAAATCACTGCAGAATGCCATTTATCACTTCTGCTCACATTTCCAGGCAGCCAGACTGGATGGGAATGAAGAAATGTATTGTTCCTGTGGGTAGGAGAGTGGTGGGAGTCAGTAAATGGTAGTTCTGGCTGCCATAATCCGTCAGCACGTGTGGGATGCAGCTAAAAGAAGCAGACTGGAGTGTTGTCCAGCCCTAAATGTAAAGCTAGAAAAGAAGGAAGACAAGCTGTCTCGAGTCTAACTCAGAAGGGTAAAGCCAGGTGTGGCAACACATTTGCAATCCCATCCTGAGGCAAGGTCTTGAGTTCAAGGACAGCCTGGGATACGCGGTGACCTCTTCCCTCAGTTTTGGGAGCACAAACATGTGTGGCCATGCCTGGCTTTACCTTCATGAGTTAGACTTTAGATCACTTAGCCTCCTTCTTTTCTCAAAGACAATCAAATCTACCAGCCAACTAAACAGAAAATACCAACACAACCCAAAAGGGCAAAATAATAACAAAATAAAACAACTTCAAGAAAGTAAGGGAAGTGGGGCAGTGGTGGTGCATGCCCGTAATCCCAGCACTCAAAAAGCAGAGGCAAGACGATCTCTGTGTCAAGGCCAGCCTGGTCTACAAAACAAGTTCCAGACAGCTAGGGCTGTTAACACAGAGAAACCCTATGCCAAAAAAACCAAAAAAATAAAAAAAAAAGAAAAGTAGGGGAAAATGATAAGGGTAGAAGTAGTTAGGAGGATAATAGACAAAATCAGATTCATTATTAAAACTAATAAAATATATATTAAGATACATTGTTTAAAGCCAGTAAGATGTCTCAGCAAATAAAGATATTTCTTGCCCAGTCAGACAACCTGAGTTCCATCCACAGGCCTACATGGTGGAAGGAGAGAACCGACTCCAGCAAGTTGTCCTCTGACCTCCACATGAGTTCTCTAGAATGTCTGTATGCACAGGCAAGCGTGCATACACACACAGTGCACACATACACACACACACAATAAATACAAAAGTAAATGTAATAAAATATTTTAACCATCTATTTTTATGTATGAATTTGGTAAAAACTAAATAAAAGAGATTCTGTGAACTAAAAACTAACACGGGATGGAGAGATAGCTCAGTTGCTGCTTTCCCAGAGGACCTGAGCTCAGTTCCTGACAACCATGTCAGGTGGTTCCCAACTGCCTGTAACTTCAGCTTCAGAGGATCCAACACCTTCTAGCCTCCATGGACAGGCATGTATACACCGGACACACACTCACATACAGACACACAGTTAGGTTTAAAAAAAAGAAGAAACTAATAGAACAGATTATTGCCATAATCTGTTGGAGAAATTAAAGAGAGAGAGAGAGAGAGAGAGAGAGAGAGAGAGAGAGAGAGAGAGAGAGAGAACAAAAATAGACAACGGTAAGAACTTACTTTCAAAGTGTCATTAAGGCTCACTTTGGTGACAGTAACAACTAAGCTGGGAGTTTGTTTCTTGTCAGTCAATGGGAAGAAGGGATGAAGGACAACAGGTTGGCTTCTTAACCAGTGAGTGGGTGGGCTTCCTACTTGCAGTAAAGGCTTACAAGGAGACAGTTTGCTGCCATGGCTTTGATTTTTATAGGAAGCCATGGACCTCAAGAAATAGGAGGAACTGAGATGTGGTGAGCTGTGCCTTTCGTTCCAGAACTCTGAAGAGGAGGCAGAAGGACCTCGAGTTACATATTGAGATCCTGTCTCTTGAAATACAAACACAAAAATTCCCCCAAGAATTGCTATTAACTAAAGCTCTAGAGTCGTCTCGGCTTTGTGTATTTTAAGCATTTTAGACGGATGAACTCATTATTTTTCCTTACAACATGAGAGGTGGATATTGCCAATATTTTTCATTGTAGATAAGAACTCTGAGATAGGTAGAGTTTAAATAATTTCCCAATATGGCTGCAGAGTTGGAACCAGATTCCTGCCATGGGAAACTGGAATCCAAGGACCCCACATAGAGAGACAACTACAGTGGCCTCTGTCTAGAAAAGGACAGGGCCCTGGTTAAGGATAGGCTAGGCTGTCTGTGATAGTGTCTTGGGACTGAAACCCAGAGGTCTCTGCCCACGTGTGGTTTGTCTTGGTGCTTTGCCTGGAGTGCTTTTGCCTTGCAGAAATGGTTTTGTTTTGATGCATTTGGAGGTCATAGCCTTCTCCCTTATTGCTTCTGCTTAAGAAGAATTTTTCTATACTCATGGTGTATAAGCTTTCTTCCCAGGTTTTCTTTAGTATCTATATGATTTTAGTTTTCCCAAGTAAATGTCTGAGCTATTTTGAATTTATTCTATGTGTGCTGTGAGTTCCGGGGCTGACTCTTCCCATGTGGCTATCCAGTTATCTCAACACAACTGATTTGTTTGTTTTTTAAATCTCTGCACACAGATTTGTGAGACAACCTTTCTCATATGATAACTTTCCAGATGCAGAGGGGTCTATTTCTGGGTTTTCTGTTGGTTTCCCCCTGGCCTGTCTCTTTATTCCTGTGCCAATACCAAACTCCTAATTACAGGCTCTCCAGTATGTGCGACTTCTGGTGGTGCTGCCCCCCCCCCCATGGCTCTTTGCTTTGGGGATCCCCTGACTAGGTTTGCTTTTTCATTTTTTGGTTTTTCGAGACAGGGTTTCCCTGGGTAACAGTCCTAGCTGTCTTGGAACTAGCTCTTGTAGACCAGCCTGGCCTTGAACTCACAGGGATTCACCTGCCTCTGCCTCCCAAGTGCTGGGATTAAAGGCGTGTGCTACCACTGCCCATCCTTAATTTTTCTTTCAAATAAATTTCATAGTCAGCTTTGCCTAGCTCCAGGGGAGAAAACTGGGTTGTGTTTTAAAAGTTGGAGCTGCATTCAATCTGTAAATCAAGTTAGGTGGAATCGACATCTTTATGGTGAGGAGTCTCTTTAGTCAAGATCATGGCTTGTTGTTTCTTCCAAAATATAATTCTGAGTGAAGAAAAATTAGTTTTAGGAGACTTCATATAGAATGACTGTCATGTAAATGAGTTTTTAAAATTACAACAGCACAGTGATCTGTAGAGCTTATAGACTCATGCGTTTATAGTAAACAGGCTGAAGTCTAGGATGTGAGTGAGGCCTGTCAGAGCAGGGGAGAGGGAAGACGTGGGAAGGGCGGGTTCTGCCCAGTTTTAAATCAGCTGAAGCAAATAAGACGAGAGATTAATTTAAGTAGACGGTCTTATTATTTTCCTCTACAGTCCTGTATGGTAGAAATGTTTCTTAATTAAAAACAAAAGAAACACCAAAGCTAGCTGTTCCTACAGGTTCAGGGTTCTCTACCGGGCGGGAGGCAGGGAATATACCTGTTCCCATTTATTCTGTGGCATCCTAGAGAAGCCATTCCCTGGCCAGGCCTGCAGCCGGGTCGAGGGAGTCACTGTGCAGCTCCCTCTGTGTGGGGAATCCTGTTAAGGTCTCTGTGGAGCTCTCAGCAGCTGGAGAGGGAAGATCCCTTCAAACAGGCTTCCTGGGTTGCTTCCAGGTCAACATCCTGCATTTGTGCTAAGAAAGGTTTCTCGGGATCAGAAACTTGTCTCTCTGTTGTAAATATCTCATTTTCTTCCACTTCACCTATGGGAGTGCAAGATTCAGAAGCAGGAGGGAAAAGATGTACTTCCAAATGGAGCCTTTCTTCCAATCTATACGGTAGCTTGAGAAGAGCCTTATTTGGGAGCTCCGATAGGAAATCGTATTTATTTTCATATGCTGATGTATTTTGCAGCCCCAACACCTCCCATTCCAACAGGACCAAATAGCTTCGGAACTGGGGGAAGGAGTTGCCTCATCCAGAACAGTTTTCCTATTTAAGGAAAAATTTTCACCACCCAAAGTGACCCAAAGCAATATACTTGTGTTTCAGGGGATCCCAGGCTTCTCTGGGACTCCTGTGTGAGGCCTGGCCATAGCAACCACATGCACTGACCTGTGGAACGCTTGTTCCCTGACGCATGCCTAATGGAGCCTCCACTGGGCCTCCGGTCCTCATTGCTATTCTCCACAGCAGGTCTGCACACGGTACAGCTGCTTCCTCAGCCCACACAAGACTTCCAGAGAAATGAACATCGCATTAAACCACTGTGTTTTATGTGAGGAGAAACACAGGCAATTAGGTCTGGCAGCTGCATCGCATGGCTCCTAACAGCGTCTGGGAAGAATGGAGGTCCCGTGGGGCCACCTTGGCTTCAGGAGCCCTTCCCCCATGGCGTTAGTCCTACCAGCATCCTTTAAAAAAAACAGAACATCGTCTCTGGGAAGGAACTAGTATTGGAAAGAGTGGCTAGGGATGTTCAGGATCAGTGACCCTGTGTAGACAATGTTGGGGAACACGGGGACTCAAGAGGGAGCTTGGCGTGAAAAAGGTCCGACGTGAGGGCAGCCATGGGAAAGGAGCGCGAGAGGCGTGCTCTGAGGGGAACTTCACCAGAAACAAAGTTCCTGAGGGAAATGTTTGACCTTGATACCGCTTATTAGTTCACTTCACGACCAGGAGGAAACAGCAGAGGTGAGGGGTGGGAAAGGACGGAAAAGTGGTTCCTCCTCTAGTCTTTGTTTTCACCACAGTTTGAATTTGAGACGTTCAGGTGTGAGAGAATGGAACCGAGGAGCCTAAAACCCTCAGGGTGAGAAGGTGAAATGTGGGGACCCTGAGAAGAGACATGGACGGTCACTCCCTTGTGCAAACCCTGGTTTCTTATCTCCCCTCAGGCCTTCTCCCTCTGCTGCGTGTTGGTGTCCACCCCACCTCTTTTCCCAGCCCTGAGGCTGAGAATGGTGGTAACACCTCTAGCGACTCTCAGAGCCTGTGACCAAATGATACCATGCCACCTCAGAATGCCTCTTCCTTCCAAGCCTCAGTGATGTCCGGCCATGGATGGCAGTGACCTTTCAGTGCGGTTTCTGCCTTCCAGGCTGTTCTTTGCTTCTGGTTTTTTATAAAACACAAATGAATTTCCCAAGGCACAACTGCGCATCTGCTCCTTAACGACCAAGAACCTTCAGCTGCTCCCATGGCCTCCATCATGAGGTCCTGTCGACATTCATGCTTTCCTTCCCTACCGCTGTCTCCTCTCTAGCCGTCTTTGATTGTCCTCTCGATTTCTATCTTGGTTATGACCTTTGCTCTGAATAGTTGAAGAGGTTTGAATAGGTGTGGTCCCCATAGACTCACGCGTTTGAATGCTTGACCTATCGGGAGTAGCACTATTACTATGGCTTTGTTGGATTAGGTGTGGCCTTGTTGGAGGAAGTATATTATTGTGGGGGGGGATGGGCTTTGAGGTCTCACATGCTCAAGCCACACCCAGTTTGGGAGAGTCTTCTGCTGCTGCCTTCGGATCAAGATGTAGAAATTCAGTTCCTTCTCTAGCACCATGTCTGCCTGTATGCAGTCCATTATCATCATGGCAGGGAGCATGGCGGTGTGTGTGCAGGCAGACATGGTGCTACATCTCCATCAGAAGGCAACAGGACATGGCCCGACAGTCACATTGATTCCATGATTGATTGCATGTGCCTCTCTTCTGGGGCCGTGGGTATGAGAAGATGCAAATTCTGGCTCTCACGGGAGGGTCAAAGAGCTGTAAAAAACGGTTGCCTCGGCCGGGTGGTAGTGGCGCATGCCTTTAATTCCAGCACTCAGGAGGCAGAGGCAGGCGGATCTATTGGAGTTCGAGGCCAGCCTGGTCTGCAAGAGCTAGTTCTGGGACAGGCACCAAAGCTACAGAGAAACCCTGTCTCGAAAAAACAAAACAAAACAACAACAACAACAACAAAAAATGGTTGCCTCTTCTGTGTCTGTCTGGTTCCTTCTTTAGAACATCTGCCATTTTCCTGTGTGGCTGACAAGATGGCCCAATTCCTTATGAGCTTGGCTGATTGCTGTGTAGAAGCAGGTGTTAAACAGACCTTGAGTTTTTGCACCCAGCTTTGAGTAAAGGGTTTACAGATGATCTCAGTTTAGGCCTGAGGCACATTTTAACAGAGGGTTTTCTAATCAGGAGCATGTGTGTGAACTCATTATTGACCACGGTGAAGAGTCAAAGGGCCCATACTTGGCTAGTCCTTTCACTTCCTCAGCAAATATTCAGGAGTTGTGAATTTAAAGACGGACCAGCTAGACAAAGTCTCAACTCTCAAAGACTCCCAGGGGAGAGATAGGGAATGAAGATGAGAGAACTAAAAAAACAAAGCTAGGTTAGGGGACAATAGTAGAGTATGCTTTAGGTGAAATGTGTAGAAAGAGCTCACTGGGCACCTTGGCCAACTGCTGGGCACAACAGAGAGACCCACTGGCTGTATCTCTGGTCTGAGCAATTGTGAAGACTCCAGTGGGCCTTGGGGATGACACTTAGTTCCACACGAATGTTTGACTCTCCCTAGATATATACTGGAACCCAAGTCTTGCCTCAGCTCAAGACTGCCGTGAGTGAAATCAGGTTGATGCCAACAAGCTTGGCGGCTCACACCTGTAATGCTAGCTACTCTGGAGGCTAAGCAGAAGGCTGTAAGTTCAAAGTCTGTCTGGGCAATAGAATGAGTTCAATCAAGGTCAGTCTAGGCAACTTAGGATAGTGAGACCCTATCTCTCAAAGGAACTAAAAAATGGTCTTAGGATGTAGCCCAGTGGTAGAGTTCTTTCCTAGCATGTGTGAGCCTCTAGGTTTTGTCCCCATCATGTTATGAGCAAATAAACAGTAAGATCAGGCTGAATGACTAAGTTCTAGCAAGAGTAAGTGGGGTAGAATAAGAAGGGGCATGAGCAGCCCTGAAAATGGTCATAATGGAGGAGAGTGTGTCCCCATTTGTTCCTACTCATCTCCTCCTGGCTAGAACTCAAGCAGCCAACTGTGGACTAGGAAGTAGAAGTGTCACTTTAAAAGCAATTGAGCAAGAAGATAGAAGTGTGTGTGTCACTGAACTGGTGAAGTGACATAAGAGATCTCGACCGAGGACCCAGAGGCCCCTAAAATAGCCCAGGATTTCACACTTGCTCTTGGTTGCCCGCCATAACTAGAGACTATTGTTGAAGATACCACATACTTTGGCTGGAGAACATAAAAAAAATGAAGGTAGAACTGAGCTGAGAACTCCTTCCTGGATGGTTAGCTTCCATATTGCAGAAGGTCCTAAGGAGACTGCTGAGAGTGACATTGTGAAGGTATTACCTAGCAGTGAACACGAAATGCTGCAATAATCACCTGCTAGGTAAGAAGCACTACTGTTGTTGCAATAGTGGCATGGAGATTACGGGATAACCAACTGCTTTTCTGGTTGGATTTGAGGCCTGCTCCACAACAGACAATTCATGCCTAGCACTGTAGGCGTGTTTCTGGCTAGTCACAGGTCCTAGAGAATCTACTGTGGTTGTTTTGGTAAATGGATAGACATGTTGTTAAATTGCCTTCTAAGCATCAATGTTTGTACTAACAGCTCTGTGCTACTCCCAGTCTTAGCCAGAAAAGCTCTTGTAGGGGCAGCCGTTAGTGTGGAGATTCTGGAGAACAAGTGACTATTGAGGACTCCACATCTATGCCATTTCCCTTCCAAGGGACAGGGAGCATCAGGTAAGAGGGGGCAGAAAGGATGTTAGAGCCAGATGATGGGGAGGAGTGCTGTGAGATCCAGATGTGCATCGCCTTCACACCCAAACTCACTGCAGTTAGAGTCACCCACAGAAAGCTGCACAAGATCAATCCAAGAAGATCAGTCAACGCTCCAGCAGACATAGCAACTGGAATCAAAGAGTTAAGAGAGGGAGAGAGAGGGGAGGGGGAGGGAGAACAAGAAATGAAGGTGGGAATGGGATGTGTTGGGAGGTGTGTATCAAAATACATGTCTGAAATTGTCAAAGAATAAATAGAAGATATTAAAAGGTAGTGAGAAATTGTTTATGTCTGGACTCAATGTATTTATTTAGACACAAAGGTCTACCTTGTTTAGGTAATTAATTTTAGGCCCCCAGTTGACAGTGCCCTAAGTAGACGTTACCTTGACATCAGGGGTCAAGTCTGACTTCTTTCACCTCCACTTTCCTAGACAATCTCTGCTCAGAGTTGGGCACTGAATGGACGCTGCTGGTGGATCCTCTTCCCAGGGAGCTCACCCACATAGCTGGCAAGTCAGTGGTAGCTTTGGCAGGAAACCTTGTTCCTCACCAGGAAGGATGGGAATGCTGAAAAGTGATTGGATCCAATTAGTGTATACTGTATACATGTATCAAGTCCACACACTGGACATCATTAATATATGTTGATAAAACAATAAACACAGGCTTTGTTTAGCAAGCATCTTGCAAAATTCCCTAATCCATGATGACCAGTTCTCATGAGGCAGTATAGCAGCAACTCAGTGTCCATGTGATAACCTTGTTCAGTCTGGGCACATCTAGGAAATGTCCACCGCACTTGAACCTAGCAGCTCAACTGTGATGGGCAATAGTCCAGTACAGAAGGAAGAGCTCTCTCCTTAGCCTGGAGAGAGCTAGTATAGACTTATGAACCTAGCATCTCAACCGTGAGTGGATAATAGCCCAGTACAGAAGGAAGAGCTCTCTCCTTAGCCTGGGTATAGGCTTATAGACTTCCTCTTCCTACAGCCAGTCTAAGCCAGTGCCCAGCTCCAGAATTCGGGTGTCTACCAAGACTCAGTCCTCAAACCCCATGCCTAGATTTTTACATCTGGCAATCTGTCACATGGTCCATTGTCAATTGATGGTCCTAGTCCACTCTTCCCAGGGAACATGAACCCTGACTGAGACTCCTTTCTGGGGGTACCTGAGAATAGGACAAAGAGGTACTCTCCTTTAGAATGACAAGGGTCTCCCAATATTAACTTAGTTCCCTCCCACACAGGATAGGGTAGACTAGGGACAACAAAAGTGGCAAAGGAGGATGACTAAGACTGGACAAAGAGGGCATGAGGGATTTAGGGATGTGCTTGCATTGCTTTGGTTCACTGTCTCCAGGAGACGCCACCCAGGCATGTGGGACCCTCCCGTTCTCTAACCACGATTCTACTTTCAACAAGTATTCTTTAACTCCCATATGTGAGAGAGTACACAAAGGACTCGGTCTCCCTGTGTCTGACCCAACACGATTATCTCCAGTTCCTTCCATTTTACGGCAAATGACAAAACCTCATTCTTTTGATGTCCAAGCAATACTCCGTGTGTTTATAAACATGTTTCTTCATTCTCTCGTCTGTTGATGGCCCATGGGCTGATTCCACATCTTAGCTACTGTACCAGGTGCTGCAGTGAACAGGTGTGAGGATGACTTCCTGGCAGTTTAGGGAGCTCAGGAAGGAAATGAGTTGGGGCTGAGAAAAAGGCTGGGTCATTCCTGTACACTGACAAAATCCCAGCCACAGATGTCAGCCCCTCCACTCTCTCAACAACCATCTGCCTCCCCCAAGCCCTGAACTCTACCTTCCCCATTCATTTGCCCAGAAGGCTCTGTCAGGGACCAGATGAGAAGGAGTTAATTCATGGACATCATAGGAATGATTCTTCATTCTGCCTCTGATGCGGCAGACCATTAAAACGTAATATTCCGTGTATCATGGTCCATTTCCTGGATGTGTGAGTGTGGCCGCAGAGCGGGAGCCACAGCATTCTGTGAGCTTCACTCCCAGCTCCCAGAGGTACAGATCATGCTGGGAGGAGCAAAGGAGGAACCTGGACTCTGGCTCAACTGCAGTTGGGAACAGTTGGCTTTTGCCTTCTGCCCCTCTTGACCTTGAAAGTGCTGATGGTCCCCAGCAGGGAACAGGGATGTGGGTCCAGAAACCCTTCTGCTTTGGGGGAGGTGAGAGTGTGGGGTGTTTCACCCCAGACAGGAGCTTGAGGTCTCTTTTGCAGATGAGAGAACAGGTTCAGAGAGAACAGTAGAGTCACAGCAAGGTCTGTCTCCCTCCTAACCCAGCCCTGGGTGGAATTAGGACTCAGTTTGGGGGAGCCAGTGGTACAGGAGGAGAAAGATGAATGTCCTGCAAGTTATGGTAAGAATCTGTTAATCAGTGGGCCTTCTTCTTCCTGCTCCTTTCCCACAAGGCTTCAGAATGCAAAACCAACACCACCAAGAGCAGCTTGTCCATTGTAAGCCACAGGTATGATCTTAATCCTCTTGATTAGCGCTGCTTCCTATAACCTGGGAGGCCCTGGAGAAGGTCCTGTGTCTGGGATGGAAGAGTCTCTGTTCTTTCAACATCCGGACCTGCCTGTCAGAAGGGACTGTGTCTAAATAGTGAAGTGGCTCTCCCCATCCCCGTGGGGAAACGCTGATGGTGGCAGGGGCCAAGGCTTGACTGTCTTGCAGTAATTCACTTTGCTCCTCATGGGTGTGGTCATTTCCCCTCCCTTGGGTGTGCCATTTGTCTCCCACACTGGTCACCACCCCTGGGTTCTTGTTCTTGAACAGCAGAGGCTCAGTGTCTATCCTGTAACGTATTTGCCCCAGATACCCAGTGTTCTCTCCAGACACACTAGGATTTTGCCTGTTGCCTGCCAACTCTCCTCACAGACACCTGCCCGGGACTTAAAGTCTACCGGGCTTCCTAGGATGACATGGCCTAATCAACTCAGTTTGCTTCTGAGATGGCCATTTTTTTCTATTCCAAAATAAGTCAGGCTCCTCAGTCCTAGGATTTGTTTTCTCTCTCTCTGCCTCCCTCTACTGAGGGTTATTCCTCTACCTCCTAACGCGAGGAAGAAATTTCTTCTAATCTGCTAACACCAGCTGTGGGTGATATAGCCTCCTACCCTGCTGAGTCTCATTGCAGTCTGAGCATCTGCTTTGCTTGGGGCTGTCCCCCACCAATCCTGGACTGCGAACAAGATTGAAGACAGATCTGTGTCGATCCCGACTGCTGTTGGGAAAAAACACCCAGCATGAAGCTGACAAGTTGGGCTGGACCAGTTTCAACCAGGGGCAGAGTTTTAAGTGTGGGAACCTTTGATAGCTCTCCATAGGTTCCACACATTGCCCTGGAAGGTAAAGAGTTTGCTATTACTATAGTTATACCAACACTGCTTAGTCCCTGTTGAGGTTTATGCATTATTATAGTGTATTATAGTATATGCTTTGATAGCCCGGCTAGTTAAAATGTAAAGACTCTAGAAGGCTGGAGAATACGTAACAGCATGGGTAGAATAGGGTAGGGGTGTCACAGCGAGGTCAGAAAAGGCAGAGGAAGGACAGCCTGGGGTTGCAGCAGCAGGTGATTTCAGAGATAAAAGTGGTTTAATTGACATTTGCCTCTGTCAATAGCCCCATGTACTAACATGCCTGATGCTGGGCTAAGTGCTCTGCATGGATGTGCTCATTAAATTCTGGCTATGGGTAACCCTGGGACACAAGCTGTGATTATCCTCCTTTCACAGAGCAATGGTGGAGGCTTGGGTTGGAGACCCCCTAATCTAACAAGTAGGTGGTGAAGATGAGGTTTGGCCCAGGCTGTCTGTTTCTGCATCTGGCTCTAAGCCAGATACCCCCTACCCACCACCCCGCACCTTCCTGCACAGGGATATACATCTTACTTTGTCTTCTTTAGGCTGCATCTGCTCCCGTGGGCTTTCCCCACTTCAAGGCTCTTCCCCGACTCTGCCTATGCCGTTTCATGAAATTTTCCCTGCCTGTCCTCTGGCCTGGCTTGCCTTGGGAACTGCCTTGGGTCCCCATCACTAGGCTCCATTAGTAACTGTACAGACATCGCAAGCGGCTCTATTCAAGTACCTGCTCCTGCTTCTTTACGCACTAAGCTCTCTGGCGCCTACCACCTTCTCTCCATTCATAGAAAATTTAAGTCCTATGGAGTGGGTGAGAGACAGAGGACAGGACCTGGGTGCCCAAGACATGACCTCACTGCGTGGATCTCTCCCAAGGCCGCTTTATACTGCACCACGGGAAGACTGGCATAATCCGACACCAAGCATTCTGCTGCTCACATTGGACTGGGCTTCACAGGCCCCTAATTTATAAACCTTACTTTACGGGTGACAAAATGTAGTTAGAAGGCATGTGAGATAGTTTAATGGGTGACAGGGATTGGCGTGAAGGCCTTGACAATCTGAGTTCAATCCCCAGGTCCCAACTTGGGAATGAGAGAATGGAACTCTAAAAGTTTTACTCTGACTTCCACGCAAGTGCTGTGGCCTGTATGTGTCTACACAGACTATACTATATTAATGCAACAGTAATGAAATAAGATAGTAAAATACAAATGCAGTCAGAGAGAGAAGGCATCGCAGATGCCACAGCTGCATGCCAGAGCAGGGTTCAGACCCCATGCCCTTGGGTTCCCAGCCCCATGTCCTCAGCAGCTTCAGTTAGCTCCTTCCAGAAGAAGGCTGATAACCATACCGCAGCCCTCACTGTGAGTGCCTGGAAATGGACAATGATAACCCTGGGGCTCACGGGCTGTTTAGACAGCAGGGCAGATGCAGCCACTGTCTTCCTGTGTAATGTACCACGCTAGAGGCAGCCACTCGGAAAATTGAAAAATGATGGCAGCCCAAATGAGGTGACCATTTTGGTATCAGTCAATGGTTTGATGTTGCGAAGGAGCTGGACAAAACCAGAAAGGCCTTTTTGTCAAAGCTGTCTGCAGGGAGACAGAAGCAAGCCTTGGGACAGAGCCAGCACCACAGGAAGGGTTAAGCCTCCCCACTGGCTTCCTAGAACATCTCTTGGGGTCCTCCCAACCCTGCAGCTCTCCCTGGGTGTACTTCACCATGCCGGGAAGTGGGGAACTTGACTTCTAACCCTCAGCTCCCTTTCTCAGGGCTTGTGCTGCCTGAGTTTTACTTTTAGCGGGGGTAAAGATTATTGAGTCGACAGCATGGACCTCTGTTAAAGAGTAGTGTGGCAGTGGAAGCGCATTTGGGAGGGACAGGCAGAGGGGAAAACGGGCTGGTGGCCCAGCTGGTAAATGCTTAGGGCCTGGCTGTCTTAGAGCTGTCAAGAACCCAGAAGCACAGAAGCCCCGCTAGGAGGAGCCCATGGCTTAGCCTTGACCTGCCCTGTGCCCTGCTCCATCCTTATTGTCCAAGATTGGCTATCATTCCTTGGCAGACAATTTCACCAAATCCCTCTAAAATATAAACTAAAAAGAAAGAAGAGGCTATGGGGACAGAGAAGGAAGCTCTGTTTACTTCACACATTCACTTAATCCTCTCTGCATGCCTCTAAGACATGTATGAAAGGAAATGAGAACTCGATGTGTTGGGTGCCTGCTGTGGCCCAAACAGTGTCCTGTGTGCTATTTCATTTATCCGTGATACCAACCTTTTGTGGTCATAGAAACAAACCCAACCTGGGGAGGCTAAAGCACTTGCCTGTGTTTCCAAAGTTAACACTTGGAAGAGTGGTGGTCTGCTTGCCACTCAGTCCAAAGTCCAGGCAGGAACCTGGGCAAGGAGAACTAAGAAAGGTCACTATAGTGGGAAAGGGGGATCATATAGAGTGGCTGGCTTGTAAGGTGGGAGGAGAGGTCCCCAGATTTTAGGTGAAGGAAGATGAAACAGGTGACTTACGGTCACTTACTGTGTCACCAAAGGCATGTAGAATGGGGTCCTTGAAGCATGCACTGAAGATTGATCACTGGAAGGTTCTTGGCCAGTCTGAATAGCAATGAATGCACCAAGATGCAACACATTAAAGGTTGAAGTTGTATATTGCACCCTAAGCCCATGTTGTTTACTTAGATGGCATCGGTGCCAATGAAAAGCTCTTAGGGAGGTGGATTTCCCTTATTCTGGGAGAGATTTTGATTGGATACAGGCTGATATTGTCAGTCCCACAGAAACGACTGACTTTGCCTAGTAACCACTGTGCCAGGTCTGAAGTCCATACAACCTGAGCCCTGAGTTTTGTGTGTTCAGAGTAATGAGGATCCTGACAGAAAGCTCCCATCCAACTGCAGTGATGAATAGCTGTGTAGCCTTGGACAACTTGGGCCGCCTCCCTGAGCCTCAGTCGCTAACTTTAGTTCCTGACTGCCCCAGTAGCAGGTTCAGATGTCTTCCTGAGTTATTATGAATACCTGCAGAAGAGAGCCTGACCTGAAGCACTTGGGGCCTATGGCCAAGGCAGGAAGTCAGAGCCTAGTAATGAAATCTAGATGAGGAAAGTCCCAGAAGGAACCAAAACAAAGTTTTCCCATCTATAAATTGAGGTAGGTAGATAGGATGGACTATATAGTATGGATATTTTATACCCCTCTCAACCTTTCTAGTTTCATATTCTATGGTTTATTATATTTGAGTCAGTAGATCATGGAAGGGTCATTTCTCATTGGGTAGACCAGTTGTCTGATGGCTTAGTGGTATGGAAGAATTTCAGTCTTTATCTAACTAAAGGTATGCTTCTCTAACTGTGGCAGGGCTTAAGATGCTGTGGAACAATGATCTTATATCCTGTAAAGGTTTGTCAGTAATAAAATGCTGATTGGCCAGTAACCAGGCAGGAAGTATAGGCAGGGTGACCAGAACAGGAGAATTCTGGGAAGAGGAAAGGGTCAGTTTGCAGTCGTCACCCAGACCAAGAAGAAGCAAGATGAGAACGCCTCACTGATACCAAGTCACATGGCTAACACAGACAAGAATTATGGGTCAATGTAAGTTATAAGAGTTAATAAGAAACCTGAGCTAATAGGCCAACCAATTTATAATTAATGTAGATCTCTCTGTGTTTCTTTGGGACTGAACAGTTGCGGGACTGGGCAGGACAGAAATCTCTCTTAACGTTAAGACATCCTATTGTTACAAATTCCAGAGTGCTGAGGGAATCCTTTAATGGACAGTTCTGCTTGGAACACCTCTAATCCCCATTGGGAACCTTTCAATATCTTGTAATCAATGGGAGGTCACAAAAGGAAAGTGATGGTAATTCTGATGAAAGGTGTCTGATTTCATCCTGACTTCTGCTGCCCCCTTAGCATGCCCTTCCTTCACCTACAAGGACTCTTAATTGCTTTCTCTGATCTTGGAAATTAATAGCTTTAGAATCAGTCCATGCTCCAACATAGACAGTATTTCTTTCTTTCCTTTCTTTCTTCCTTCCTTCCCTCCCTTCCCTTTCCTTCCCTTTTCTTTGTAATTATTCAGTCACAGATAAGGCTGCACTTCCGTGATGTAGGAGGGTCTTTATATATCTGTTGCTTGCATTGGTTAATTAATAAAGAAAATTGCTTGGCCTGATAGGTCAGAACATGGGTAGGAGGGGAAGACAGAACAGAATTGTGGGAGAAAGGAAGCAGAGTCAGGCAGATGCCATTAAGCTCCGGCCTGAGATGGATGTAGGTTAGAATCTTCCCTGTAAGCCACAACCCCGTGGGGATACACAGATTACTAGATATGGGTTAAAGCAAGATGTGAGAGTTAGCCAAGAAAAGGTTAGATATAATGGGCCAGGCAGTGTTTAAATGAATACAATTTGGTGTGGTTATTTTGGGGGTAAGCTAGCCAGGATACAGGCAGGAACGCAGCCCATCGCTCCTTTTACTACACTTCTGGGTTCTAAAGGCAGGCACGTGTGGACAGGTCCTCAGGCACAAAGGGCCCTGTGTGACCCACGTGTGCACATGCGTGGTTACATCCACATATGACTTAGCTAAACACATGCACGAGTCGCCTGTGATCTGTGTCATCAGTGTGACACAGTCACATCAACTCCCTGTATGCACGTGCTAGGCAGCTTTAAAAAGCTGGACGCGCCATCTCTCATGCCGCGCATGCTCTCTCTGCACACAGTTTTCCAGGCCTGTACACACCCCACTTGAATATCCTAAGCGGGTTTGTTGGTGTTCCAGGTCTCCTTCTCACTTTCACCAGGTAATTTCACTCTTCCCTTCCCTTCCCACCCAATTTTGGGTGATTGTTTTATGATCAGAACCCAGGCAGTATCTGCCCGGAACCCCACAGATTTAAAGGCAACCAGTCTGTCATGTCCAGATGCACCCTTACTGGAGCTCTGAAGCTGGATCCTACTGCCCCTTGGCAGAGTAGGAATAGGCCTCTGATACTTGGTGACAATCTAAGCAACCTTGTAAAAACCTGACAGATCTCTTTGGGATCCCCAATGTGGCACAATTCTCCCTGAACAATTGCAGTACACTCCTAAATGTAGCCATGTCTGTGGGGGAAAAAAAAAAACAACTTGTGCATGACTTCTTGTTAACTGGGCCCCATCACAATCATATGATTGTATTCTAAATAACATCCCATTAGCCAGTAGTTTACACAAAAAATTAATATATTCATTAACCTTCTAGGGTTCCTAGGGACATTCTTATTTTTTTTTCCAGATAAGAAAGCCCCAAGAAGACAGCTAATGCTGAAATAGGTGGCCTCCCCAGTCACCCGTGGCCATTAGGAGAAGCCTTTCTAATCTTCCCGGAGGGCAGAGGGCAATCTGGCAACACTCACTGAAGCCTTTAAAAGGCACTTACCCTCTAGCCCAGCACTTCTAGGAATTTACCTGAGAATGAGAAGTCGATGTGTTCAGAAATGTATCTATGAATTGTTGAAGTGAGCTGTGTAATAGGGAGACATTTAAAAAAGAGGAGGTGGAAGCTAGCAGTGGGAAGCACGCTGTCAAGTTGCGGAGCACGGGCAGTAGGGTCTCCAGACTCCTACCAGAAAAGGTGATTAGGGTGCATTTCATGCTGCCGTTCATTGGTGGTGGTGGTATCCAGATGGTGTTTCTCCCTGTAGCCCAGGCTGGCCTTAGACCTGAGATTCTCCTGCCTCGTCTTCACATTTGATAAATAATCCTGTGTTACAAGTGTAGTCTTTTTACAGGAATGCAAAGATATGAACTTGATGACCTAGAGCCACCTTGTAAGGCAGCATGGTGAGTTAGACATTCCTGCTGTCTCTGGTGAGAATGAGAACCCTCTTCGCCAAGCCCCAGGCATGCAGCAAGGATGGGACTTCATGTTTGGTTTTCTGGAACTCTGACAGGGAGGTAGCCCTCCTAGAGGAAATGCTGTATTCGCGGGTCCATGCTTCTTTTCCCTAGAGTAGAAGAACATCTGGGGATGAAGTTTGTGACTGAACTAGGTACCGTGGCACCTGGGGGCCAAGTGGTTTTGACTAGTAGGTGTATGAACTCAGGACTGGCTGTGGGAACCATGTTCCAAGGAAGACATGGGGGAGAACCTTCCTGTTCTGCTATAGTTGCCCCTTCTGGTTCTGCCTCAATGGTGTAATTGAGTCCTCCCAGGCACCAATACCTTGGGGGAGCATCCTCCTTTTAAAGTCCTGGGCAGAGAGTCTTTCTTTCCAGAGTGGGATGGCTTATACTGAGTGTGAGCTTGGCAGAGTCTAGTCACTCAGGAGACAGGCCTGTGAGGGATCATGGAGATTAAGTTACCCGAGAAGGGAAGAGCCACCCTAAATCTGGACCCTATCATTCCATAGTCTGGGGGCTCAGCCTGCCTAGAAAGGAGGATATGAGCCCAGGCGTTCATTGCTCCCTGCTTCCTGACGGCTGTTACAGTGTGACCAGTCCTCTCATGCTTCTGCTGCCTTCCCCGCCATGATAGCCCCAAACCCTCAAACTGTGAGTCAGACGAACCCTTCCTTCCGCACACCGCTTTTGTGAGATAACAGTCACAGCGAGGAGACCAGCGATAAGAGGAGCAGCCTGGACTTAGAAGCAGAAGCACCCTCCCTCAGGACTCGAGCCTGCTCCATCCTTCCCTGCGCACACCTCTGGCAGGATCCACATTTGCTGGAGACTCACCCATGCCTATTTTTTAAAACTGCTGTTGGTCAAGTTTTCTTAAGATTTCGTAGTTCAAGACTATTCTCCGAGCCAAACTGCCGCCTTCTTCGGGTTCTGCTGGGCCTACTCACAAAGATGATCCCAGCTGTGCCTGTTGGCTAGACGGAGGGGTGGGGAGGGTGTGGGTCCCCCAGCTGAGCATCCACCCAGTCACCCTCCTAATCAGTCTGCAATTCTGCCTTAACTTCGTGTGACCTTGTTGCCTGGGGAGAGGGGCTGTAAGATACAGAGGACAAAGAATGAGGGCAGGGGGCTCTGCTGACACAGCCACCGGGAAGCCAGCGTCCCTGTTGGGTACAGAGCCGCCAGTGTGGCTCCTTTAATGTCACAATGCTCCTGCGCACAACCGCCACCCCCACAACCGCCACCCGTTGCTCTGTGAGTCCTGAGAGTCAACTTTGGCGAAAGTGGGGTTGATTGTGGGGACCTTGGGAAGAAGGGTAGGTGCTGTTTGCGTCTCTCCCAGGGAAGGAATTAAACAAGGGACTTGCAGCTGAATGCACTTCCGGCCCACAGCATTGCTGGGGACACCCCAGGCTTTGGGTCTTTTACTTCACCTTGGGTACTTCAGCTACGTTATCTGTAAAACACAAGCATGGTGAGGAGCCAATGACAGGGCGCAGTCAGTCAGCGCTGAGCCCACGGGTGAGGAGCCAATGACAGGGCGCAGTCAGTCAGCGCTGAGCCCACGGGTGAGGAGCCAATGACAGGGCGCAGTCAGCGCTGAGCCCACGGTAGGTGCTCAGTTATCGACCTACACATCAGTTGCCATGGAGATGTTAGTACACGGAGTAGGTAGAGTCATAAGTAGATGGCATCTCCCGAGCAGGCAGGGTCACCTTGTGGGTCCGTGTGTCCAAGAGCCACCTTGACTGTCACTGCTGTGCTTTCTGGCCTCCCGTTGTGTCCTGTGGCCAAGCAGCCCTGCGTGGAAGCAGTTTCCCGGATTTTGTCCAGCTCCTGCCCTCTCGCCCTGGGGTGGACTTAGAATGACAGAGGTTTGTGAGTCTCAGGGGTATTACAGCTCCAATGAGATTATAGTTCACGGTCCGAAGTGGAAAATGTAATACCTGAGATTTATGCTTCTTAGACCCCAAACAGCGGCCTAGTCACACATGGTCGGGAAGGCACATTCTCCGTGAGAACACGCCTGTTCTGTTTCCCCGTCAGCCACGCACCCTAAGCGATTGACAGGAAGCCTTGAGTCAACCCTCATTTGAGCAAGCGACCATGAGGTGCCTGGGCAACAGAGAACCTGACATGGTGATTGTCAAGAAGGCAGAGAGAACAGACCCATTGGCCTTGTTATGGATATAGAAGCTGTCATTTGGACACCCTTGGCGCTCTCTCTCTCTCTCTCTCTCTCTCTCTCTCTCTCTCTCTCTCTCTCTCTCTCTCTCTGTGTTTCTCTGCCTGCCTCTGGCTAGTGGCCCTAAAATGAACTGTTTCCTGTCCTATGGAGGCCATAATGAGGCATAAACGAATGGTCTGGTGTCATCCATAAGAGCCCATCCTCCGTTGAGACGCAGTTACATCGGTACCCATTCATGACACTCCCTTTTGGGGAGGCTCTCTGGGAGGTGGCAGAGCATGGTGGTGAGCCGTACAGCCTGATGGGCTAGCATCCCAACACCACTGCTGAGTAGCTAATTGCTTTGTAACTGAAGCTACCTACCTCTCTAGGCCTCGATTTCCTTGTCTGTAGAATGGGGATAATAAACTCATCTACCCCAGGGTTGCTGGGAGGATATAAGCGAAGCATGGAAAAGACCCCCAGCTATACTTGGTTCATAGCCAGTGCCCACAGGACGGACAGCCATGGTGCTGTAGTAAGCTGACGGCACATAAGGGCACGAGAGAGACCCAAGGACAAAATAGTCAGCTGGGCCTGGGTGTACAGGAAGTGGGTTCTGGAGATGGGTCACTATTGTCCCTGAAGGCAGACATGGGTGACAGGAAGAACACTCTAGGTGTGTGGGATGCCAAGGTAGGAGGGAGCTGGGACACAGACAGGCTAAGCAGAATCCCTGGGCTGGCATGGTGAGGGGAGAGCAGAGGCCCAGGGCAGAAAATCCTGATGTGGAGGGGAGCCTAGCTGTAGGAGGCTGTGGCCTGGATGGGAGGAGTACCTGTGGTCACAGGGAACACGGGAAAAGGAGGCCACACCTCCTCTGACCACCCTGGAGCATGCTCTTGCTAATATCCCTCAGCATCCAAAGCCCTGTCATGGGAATGAGCCATCCAAGCCTTCCGTGGCTCTGGGACACTCTGAGATTGAGTCCAGTAGGAAGAAAGAGGACCCTTCTCTTGGAGTGGGGCTCTCAGAGTATGGAGCAATAGGGCTATCAGAGCAGAGATATAGGCACCGTTGGCCTGGAGACTGACTCCCTGGAGGGTCCTCGGTAGGAAGAGAATAGCAGAACAGCCTGTTCAGTCAGGGTTCTATTGCTGTGAAGATACCATGACCATGGCAACTCTTATCAGGAAACCATTTAATTGGGGTGGCTCGCTTAGAGTTCAGAGGTTCAGTCCATTATCATCATGATGGGGAACATGGTGGCATGCAGGCAGACATGGTGCTGGAGTAGTAGCAAGACTCCTACACCTTGCAGGCAACAGGAAGTTGGCTGAGACACTGGGTGGTATCCCGAGCATAGGAAACCTCAAAGCCCACTCCCACAGTGACACACTTCCTCCAACAAGGCCATGCCCACTCCAACAAAGCCACCCCTCCTAATAGTGCCACTCTCTTTGCGGACCATTTTCTTTCAAACCACCACACAGCCCCAGTATTGGTGTGGGGCTGGTGGAGGGACAGGGGCCTTTCTACTTTGGGGGGTTTAGACTGATTTCCAGGAGAGGAGAAACGGAGGTAACTGCAGATGGGCACTGTGCAGGTCCTGCCCCGGGCAGCATGTCAGCACCTACGGCTGCCTACTGCAGTGCCGTCCAACCCCGCTGCTTGCCTCAAGTGGTCCATAAGCGGTTCACAGGAGTGGACTTTTTCCCGACTCCTCCCTTAGCCATGGGACAGGGTGACTGCCCTCCTCGCAGGGGCACGAGGATCTGGAGACCCTGCCCCCCACGTTTTCCTCACACCTCAACTAATGTGCCTCCCGCGTCTATTTTTAGCCGTTGAGCCAAGGCCTTTCAGGAAATGAGGGGTGGGGTGAAATACATGCCTGCAGCCACACATTTGTGGTTTGTTTTTATTTTTTAGAAAAATGATTACTCTGTTGAGTACAACACTTTCCGATTCTAAAAGGGAATAGACTCTAAGGATCTTGAGTCTGTGGTCGACAGCCAGAAGGGCCATTAAAAAGGAGCTGATGACAGAGGGGAAGGAATCCGGGTCACACGGAGGGGAAGTGAAGGAGGAGTGGGCGGTGGGCTAGAATCAACAAGCCACCCTCTCATACCTACTTCACAGATGGGGAAATTGAGGCTGAAAGATTTCTAGTCTTGTCCTAGGAGGCCCTGGGACTTTTGGGCTCCTCCTGAATCCCTTTCCTGATGGGGTCTGGACCCCAGGCTGATGGTTGGACTATCATGGGGAAGGGGACCAGGCTTCTGGCTCCACTGCACGGCAGATGGTGCTGTTTGAATGCCTGGGGAAGGAGATCCTATGAAAGAGCTTCTTACTCACGTCCTCCTGTTTCTGGTGGCATGATGTCCTTCTGGGCTTTCTTGTCCCTGGAGAGCCTCAGGGCTCACTGCTGCTTCTCCCAAGGTTACCGTCTTTTCTTCCTCTTCCCACCCAGAGGCTGTCAGGCACTGGGTCCTAGCTCGTAGGATATACCCACCCAGCTTACCTGGCACCTCCTGTCTTCCTCAGGCACGCCCTTCCACACTGACCCTGGGGCAGGAATGCCGACTCTTTCTCCAGGCCCAAGTGCCCTCCCTGCTCTCTGAGAGCAGGCTGGGTGAAGATCATAAGCAAAAACATGGCTATGGGTGAGTGTGTGTGTGTGTGTGTGTGTGTGTGTGTGTGTGTGCGCGCGCACATGCGCACGCTTTAAGGATCTCAGATCCATCCAGGAGTTTAAGCCTTGATAGGAATATTTCTTGCTTACAGGGCAGTCAATCCTCATTTGCTGTCCGTGGCCTCATCCCAACCCTGGGAGCCTCTCACCGACGGTGACACGTTTCTGAAAATATCACTTGACCAAAGAGAATGAACTCTTTCCAATCCTTACATCTAAATTAATAATACGCCTTGAGATAATTTAAGACTCTGTATTCAACCTGCTGACCTACTGTGTGTTAGGCCTGTTGTTTAATTTTCCTTTGGGAGACTAATGGGACAAATCTTACTATGTCTTGGATTTCCTACACAATCAGCTTATATAACTTACATAAAATGCACAGCTTTAATTTTAAAGTATGTGTTCTTCAGTTCCCCTGACCAGAATAGTATGCGTGTGTGGTGCTGGTGATGTTGGGGGGAGTGTTGGGATAATCAGTTATTGAAAGCAGCCAAAAGTTTGAAAGCTACTTTAAAGAAAAGAAACACCCCATAAATAGAATCAACATGAGGATGAAGGGGGATGACATCTATGCATGGGTTTGACATCTGGGGTCAGTGACATCACTTCTTCCTTGGTAAAATTCTGTGAACGATCTCTGTAAGAATTTCTCATTCCTTCCTCACACCATGCTTTCTTGTGCTGTCCAATAAATGCAGAGCAAGTTCAGGGACAGACACACAGACAGACACAGGCACATCAGATAGGCTACAAGGACAGGCAGGTCACACACACACATACATGACAGACTACAGAGAGAGGGAAGACACAAGGAGAGAAGTGGAGAATTCAAATTTGGGCTCATTCTTGGTCAAGCTAAATCAAGAGGAAGTTTCTGTCTTCATTTCTTGTATGACACTGGTTCATTTTGGTGTCCCCTCTGAGCTTATCATTAATGCATCCACCCACGACTCATCATTTTTGTCCAGTACCACAGCTACTTTCCTTAAGTCCTTTCGCAGCCCCGAGCCTTCTATATGCTGCCTCTTGTCCAGCCTGGACCCCACATTGCTCCCATGTCTCAGCTGGAGCACCCATGCTCAGGATAGCCCTTTGGGCCTGCTGGAGCAAGGGCAGTGCTAATTGTGCAACTGCCTTGTGTGTTTGTTGAACCATGCTTCTAAAACACCTGAAACACCTTCTGTGCTCTTTCTTCTCACAGGACAGCAGCTAGCGAGTGCCTTGGGTGCTGTTGTCTACATCTCCCCCCTCAAATATTTCCTATGTAAAGGGAAAAGCCACATGTGGCGAGAGTTTGAGAGTAGAGAGGGGCCCAGGCTGTGGTCCAGTTACCAGTTAGGAGCAGCTTGAGCTGACCAGTGTCTGGATAGAGGGCTTGACCAAAGGAGGGTGTGATTATTAGCTTTAATTGTTGACCTGATGCAACCTGGAATCACCTGGGATAAGATGCCCAGTGAAGGATTGTCTGCATTGGGTTGGCGTGAGGGCAGGTCTGTGAGATGTCTTGACTGCCTGATTTGATGTGAAAGACAACCCCACCTCTACCTAAATGTGGTGGTATCTTCTGGTAGGCCCTGGACACGGAAGAAGGAAAGATTCGCTTTCTTGCTTCCTTGGCCTTTAGTCTTGATGGTTGCAGGGGGTTGGAGGTTGGGAGCGTCTCTGAGACCACCAAGGCTAGCAGAATGTCAGTCCAACAGGAGATAAGAAGACACTTTGGTTCACCATGACTCAGTAGCTGGTGTTGGTTCAGACTTTAAGAGTCTGACCTCCAAGGAGTTCATTTTAGGCATCTTTAAGTACAGTACAATTTGTAAAAGAAAAGGTTTCCTGGTGATAATTAATTCAATCCCATGAGCACAACAAAGCTTAAGATGTGACTGCACGGGAACTCTTGGAAAGTACAAGTGACCTTATAGGTTCTATAGATTCTATAGGTTATATAGAATTAACATAGGACACAGGCTCAAGGTAAACAATGCTCATGATAAGGGTCTGAGGAAGACTTAGTCTTGTAGTCTAAGCAAGGGTCACCAGGCTATTAATCACATCATTCCCAGTCTTCTGGGCAGCAAACAGGTTATACAACTCTCCCTTTGAAGAGACAGCCCTGTGTGTTTAACATTCCTGGTCCCCAAGGGCTACCGCCCATTCCTTCCCTGATAGTAGAGCAAGCTTCTTCAGACTTTCACCCAGACTTAAGACCAGCAGCTCCCCAGAAAGCCTCCAGGCCTTTGGTACCAGACTGGGACTGTTAAGGCAGCCAGCCTTGTGAGCTGAGATTTTAGTGAAATCTCAACCTCTTTGTTATGAGACAGCCATTGTTGGAGTACCCCGACCACATGCTGTAAGCCAGTCGAATACCCCCCCATATGTATTCTTCTATTAGTTCTGAGAGGTTCTAAGTCAAGAGGACAAATTCACAAGGTGTGGACATCGCAGTGCTCAGGGTGTAGCACCGATGGTGGGGAGGATGAAGGAGAAATAGACAAGAGCAACCCGACCCAGTCAGCTGGGAAATTCAGCAAGCAGCAGCCACCTGTCTACCTTCACAGATAC
Source organism: Alexandromys fortis (assembly GCF_014885135.2). Taxonomy (NCBI): domain Eukaryota; kingdom Metazoa; phylum Chordata; class Mammalia; order Rodentia; family Cricetidae; genus Alexandromys; species Alexandromys fortis. The sequence continues at coordinate 1,141,131 of NW_026067909.1, read as the reverse complement.
TGAGACAAATAAACCAAGGCGCCCAGAGCCAGGGAGAGAACCTGCTGCCACCTGTTCCTTTCATGATGGAGGCTTCCTGGCCAGGTCCAGCCTTGGTTAGTCATTCCCTGAGGCCTTGCTGCTGTCCTGACTGCCTCCCTTGCAACTGGAGGGACCCAATAAGAAAACAAGCCTGCTTCTGCTTCTCTCTGGCTGCAATCTTGTCATAGCTCTCTTATTGTCAATGCAAACATCCAGACCTCTTAGTCTGACTTCCCTAGTTATCCTGGTACCTTCCTCTAGCCCTTCTGGAGCCTTCTCCTAGCTATCCCAAAGCCCCTAATCCCAGATATTCTGGTACCTTCCCCTAGTTACCCTGATCCCCCCCCCCCAAGGTATTCTGATACCTTCCCCTAGCTATCCTGGAGATCCCCTAGCTATCCTGAAGCCCTCCACTACCTATCCTGTTACCTTTCCCTGGCTTTCCTGGCTCAGGGCTCCCTGGAGCTCTTGGAGGTCCCTAAAGACTTCAACCTCTCACATTACCCATGTTGTTTGAATGTGACATTCCCTGTCCCGAACGTCTCTTCTTGCCTTCACCTGGAAATCTGTACTCTCCCTCGGGACTCAAGTTAAAGATTATCTGCCACAGACACCCACCTACACACACACAGACGCTCACACTTCCTGGGATGAGGACATACGCCTACCTGCCTGTGCTGTCCCTTAGGCTGCACAGGTGACAGCCCTCATTACGCAGACAGTCATGGTCTATTTCCTCCTATGTGTCCCTTCCTAGAAAAGGACCCTAAATGAAGCCACTGTGCAGACGGCATAGAATCCTTCTTAGCGGAGGATGGGGAGGGCTAGAGGGCTTTCTCAAGCCGCTGCTTCCTTCTGCCTGAGCTGTAGGGACATAAGTTCCGGGGGGCTCACTCATGGACAGCAGTTTATAGAGGCCCCTAGCTTCCTTCCGAGGCTCTGGAGCAAGGGCGGGCCAGGTGTTTTGCCGCATAGTTTATTTCCTTCACAGCCTGCCACCCGAGGGGCCACCTATTCTCCTCAGTTAAAAGGCCAGATCGGTCTCCAGCTCTTTGCCAGAGCAGTGTGCTGACAGTCAGAAGCAGGGCCATCAGAGGGGCCGCTAACAGCAAGGATGCGAGAGATTCGCATCCCGAGAATCCGTTTGCATACATCCCAGCTGTAATCTCTCCCCTTGGGAGAACGGGATGTAACGTGTCTGACAGGCGTTCAATAACTGGGGTAGAGAGAGGAAAAAATAACAAGCTGCTGGGACTTCAAAAGCAGCGCTTTCTTGGCCAAAAGGATGCAGTAACAACTTGATGAGATAAAAGGTATGAAGCCCCGAGCTGCACTGTGATTCGGAATGAAGACAGACAATGTCCAGAATGTGGCTCTAACAACATCTCAAGACACACGAGCACAGGCTGGTGTGGGGCAACCGTGACTTGCAATGTGAGATGAGCTCACGACACAGGTGTATGTGTGTGTACTGTGTGTGTGTGGGGGGGTAAGTATTACGAATGGGGGTGGAGAGAAACAGGTTGGTGGTCCACCCGCGAGTTTCTCTGATGGAGTGGACTGTTTGTGTTTATGAGTGTTTTAACAATGTGAATGTTCTATGAGGGCTGTATGTGATCTGAGTGTGTGCATGCATGGGCTTTGTATGACTGTGGAGGTTGTATCAGCTAGCTAGAGCCGTAATAATGCTGCATAACAAAACACTTCAAATCTCTGTAACTTAGAACAGTCTTTAGAGACAGACTTTCCAGCAGGGCTAGCTTAGGTGTTCCCTGGCTCTTTGATTCGGGGACCCGGCTGCCAGTTGTGATCAGGTTTACCCATATGCCATGCTCCTTGGCCTGCTGCCGCAGGAACTGGTGCCAACGCTGGGTGTCTCAGTCTGTCTCTTCTGAGAGCTAGGAAGCAGGCACTATTTATTGTAGCACAGCTCAGGCTCTGTGCTCTCCTGGTGTGAGAATACCAGGCTCAAGGGTCAGTCAGTGTGGTGGTGAACTTGGGTTGTCAGCTTGATTGGATTAAGATGCACCTATAGCTTTAATGGGGGCATAACTCTAGAGCGTCTCTATCTGGAACGCCTTTGTTTGGTGGGAACAATTTCAAGACAGCACAACATTCAGGTTGCGGAATGGCTGGTGCTCACTGCATTCACTCAGGTTTATAGTGAGAAATCAAAGCAGAAATATGTTAAAAGTACAGCTTCATTGCCAGGCAGTGATCATGTATGCCTTTAATCCCAGCACTCGGGGAGGCAGAGGCAGGAGGATCTCTGAGTTAGAGGCCAGCCTGGTCTACAGAGCTAGTTCCAGGACAGCCAGGGCTGCATAGAGAAACCCTGTCTCAAATTAACAAAACAAAACAAAAAACAGAAAAGAAAATCCAAACAAACAACAGCAGCAACAACAAAAAGCTATGTGTAGTGGCACACATCCTTCATTCTAGGCAACAGCAGCTGAATCTCCGGGAGTTCAAGGCCAGTCTGATCTATATAATGAGTTTAAGACAGCCAGGTCTATACAGAGATACTGTCTCAAAAAAAATGCAGTTTTATGAGGAAAGCAGCGTAAATGATATGACAGCTAAAGCTAGAATTGTAAACAGATCAGGTTTTGACAAAGGGACTGTCCTTAAAGAGTCTGAAACCACTAAGGGCAAAGAATTTCTACAAGAATAACAGGAAAGGTGCCTTGAGGGCAAGACCTCACCCACAGACGGCTCCAGCTTGTAAAATGAAGAATCTATTTCAAAGGACAGAGCCTAACCTGAGACTATTCCTGGCCTTAAGAATTTCCCATACTAAAAGGACTGCTTAGGGAAGTGTTTTCTCTTGTTCCTCCAAGAAGGCAGATAGACATTGCTCTAGGTGTGGTACAAGTGGGCCAGGCTACATCTTGAACTGGCAGCTGAACTCGGTTGTCAACTACATTGGTCTGGTTTTGCGGATGTGTAATGTGTAAGAGTAAGGTTGTGGAAGCTTGCACTAAGGTTCCAGAGAGCTGCTAAGGCCGACCACGTGAATCAGAATCTGATTCTGCCCACCGAAGCAGCTGTTGTGTGAGGCTCTGAAGGTAACACCTCAGCTGTAATAGAGACCTGAGAACACTGGAAATGCTGGAAATATGGGCTGTACAGGTATCCCGAGGAAAACTGGCCCAATGGAGAGACCACAGGTTCCACAGGACACAGAGCTGGAGGGATGAGGCTGACCAAAGCCACTGGAGCCCAGAGGGTATCACCAAGAGCACCAGAGGGCAGCCATAGAGTTGTAGGATTTGTGATTTCTCTATTGGACTCTGATCTCATCTTTCCATTCTGTGCCCCAATTCCTTCCTTTTGGAATGAAAATGTTTATTGGTGCCATTGGAAATATGTACCTTAGAATTTTTTAAAGGGGTCACAGTTAAGAAATTACTTTGACCCACAAGAGGAGATTGTACTGTGGGGCTTTTGAGCAATTTTAGAACTGTTAGAACTCTGGGGACTCTTAGAGATATGAAAAGGGCTTTGTATTGTAAGATAAACACAAGACTTTGGGGACCAGGGGTAGAAGCTTATGGTTTAGACTGAAGATTTTCGGTTGTCAATTTCACCAGAGCTTGGCCTGTGAGAATTAATTTTGACTGTCAACCTGATCAAATTAGCACATGTAGGCAGAGACTGCTCTTTTGTTTCCCGGATGCCCAGACCTGAAATAATCACACAGAAACTATATTAATTACAACACTGCTTGGCCAATGACTTAGACACATTTCTGGTTAACTCTTACATCTCAAATTAACCCATTTCTATTAATCTATGTATTACCACAAGGCTGTGGTCTACTGGTAGGCATCTTTCTCCTTCGGCAGCTACATGGCGTCTCTCTGACTTCGCCTTCTTTTTCTCCTCTATCTGCTTGGAATATCCTGCCCCGCTGTATTCTGCCCTGCTGTAGGCCAAAGCAGTTTTATTCATTAACTAATGGTAACAAAACACATTCACAGCATACAAAGGGGAATCCCACATCAAGTACATACATGCATTACGCATTAGTAAGACACATTCTCGGTGTGTCTACGAGGGAATTCCCAGAGAAGATTATCTAACGGGTTATGACCTGGTCTGAATGTGGGTGGCATCATCCCGTAGGCTGGAGTCCCAGACTGAATAGAAAGGATGGCATTTCCCTTTATCTGCTTCCTGATCTGCACAGGGGTGAGCAAGCAGTCTCATGTTCCTGCCACCTGACAGCTGCAGATGCTCCTGCCACTTCGACCTTCTCCATGACAATGGACAGAGTCCTTAAATTGTGATACAAGATCAACAGACGGCTTCCTGGTGGTTTGAATCATAAATATCCCCCATGGGTTTGTGTATTTGAACACTTGATCTTCAGCTGGTGGTACTATCTAGGGAGGTTATGAGACATTTAGGAGGTGAAGTCTTGCTCAAGGAAGTGTAACACTGCAGGCAGGCGTTGCTGATTTATATAGCCTTGGCCTGCTTCCTGTTCACTTTCTCTGCTTCCTGTGTATGGGCAGAAATGTGATAAGCCGGCTTCCTGTTCCTGTTGCCATGCCATGCCCTCTCTGCAGTAATAGACTCTCCCTCTGGACCCATAAGCCAGAACAAACTTTTATTTAAGTTGCTTTTGGCTATGGCATTTATTGCAGCAACAGAAAGAGGTCCTTCCTCCCTTATGTAGCTTCCTTCAGCAAAGCAACTGGAAAAAAATAACAATACAGTCAAAGGAGAATACTATTCTTAGCATGACACCATTCTAGTGGAACCACGGCCAGTGTTGTTCTATTGCCATGAGCAAGGCTTCAAGTGATATGGGAATTCTGGGTTTGCATGTAGACTCTCATGGGTCACTGTATGTACATTCAGAACTTTGTTCAATGATGAACACATAGAAACATAAAACTGCTTGAGTAAGATGATGGATAAGAACTAAAAGAGAAAAATACCCAGGCTGCAGGGCCATTGCTACTGTGTGAAGTTAGTGTACCCTTCTGATAGCCACTATGACATGGAAATTTAAAGCTACAGGAAGCTACTTTGCATACTCGCTCCCTTCAAGGTCTGTAATGCTTTCTCCTTTACCAGCTAAAGAAGCAAATAGGAAGAGCTCAGCCAAGGAGGCCACTGTCTAAGTGGCTCTGGCCATGGAGGCCATGTCGCATTTGGGGACAGAGGACAAAGCTAAGGTGAAAAGGAGAGTTGCGGGGCTGTTCCTCAGGCAAACTTCACCGAGAGCATCTCCTTCAGTTAGAGGAAAAGCTGAGACCCAGGGGAAGACCAGAAACAAGCCCAATGAGTTTCAGGCATGAGACTCCAGTAGGCAAGTTCTCTTTCTCCCATACTGGTGCTGTGGGAGCACCTTACGGGAGCACCCTGTGGGAGCACTCCTAGGGAACATGGCATGGGAGCATATTACAGCAGCCCATTAGGCTGTTCCTCATCGCCGTACTAGAATGGATCCAAACTTCCTCTGTTAGTTACACTTGCCTTTTATTTTTTTCCCCATTGGATAAATTTTTAATTTTTTATGACATGATTGGGAAATTTTCAAAGGCAGGCTCCAAATGTGCCGTGTATTTGATCAAAAACTCAAGGCTTCCAGATGGGTCACTGCAAGGCTCAAAAAGGAAGTAAGAAGCAGGGTTCTCTGGCCCGAGGGAGGAGCCATCGTACAGAGTGCTATCACTCGGGCTGTCAGGGAGCTCCTGTGTTTTTGAGCCACATGCTGCTGGAGCGCCACCTTATTGCCAGGCATGATGCAAGGTTCTGGGCTCTAGAAAAGATTGAAACTGGCAATGTGAGGCTGTAGCCCATTTGGCTGCCGTAATAAGGGGTCATAAGTACAAGTGTCGCAGCTCTGATGGGAAAGGTATCCTGGCCGTTGGGAGCCAAGGAATACCACAAAGTCACCCCGCACAACAAACCTCACACATTTATTGGGAAACAAACCTCAGTGATTTACTGGGAAAGACACAAGACAGTGGCTGCCCCTGCTCAAGAGAGAAGTAGCCAAGAACTGAGCAGGAGGCAGGTTTTAGATAGGGTTTCTTGGGAGGTGGAGAAGTGGAGCTTCCCAGGGTGGCCTGGGATTTGGTGGGATGTTATAGCTTGATCATAGAGCAAGCTCGGGGATTGGTGGAATTCTGTGGGCTGATCTTGAACTTTTTCTTCCCTCTCTGTAGGGTAGAGCTGAGCCAGCCATCAGCATCTCTAGGGACTGGAAACTGTAGTCTGGGGGCAGGGCTTCCCCCCGGTGCTCTGAGGTGCTTACAATAAATGCTACAAAGTACTTCTCATAGGTCCTGAGACCAAAGTCAGGTCCTGAGACCAAAGCAAGGTAAAGTCAGACTGATGAGTCACCCTACGGGGCTCGTGGTCTGGGAAAGGTGGGTGAGCGCTGGCTGTGGTGTTCCTTTGATAAAGACGCTCATCCTATTTCGGAGAGCCCCACCCTCAGACCTGATCATTTCTTAGTGTTCTCACGTGAAAAGTAAGGAAGACATACTGGGTAGTCCTCAAATATCCTTACTCTCAAGGCGATAGCCAGTCCTCAACATAGCAGGCTTTGCCCCTGTGGATCTCAGCTCTCCAAGAAACTGAGAGGCAATGAAGGAACCCACAGGAGCAGTCAGCGGGTGGCAGGAGAGGCCATCTGGGACCTCACTGGGGCTGAGGGAGAGGGGTGGGGAGGAGGTACTGGCCACTATAGGTGGACACTTCCAACTGCCATGGGAAGCTCAGCACAGCCTTGCCAAGGATGAATACAAATCCCAGGTTGGTCCTTTGACTGTCTCTGAAGTTGGGCTTGGCCTCAGATTGTAAAGTCTTCCTTCCATCCCCTTCTTCCAAAGCCAAACATCTTGGCTTGGATTTGATGCCAAATGACCTACAGGCCTATTTTAGCATGCCCCGCCCCCATCCCCGCTCAAGGACAAGTTCACTGTTAGACCTTATATCTTGCATCCTTGTCATCCCTCTTCAGGAAGAATTGGGTATCGCCCCAGGGATTGAAGGCAAATCACACAGGGATGTTGAGAGCTGGGGACCACTTCCTTATCATCTTCTTCCTGCTATCCAATAGATCCCAAGGCTTCCAAGTAGTCTTAGTTTAAGGCCCACAGTGAGACCCTTATTAGGAAGCTCAGGGAAAAGGCCAATTCCTGAAACGAAGTCCATTAAGATCACAGGGCCAAGCTGGGAGGTGGTGGAACACACCTTTAATCTTAGCACTTGGGAGGCAGAGTAGGTGGATCTCTGTGAGTTTGAGGCCAGCCTGGTCTACAAGAGCTAGTTCCAGGATAGCTAGGACTGTCATACAGAGAAACCCTGTCTCAATAAACAAACAAAAAAGGATCAGAGGGCCGCGTATGTCATGAGCCTGACAGAGTTCCCCTTACTCGTCTGCTGGCTGGTCTGGAGATACTCCCACAGCATGTGCTGTGTGCACTCTTGAGCTTGCCATCTGGATGCTGGCACCATGGGCAGCTGGACTGTGAATGCTGTATAGGGAGCATGTGTTGTGCTGTCAAGGACCAGAAGGAAGAGCAGAGGCAGTGCAGTGGGCGTTACATGTAGAGGGGAGGTAGAGGAGGTACCGGTGAGGATGGGGTGGCATCTAGGTGGGGCAGAACGCTGTCTGTAACCCCGTCTCTCCAAGATAAACCCTCGTAGGTGGGATCAGTGTCCCTTATATAAGGGATGTCAGAGTACTCTCCTCCTCCTCTCCCCATGGGAGGAGTCGCTGTCTACAGCCTGGAAAGGACCCCTCATTAGAACCCAACCCTGCTGCTGCATCTCTGACCCCCATGAGGGATCAACTTTGCTATGGATGTGTGGCTGCACTGAGACAGTCTCCGCCATCCCATCTCCCCTCTGCTTGCAGAGACAGTGGTGATCCACTGGAGAGAATAAACGCTCCAGTCACGGCCTAAACCAGTTGGTTTTTTAATTAGGAAGGAGTTGATAATTCTTCAAGCTGGAGAAGAGTGGGTGGGATTAGAGCTAGACAATGGCACAGGTGTGAGGGGCGCCCTCCCCTGAACCAGACGACCCAGATCTCAGGGAGCAGGCAAGGGATTTGAAACAAGAGAGGAGGTCTGTGCTTGGCTGAATCCCCAGTGCACGATCCGCCACTTCCAGGCCCACTTTACTCTTCAGGGGAAGGATGATTAAAATACTTGTGAAGTGACACAGCTCAGGTTTTAACCATTTTCCAATCTATTACAGATGGCAGCCCACGCTGATTTGATGAATAGCATTTGCAACAATTTGTCTTTCCCGGGGATGTTAACTTGGTTTTTCTAGAAGCAGCGGCTCCCCCTGCACACAACTCATTCCTTCGTTTGAATTGTATATAATGAAGTCGCACAATTACAATTACACATAAAGCTGGCATAAACAGGTTTGGGCTATCGCATGGGGTTTTGAATACATGTGACATTGAATAAATGGGAGTAGACGTGGGCAGGCACAGAGCGCAGCCCTTGCAGACGGCATGCGTATACTGGCTCCATTAGAGAATCCAGTCTGCGAAGAGGGAGAGAGTTGGCTTTTTAGCCACTTCAGCCACCTCTGTGAGGTGGAAGCTAGCAAAGAGAACCTCTACAGAGGCTTTCAGGGAAGTACTACACTTTGTCTGCATTTAACAAGAAGTAGAGATACCAGGCGGTGATGGCGCACACCTTTAATCCCAGCACTCTAGAGGCAGAGACAGGTGGATCTCTGTGAGTCTGAGGCCAGCCTGGTCTACAAAGTGAGTTCCAGGACAACCTTGGCTACACACAAAGAAGCCCTGTCTCAAAAAAACCAAACCAAACAAACAAATAAAAGAAAAAACAAGTAGAGATAAAGACAAGGATTTGAATATAGGCAGTTTATTGATCAAGAAACTTGGGTAGGGGCAGAAGCCAGTCTAAGGTATGCTCACAGTAGCTGCCAGTCTTGGCATCTGGAGCTTAGGCAGGCTGGGACTTTAGGAAGCTAATACCGCATATGTGCGACAGTCGTCCTATTTACAGGACGGGGAAGTTGGAGCAATCATTCAGTGGTTCCCATGCACCGTTGGTTGAGTATTGCCATGGGAGCAAAGGATGCAAATGCAGGATTCCTGTAGCAGCCTGAGCAAGTTCTCAAGCTGAGCATTGGCAGCAGCAAGCATTTCTCTATCAGACTTGATAGGTGCACTGCCCAGGGACAAGACATGTTTTTTAGGGTCAATGAACACACTTTTATCTATTTTTTTGAGAAGTAATGACTTTCAAGTTGAAGAAAAAGCTTTAATATGTGAAGTTAATACACTTATGTTTACAATAATGTCATCATAAAATATCTCCTAAATATGTTTTCACTGTGGTGTGCCTTCCATCAGGTTGGGCTTCCATAACAACATTCCACAGACCAGAAAGTTTAAACAACAGAAATTTATTTGTTGTAATTCTGGGATTGGAAGACTAGTATCAGGGTACTGGGTAACTCGCTTCCTGGTGGGGACTCTCTGACGCGCAGAAAACCACCATTGAACTTCTGCATCCTCATGTTGTCTTTCAGGAGCATTCCCTTGGCACAGGGGCATTCTTCCCACTGTTTCTTTTCTTTCTCCAAAATTCACCAATCCTATCAAATTAGGACTCCACTCTCACAATCTTATGAAACCTGGATGTAGTGATAGGAGTGGTGGGGCTGCGTCCCCGGCACCTGGCCGCCTACATGGCTAGCTTATGCCCCGAAATAATTACATGGAAACTGTATTCTTTTAAACACTGCCTGGCCCGTTATCTGTAGCCTCTTATTGGCTAGCTCTTACATATTAATCTAACCCATTTCTAATAATCTGTGTAGCCCATGAGCTGGCTTACCAGGAAGATCTTAACCTGTGTCTGTCTGGAGTGGGAGAATCATGGCGACTCCTTGACTAAGCTTCTTTCTCCCAGCATCCTGTTCTGTTTTCTCCACCTACCTAAGGGTTGGCCTATCAAATGGGCCTAGGCAGTTTCTTTATTAGTAAGATATCACTCCCACATCACCTGGATTATCTCTTAAAGTCATAGCTCTAGTTATAACCATACTATGAGCTACAGCTGCAGCCCAGGGCGTCTGAGGAAAGACACTACATGAAGCAAAGGGTCCAATATTATCTGACTGTAGCCCCGGTTGGGGGTCCTGACCACAGGAATCAATAGGTATTGACATGTAAGGGACAAGAGGTTCCCACTGTAGCAGAGGCAACATTTGATAGAGAGAAATGATGCTGGGAAAACACAATGTGGGTGGAGAGGACAATGAACACGAGGGGAGCCCTCAGATAGTGAGGCGGTGATGGGGCCCAAACTTCTAGGGGTTCCACACAGGCATAGAGGAGCTGCAGACAGGTCAGGTAAACGAGTGGGCTGAAAAGATCGGAGGACATGTGAACTTGTGTTGGAGGTGATGTGGTTTCAGATTGGAGATGAGAGTTGGCGCCTCAGGCTAATTGGAGATTAAAGGCCAGAGATAATAGGGGTAAGGAAGTTCGTGCCAGGCCATCCATGTGGGTTGCCCACGTGAGTAGCAATTGTTTAAAACGATGTGGTATTTGCTCTGCTGAGGATATCACGGTAGATGACATCATGATGCTGAGAGTACAAGGATTCACGCCGAAAAACAGGAAGCCAGAGAGCTTAGGTTCCACAATCCTTTCTGAGAAGTGCCTCATTGCCCAAGGACCTCCCAGCAGCCCTTCCTCCCAAAGGCTTCCCCACAGCAATCCTGCCACCGTGAGCGATCTGTGCCACCTCCAGATCATAACAGGGTGCAGGTAGATGGTAGCAGATGGAATGTGACCAACGTGACTTGTGAGCAGAGTTCATACTGAGATAGCCATGGGTGAGTGGTGGAGTGGTGGACAGGGACAGCGATATCAAAAATGTCCCTGTATGATGGGAAAGAAGCCAAGCTACAGGCACTGCTGAGGGGCATGGTCTGAGAAAAACCAGCGCCTTCTTATTTCCCCAACATCCATCCTCTCCTGGTCAGCAGGATTGCCTAAAATTCTCCCACCAGACAGTGGAGGAGTTGGTATGAGAACGCAGCCCTTCACACTGAGTCCTGCGGCTGGTTTACAGAGGGGGGCAGGTATCAGACTGCTGACAGATAAGCTCCTTTCTTAGTCGGTGAGATAAAATATTAAATAGCTGTCTATCCTCCCCCAAGTTAATGCATAGATTAAATACAATTCCAATCAAAGGATGTTTTAAAATCAATACGCTTTGAAGTCTCCTGCGAAAAAAGGACTTGGCAAGAATTTCAAAGAATGTTCTGAGAACGAAGAGCTACAAGGCGAGGAATAATAGGGAGAGAGGATGGTGGGGAACGAAATCAACCCAAAGGCACACTGTAGAACAAAGCTGTTGAAACCTGGGCACCGGCTTCTCACTGAGAGGGGCAAAAGGGGATAGCCCAGAGCAAGCCTGCAATGACTGGGTCTGCTTCCCAAATAGTATGAAGGAAGATGTGTTCTAAAGCTGTGTTGGGAGGTAGAAGAACCATTCAGAACAAAAGATCAGGTTAGGAGGCTGGAGAGGTGCTTCAGTAGTTAAGAAAGTCTACTGCTCTTTTAGGGGACCTGGGTTTGGTTCAGAACACCCACATCATGTGACTCATTACCACTTGAAACTCCAGTTCCAGGGTACCCAACCCCGTCTTCTGGCCTCTGTGAGCAACTGCACTCACACAGTGCACACAGACTAACACGGATGCACGCACATAAATAAAAATAAGCCAACCTTTCAAAAGATTGAATTGGATCCGCACAACATCACATGCCCAATAAATTCCAAGATGGATTAAAGCATGAAATGTGAAAAAAGTAAGTTTTAGATAAACTAGTGGAATGGAAACCAGGACAATCCATCAGATTCGTGTGGGAATTATTCAACTTCCAAGTAGTGGGAGTGACAGCAAGAGTGGCTGGGTTGAGTGTGGAAGGTCTTCAGATTCCCAGACAGCGACAGCAGGGGAATGTATCAGAGGGCATGCTGGGGGAATGTTGAAACCCATACGGGAGGGAACAGAAATTTTAAAACGCGGCTGACAATAATGAGTATCTATGATAGCTAAAGAGTTTCAGGGCTTTTAAGCACTAAAACCACAATGATAGCAAAGTAAAGATCTGGTAAAAGTTAATCACGAGAGAAGAACAAATGGCTAGTAGTTACAGCAATTAAACTTGGATCATCATTCTGTACTATCAAAGAAACTATTACTTTGTACCATTGTGCCATTTGACCTTGGAGCACTGAGGTTAGAGTGGGAAGGACACACTCACCAAAGCCAGCAGCGTTATCACCAGGGATGCTGTGTGATAAGGATAAAGAGCAAGATGCACAAAGATTCATCTGGTCTAAGTGATTCCTTCCTTCCACACATGACACTGTGTACCAAGTCACATCAAATGGGGGCAAAATCCACATCGGCAACATTGTTCATTAACATTAGAATAGTGTGTTAGATAGTAGAACAGAACACAAAGAAAAAGACCTGAATTAAATGTTCAAAGGGAAGAAGATACTGTAGTTACAGGGCAGCTTCTCTGTGCAGTGGACTATATAACTACACAGAGAAGATTAGTATTAGTTGCTGTGTTAGGGCTAAGGTTTAAGTAACTCGGAGAGGGGATTCTGTGTGATAGTTTATGTGTGGTGTGTGCATATACATGTGTATGAGGGGTACTCACCTTTGTGTGCCTATGTGGAGGCCAGAGGTCAGGTCAATCTTGTGTGTTTCCTTCAATTGTGCCCCTCCCTTTTTTCGAGACAGGGTTTCTCTGTAACAGTACTGGCTTTCCTGTAATTCGTTCTGTGGACCAGGCTGGCCTCGAACTCACAGAGATTCTCCTGCCTCTGCTCCCCATGCTGGGGTTACAGATACACATCTCCATGCCAAACTTTCCTGTGGTTGCTGGGGATTAGAACTCAGGTCCTAATACTTAGGCAGAAGCTGCCTTACCCACTGAGCCATCTCCCCAGCCCAGGGAAAACCTTGGCTGGAATTTCAGTCTGCTTTCCTCCCTCCCTCCCTCCCTCCCTCCCTCCCTCCCCCCCCCCCCCCCCCCCTCCTCCCTCCCTCCCTCCCTCCCTCCCTCCCTCCCTCCCTTCCTCTCTCCCTCCCTCTTTTCCTCCCTCCCTTTCTTCTTCCTCTCTTTCTCCTCCATTTCTTTTTTACCTGTCCCTCTTCCTCCCTTCCTCTTCCCTGCTCTTTCTCTCTCTCTTTTTTACTTCTCCCTCTCCCTTCCCTCCTTCCCTCCCAACAATACAACATACACACAGAGCTCATAGACTCCGGATTTCCCACAATACCCCCCATTCAGCAAGACTAGAGTTGGGCAGGAACTTGGGGGGACTGGAGGAGTTGGGGATCTGCTTTCATTTTCCAAACATACTCCTCCATTAGGTAGGAATCCAAGGAATGAAACATTAGAAGTACAACCTACATATTTAGGAAACTTGCACATACTATAGCTACAGCCACACTGCCAGTGAACCCGAGTACTATTTTAGGTATATCTGGAGGGGGAAAAAAAATTCCCCTCCTGGTGAAAAATGCATCACATTTTCAGCAAAACCGCAAATCTCAACACCCCGGGCATCTGCATTCTGGTCTAACAGGAGAGCTTGTGTTCCCTGGATCTTTCTCGCCATTCATTCCTTCTAGGGGCTGCCGCAGTGGGGGTGGAGTTTCCATGGGTAACCACGGCTGGGGGTTCCCTGCTCCCCATGCTGTGCTTCCCACCTCGCTGCTGACCACTGCCAGTGGGGTGTGTTCCCAGGCCGCAGTCAGGCTCTTCCGAGAGCCCACTTCTGCCCAGTCCGGGTCTCTGGAGTCCAGTCTGGCTGCTGCAAGGCTCAATTCTTCACTCTACCCTTGGCGGTTTGGTGGGAGGGAGAGTTTCCTGGGTAGTGGCGGGGTGGTGTCTCCTAGTCAAGCAATCTCTTCTTTCCATGTTTCAGAGCTGAGGCTGAGGCTACTGGGGGATAGGGGGGCGGTGAGAAGAGAGGACCAGGCTGTTTTTAAATGGGCTTTGCTCTATTCTGGTCTACCTGGGTCACCATGTCAGTGTAGCTGTCTGTCGGTTTTTTTCTATTCTGATGCTTTTCTCTCAGGGCTCCAAAGTCTTTCCTCCTTGTCAGACCCTCTCCAGGGGCTTGGCTCCTCAGAGTCTCCCACAGAGGGCCGCAGAAGTGTCAGTCTGCATATATTGACTTGCAGTTCTTGCTTCCTGAATTCTGGCCTCCAAATGGTTCAGCTGAGGTCACTTAGAGTTTGTGTCTGTTCTCCAGAGTATTCTGTGAAAGATGAGGGTCCCTTCTGTTCAGGGAACACAGGACACCAGGGCAGAGTGGCCTTTGGTCTCCTTCTAGCCTGATAGGTGTCTCATTGGTAAGCCAGTCGGGAGAACATATGTAGTTCTCAATGGGAAGCAATGGAGCCATGGGGCAGATGATCTGAAATGAATCAGAAATCACCCAGCTGGAAGCCAGCTCACCCCGGTCTTAGCAAAGACAGATTTCATAAAGCTTTTCCAAGCCGGGTTTGTTTCCCACACACAGCGTGATGAGTCAGGAGAGGAGCTGCTTTTGACTGTGTGTTCAGAAGGTTGATGGTTTGGCTGTCACGGCCCGGGGTTCAGGGGGGGAAGACGAGGTGGTGTGGTGTGTCGTTCCTGCCACTCCCTGCCCTACGGCATGTGTTGCTGTTGCATTTTTGACAGTGCAGACCAGCCTGATAAATTCATCTCAGATCCTGAGGATGCCCCAGCATGTCTCTTCCGGAGAAATGAACTTTAATTTATTTAAATTTAATGGAAAAGCATATGGAGGGGAACGGAAAGCTAATTTAAAATAGTGCTCAAAGCAATCAATATGTTAACAGATTCCTTCAACTTTCTATGCTTGGTTGCAGGAAAAAAGAAACCACACCAAAATAAAAAAAAAAAAAAAAGTCCTTTAAAATGTAAGCTGATCCCTCCACGCCCCTCCCCTCTTCCTATGTTATGAAAATGTTGTTTCTGATGTTTGGAACTGGCTCCCAGAGAGTTTAAATCAACCAGTCTTGTAAACATTAAAATACATTCTGGAAACTATAGATCATCTTATGCCATCAGAAATGGGACTGGAGGTGACTTTAGTCCAAAGGCCTGCTTGGCATGCCATAGCATGCAACACATCCCATGCTGGAAGTAGCTAGTGTGTTCCTTAAACACCGGAGTTTCCTCATTCCCAAAGTGGATATTAATACCCCTTCATACTCTAGTGAGAAGCCAAGGGGTGTGGGGCAGAGCTTGCTGTCCAAATTGCAAAGATGTATAATTGCTCACCCAGAATGTCCTCTGGGAACGCCTGGCTCTCAAGTAACCATTGTTTCTTTGAGAGTTAAGGGCATAGTCTTCTTACTGCATCCTTTGGAGGAGACATCCTGGCGAGCATGGTCCCCAAGGACTTATTGGGTTTGGCTAAGCGGATCTTCGGAGACCAAGGTTGATAGATCCTTGTCCCTAGCTGTCTGTGCATAAGCCACAATGTTGGACATTGTGCCACTTCTCCAATCTCTTGGTGGCTGCAGTCTCTTCTTTCTGCATCTTCTTGTGAGGTTGTGTGGTGTGGCACAAAGGAGAGAGCCTTGCAAATGAGGACTTGACATCTGCTCCTGGCAGGCTTCCTGGCTGCGGGAATTCCCTGTCACTCCTGTCTGGAGTCCTCTGCAATGTGTTCTCTGGGTGGCCGGAGGGAAGGAGTCAGCCATAGCAATGCAATGTAAGAGTAGCTACCATCACTCCCGAAGCCTAGGTCCAGAGCAACTGTATCCTGAGCAAGCGCACACTCCAGCATTTGGTACTAAGCTGGGGACAGGCTGGAAGAGTGATTGGTAGTTATTTAATTTCTTTGATTCTTTGTGGAAGTAGAAGCTGAATGGGGAAAAAAAATCAGGCATATTCTCAAGCCTTTCTGTGTAAAGTACCTTTTGGTTCTCAAACTGGGTCAAAAGTAGCCTTCTTTGGTTTGTATTGTTTTTGTTTTGGTCTGAGACCAGTTTTTATGTAGATCAGGCTGGCTTCGAACTCCCTAAATGGCTAAGAATAACCTTGAACTTCTGATTCTCCTGCCTTCACTTCCTGAATGCTGGGATTATAGATGCTATCACATCTCAGTGTGTGGCATTTTCTTACTAACTGTTCTATTGCTGTGAAGAGAAACCATGACCACAGCAACTACTGTAGGAGGGGGAATTTTACTGGGGGGGGGGTCTTGCTTATAGTTTCAAAGGCTCAGTCCGTGATCATAGCAGAAAAGATGGCAGCATGCAGGCAGGTGCTGGAGCAATAGCTGAGAGCTACATCCTGATCCATAGATACACAGAGAGAGACTCCTCCAGACGCGGGCTTTTAATAAATCTCAAAAACCCACCCTCCCCAGTGACACACTTCCTCCAACAGGGCCACGCCTTCTAATCTTTTCAAACAGTGCCACTCCCTGGTGACCAAGCATTCAAATATGTGAGCTTATGGTGACCATTCTCATTCAAAATACCACAGTTGTGTTGTGGATAGAGTCCAGAGCGTTATTTATGATAGGTAGGCAAAGATGCATCTCTTGTCCACAAGACAGCCTTTTATTTATTTATTATTATTTTTCCTTCCTTCCTTTTTCCTTCCTTCCTTTTTCCTTCCTTCCTTTTTCCTTCCTTCCTTCCTTCCTTCCTTCCTTCCTTCCTTCCTTCCTTCCTTCCTTCCTTCCTTCCTTCCTTCCTTCCTTCCTTCCTTCCTTTGGTTTTTCAAGACAGGGCTTCTCTGTGTAACAGCCCTGGCTGTCCTGGAACTTGCTCTACTTACCAGGCTGGCCTCAAACTCACAGAGATCAGCTTGCCTCTGCCTCCTCAGTGCTGAGATTAAAGTCGCGTGCCACCACTACCTGGTTGCAGCCTTTTAAAACGGAAATCTGCCCAGTGAGTGGCACCCTCTCTGCAACTTCCTTGAGTCTAAGACAAGGTCGACTGTTTCCTTCTGAAATTTGGAAAGCAGCTGGTCGACACCATCAGAATCCCAATCTTCAGTCTGTCTCAGCATTGACCTTCAAGGGCTGGATTAAGATTCTGGAGATTCTGCTCTATGCCAGGTGCATGGGGACCTCATTTGCCTATATATTAAAAAGGGAGAGAAACACTTCTGGAGCATTTTAGACTCTTGTATGTAATCAAAATCTGCTCAATTGTATTTCCTCCTTAAAAAAAGCATCCACGGGCTATCGAGTTACCTCCCAGGCTTGTGTAATGGTGGGCTTTATTTCCATAACGTGTCCCTGACAGGGCTTCCTGGGCCTTAGAGGAGAAAATTAGTCATACTGTCAGCAGCATTCAGGCCCAGGATGGGTATCTGAAAAGAATCTATAGTTCACTCTTGTGACATGTCAGCTTTGGGAGCGTCCAGTGGGATCAGAAATCCAGAAGGGGCAACAATATCGGAGTCCCAGGAGAGATGGAGAGGATCCTAGGAATTGCTCCCTCCGAAGCCCCGTCTTCCCCAGGGTGCAGCCTCTCACAGAGTCACACAGTAGTCTAGGCAGGACCAAGATTTGGCTTTGGAGAAATCCTAGCCCTGGCTAACTGCAGACACACAGAACTCTGCCACTCATGTAAAAGCCCTTGATGCCAAGAAGGTTTGAGCATGAGGAAGCGATGGGTGCAGAAATGTGGAATGGGGCTGGGTGCCCATGGCTGAGGCTCCCTGGGGGCTGATGTGTGCTGGAACGGGGGAAAGAAGGAGGTATGGAGTTTTGTGTCTTTCGCACTGGAGACCAGGTGCCTTTGGAGCCCCTCAGCCTTTGAGAGCTCCACAGCAGAGGAGACTAGTCTCTTTCCCTGCAGCCTCGCCCCTCCTCACCTGCAGGACAGGGATTGCAAGCACACCGCACTGGATCATTCTCAGCACCGCTGGACCTGTGTCTTGCCTCCGCTGCCCACTGAGCAATGCTCTCTCTTTCTTTTGATTCCTGCCCTTAGTGTTGTTTCGGCTAAATATTTTGCCAGCTCTGTTCGGATCTGACTGAAGAACTCCCACCAGCCATTATCAGGAAGAGATTTCCCACCTTGTCCCCGTGGACTGCGCAGGTGGTTCTGTCTCATCAGAACCCAGCCAGCCTGGGCTGCTGCAGTGCAGGGGATGTGCACAGCATTTTCTTCAACTTGCAGACGTGCCCTGTGGGCCGGGGGTGGCCTCTACAGAGGCTCCGCTTCTCTTGTGGGGAGGGCAACACCCAGGCGAGCCCTCTCTCATGCCTTGCATATAAAACGGTGCAGGGCACCACTGAGACGTATAATGTGGGAGCTATAAATGGGAGCCCAGCTCTATTTTTAGAAACAGCGTTCCCAACAGCAATGTCGTGAAAGGTCTATAATTTTTCTTGGGCTGAGAAGAAAATGCAGCTCCGTCAGTATTTGAGAACGTGTCTCAAGTGCGGGTTTGAGGGGACATGATTGTCTAGGCCCTCCCTTCTGTGGCCCAGGTCCCTGGGTGGGAGAATGGGACACTGTCTCTGGAGGGTTAGCCTGGGTGGTCTGTGTGTTGGCTTTGAATTAGCAAGTCTAGGTCAGGAGTACTGGGTCTGTGGCTGTGGTTGTGGCTGTAGCCAGGGTATCCGGAGTAGGCCCACGCCCCTTGGGCTGGTAGGAAAAGTTTAATGAACCCCCAAGTACTAAGGGAAGTCTTGTCATCTGGGTGGGGGAAGGGCACTCAATAAATGGCAACCCTGAACACTGACTACAGGATCTGAGCCAGTCGTCATTCTGTCCCCGAGTGTCCTGGTTGTCACTGCTCTTCATATGGGTACACCCATCTGCAACTGAGCCCAGACAGAATGTAGCTAACCACACACAGGTAGCAAGAATGAACACTTTAGTTCAACAAGAACAGAGAACAGGAAAGGCAGGAAACCGAGTTAACAGGTCAGCATTTTGGCCTGGAAGAGACTCTATCTGAGGGCCAGAGTGAATGAGCGGGGCAGGCAGGCCGGCTTTTAACCGTATAGGTCTTCCCTAGCTGCTATAAAGTGGGTCCCTCTCACTTCCGATGGAACAGGTACGAGTGGCCTCCTGGGAGCTGTGGGGAAGATGGGGTATGTTTGTCACATTGCCATGACAAAATAGAAGCCAAGAAGCAAGTCAAGAGAGATAGGGTTTATTTTGGTTTACCATTCAAGATCATTCCATCATCATGGGGACCACATGACAGCAGGCAAGGAAAGCATGGCGGCAGGAGCAGGAGGCAGCTGGTCACATCGCATCTGTGGCTGGGAAGCCAAGAGAGGTGTACGCTTAGGGTCAACCACCTTCCTCTTCTTTACGCAGTTCAGGACCCAAGCCCAGGGAAAAGTGCTTCTCTCCTTTAGGATGGGTTTCCTCCCTCAATAAACCAACAAGACTTTCCTCACAGGCATGCCCAGAGGCTAACCTCATCTAAATAACCTTTCCTAGGGGAGCTAGAGGCTGGCCTCCTAGGTAATACCAGATCCTATCAAACTGACAGTCAACACTAGCCGCCACCCAGGGTTAGAACGCCATTCCACATCTACCCAGTGGGCGTCTGGGATTCAGCTCCTTGTCCGGGGATGGTATCAAGTCCTGGCCTTGGCTTTCTTCTTCCCCATCAGAAACAAAACTCTCGCCCAACAGTTCCCACCGTCAAGACTGTAGACAACTCGGTGAGACACTGGAGGCTTAACCCATCTTTAAAAAATGCCACAGGAAACAAACGAGGCCTGTTCCAATGGAGAAGGTCGTGCAGGGACTACCCTGCCCAGATAGGCTCGAGTTTGAGAAGAAGAGACCAGGGCAGAGGTGACAGTGCCAGAGCGGAAGACCTGGCACAGCATCTCAGCTTCTGGGGTTTGTGTCCATGTAGGAGGCCCTGAGAAGCTCAAGGACTGTGTGCTGCGGGGACCAGGTAGTTGTGCTCGGCCTCCCCACTGCCCTATCCCCACCTGACCCTGGAGGCAGGAGATAGTAACAGGCTCCTTTGAACAGAAAACCTAAGGGGAGATGGTAGGAGGCAAGAGCCACACGCTGGTTACAGCCAAGTGACAGGGTGTCCAGAGGGAGCATGTACATTCCACACACACTGTGGGTCTGTGGCTCATCTGGGTAGGACCTGGACTGGCTGCTGCTAGGGTTGGCTTTGGGGACGTTTCTGCCTACAATAGTAGCCTCTGACTTGACAGAGGTTTCCTGCTGTGTCTCTGGGAAAAGGTGCCTGGCCTGTGACTTTTGTGTACGGTAAGCATGTTTATGTTTGTGCACGTGGATATGTGTGCCTGTATATGTGTACATGAAAGCATGTATGTGAGAATGAATGTGTATGTCTGTATGTCCACATGTGCAATCATGTCAGCATGTGTGAACACTTCACACATAGCCTATTCTTCTTCATCAGTTCCCCAAAGAGAATCCCCTGCTCAGTCGCCCAGCCTGGGCGGCGCCCTGCCCCTCCTTTCTTCCTAGTTCTTGTAATTCAGTGTTTCCCAACCTTCCTAATGCTGTGACCCTTTAATACAGTTCCCATGTTGTGTGACGCCCAACCGTAAATTATTTCATTGCTACTTCATGACTGTAATTTTGCTACTGTTGTGAATCATCATGTAACTATATGATATGTGACCCCTAAGGGGTTGCAATGCATAGGTTGAGAACCCGCTGTTGTAGTCGGACGTCCCATCTCTGGTTGCCACATATACAGGGCTGGCCATACCCAGCCTCTCTTCTGTGTTGGAACACCCAGAGACGGCCTGTGTGCAGCTGTTGAGTGTCTCCCTACTCGCTCAGTGAATGTCTCTCATTTTCTGAAGTGGCCCTTCCTCTGTACCCACAAAGCTAGCACTCGCTGACAGGGGCCTGCATTCTCTGATTCACACTGGAGGAGAGCTGGCCATGAGAAGACACTTTGGAGTGGAGTCCTGGCGCTGCCACCTCTCTGCTGGGTGGCTGCGAACAGATCACTGACAATGGGGACAGGAATTCTGCTCTTTTAGGCTGTTTAGAGAATCCCCGTAGTGCTAAAGCAATAAAAGTAGTACTCTCCTCGGGGTTGGAGACTTAAGAGCATGGGCTGCTCTTCCAGAGGTCCTGAGCTCAATTCCCAGCAACCACATGGTGGCTCACGGCTGTCTACAGTGGGATCAGATGCCCTCTTCTGACATAAAGTCACACAAGCCAACAGAGCGCTCAGACACACAAAATAAATAAATCTTTCTTTAAAAAAAGAAGTTGTCTCTCTGTTTCTTCTAGCCACGGGGCTGAGCTCATCTCTGCGAGCTTGAGAGCGTGTGTAGATCTGAACCACTCTGAACTAACTGAGGTCACAGGCAGGGGCCCTTCTGTGGGGGCTGGAGGTCTGGGAGAGTGGGGAGCATAGGGGATGATCAGGCTAAAATGTGGCTCCACCTTGGACCAAGCGGCAACTTCAATGTTTCTCTCTGGGGACAATGATGTTGAACTTAAGGTGACCAGAAATGGGTGGTCCTGACTAGAGGGTGGCATAGAATGGGATTCTCATTTCTACCTTCATCACCTGCTTTTCCATCACCCCCTCCCACCCTTGCCTCCTGTGGTTTGGTTGATAAGCCTGCAAGGGGTTTTGCACTCTCAATGACGAGGGATGAGAGCGGCAGGTGGGTAAAGGTACCACGGTGTGCGGGTCATTGCCAGGCTTCTAGGTGCCCCCATGTGGCCTGTCAGCTTTCCTTGGCTACAACAGAACCTCTAACTGGTGTGAGTAGATGAAGAGCATGCTGGGAAAACTCAGTCAGTCCGCATCACAAGGAAAAGCTCAGTGGTGTCTAGTGGGATCTAGACTCACAGATACATAAAGAAAGCTTTCCCATGACCTGGCTTAACACCCCTAACATGGAGGACTCTTTCCCCAAATTAAAGTCTATAGTGAAACAAAAAGGCTTCTGGGTAGGAAAACATCACAGTGGCCTGGGGCTCTCCTGACAAATTGGTAGGAAGCAAGTTTAAGCCTGTTCCTCAAAGATGGCTACTGCCTCTCAAAATGACTATGTGCCATCTCCTCAGCCATTGACCACAGGTGGAAAGTGCAAAGCCTTTGTTATTTCAGGAAGCACAAGGCCAAGGGATTGGTATACTTTCCAGCAGCTTTTGATGTCCCTAAGGTCGACTATAAGAGGGTAGGAGAAAGTCTTTAGCCCTGAAAGACAGGTGCCACTTTTCAAGATGGCTGCCGCATCATTCCCTCAGGCATTGGCTACAGGTGGAAGCTGCTGGGACAATTGAGAGCCCAGGGCTCTGAAGAGCTGTCTTCCTGAGAGGGTCTCCTGTGACTGGGAGGCTTCCTCAGGACTCTAACTCAAGCTTCCAAAATCCATAGGCATTTTCCAACCCCTCTGAGCCTCTGTCCCAACTGTGAGGTTTGACAATATCCAGGTTTATTATGAGGACTAAATGAGCTGTGTGGCTGGGCCTCCTTGCTCTGAGGTACATCTGCCCACTGACCTGTGGGCAGAACACCCAAGAACTCCAGTCAGACTCCATGGTGTTGAGGGGATGCTTGCAAGGTTTTTCAGAGGCAGGGGAAGCAATGAGGGGGACCATATTTAGTGAGACACAGAGGGGTTTCCCCACTTGCAGTTTGGGAGAGCGTGTGGAAGTCAGGGCTCATCACGCTTGAATTAGAGGTGTCTGTTCAAGTTCATTTAGCTCCTCAAGAAAAAGCCTCCACCCTCAGATCCCTCCTTCTCAATTTCTGCCAGCTCCCTGAGTCTCCTCGCTGTCTCCTTTCCCAGCTGCTGCTCATTGAGTGTACCCATCTTGCTTCTTCGTAGTCTTCCTCCCTGGCATTTCCTCCTCTTTGCCCCTCACTGTCCAGTGTGGTCATCCTCAGCTGTGTCTGGCTCTACTGGCGAGCACGAGTCCCTCCCCGAGGCTCCCCCTTTCCACCCCTTCTCATTCTTCTGGCTCAGATCCATCTGCTTTCCTGACCCTGTGTTTGCTGAGGTCAGGGACGGTGCCCACCCTGTTGCCATTATGTCCCCAGTCCCTGCTGTGTGTTGCTTCTTCACGAAAGACTCACACCAATTGACAGACTGAACAGTCTTGCTTTGTCCCGTGAGACTGGCAAATAAAGTTTGACTTCCAGTCCAAGATGAGTCCCCACACCTCCACCTTTTAGCTACTGCTGCCTCTGGCTTCGAACACAAGTTTAAAAATAACGAACGCTGTAGTTTGGGCTCATGCTTCATTATAGAGGGTGGTCTGTTGAGTTTCTGGAACCCTGGTTGGGTCTAGTTTTCACGAAAAGTAAAACTTCTCAAATTAGGTCGATATTGGAAATTTCCAGGTCAAAATCTGGGCTCTGGTAGCACCAAAAAAGTAGGCTCAGTTACTTATATCTAAAATGCCATTTACAGAGAAAATGATAGTGAAAAGCAAAGAAAGGAGATTTATCCAACACGGCCACATCAGGAGAAAACAGCAACAACAAATGAAGAGGCTCAGAGCGTCCCACAAGTCCATCTTAAGTACTGGTTCTCAACCTTTCTGATGCTGTGACCCTTTAATATAGTCCCTTACACTGTGCTGAATCCCCAACCGGAAAATGATTTCATTGCTACTTCGTAAGTGCAATTTTGCTACTTTTATGGATCATAATGTGAATATCTGATATGCAAGATATCTGACCCCAGGAAAGGTCTTGACCCACATTGAGAATCAGTGATTGGAAGGGTCCTGACAAGAGGCTGTGCTGAAGTAGAGGGCAAGGAGTATGCATAGCTAAGCAGATCTGGTCCAGCTGTTCTCATCCATCACTAACCCCTCATTGTCTCAAGAGCACTAGCCTCTCCATCAAAGTGGTCCAGAAGTTGTCAGAACTGTTTGAAATCTCGCTCCAGAAACCAAGTTTCTACTCTGGATCATCCAAGAGCCCCAGCCTTTCCTTTCTTCCAGTATGGAAGTCTGGCTAAATTTTAATTCTTTAAATTTTTAATTATGCGTATTTGTGTGTTTTATGTGTGTGCGTGTGTGCGTATGTGTGTGTGTGTGTGTGTGTGCGTGTGTGTGCATGTGAATACCAGAGGCATGTCAGATCCCCAGAGCTGGAGCTGCAGAAAGTTGTGGGTCCCTGGAAGTAAATACTGGGAGCTGAGTCCTTTGCAAGAGGAGCTCACGTCTCCACTGAGCCATCTCTCCAGTCCCCACATTTGAATTCTTTGAGGTCTATTGTCTGATAGCCCAAGGGAGGGCACAGTCTCTCTCTCTCTCTCTCTCTCTCTCTCTCTCTCTCTCTCTCTCTCTCTCTCAATCTCCTCTCCTGCCAGAACGGTTACAAGATCAATTATTTGTTCATGCAGAAACAAAAATCCATACCAGCAATTTGGTTAAATTAAGTCTCCCCACGCTATTCCCTTCCCTAGGCCCAGCCTCTAGATCTGAATTTCAAGCTTGAAGGTTCCTACAGAGTCTGCAGGCGCCTGGCCCAGGAACAGGTGGGAGCCAGGCCTGGGCTAGGACAATGCCTTGTCTTTTTCAGATGATTCCATGGCTCTGGGGAAAACTCTGTGAGTGCACTCTTTCTCTGCCAGCCCTTCAGCAGGTTAGAGTAACTGAGTAATTAGCAATCACAATATGAGCTGGGCTAATTATCCCCAAAAGTCAAAAGAAAAACACAGATGTTTTTAAAGCTGCACTGTAGAGATTTTGCTTTTTCGATTGTAATAATTTAGCATGCAAAATGAGTTGGATGCCGCCTTTCCCTGAGACTTAATTTCCAAGGTAGAGCGGGGAAAATGCTACTGATTTTGTAAAGAACAGTCTTGGGCAGCGAGGGTGGGCAAACACACACAGTAATTTTCAAAACCAAGAAAGGAGGCTGGATTGAATGAATCAATGTTCTCTGCTCCTGGGAATGAGTTTAATCTTTCTCCTAATTGAAAACTTGTGGGAGTGAGTACATCCCATGTTCCTCTTTTTGGGTCTGGCTTACCTCACTCAGGATAGTGTTTTCTATTTCCGTCCATTTGCATGCAAAATTCAAGAAGTCATTGTTTTTTACTGCTGAGTAGTACTCTAATATGTATATATTCCATACTTTCTTTATCCATTCTTCCATTGAAGGGCATCTAGGTTGTTTCCAGTTTCTGGCTATTACAAACAATGCTGCTATGAACATAGTTGAGCATATACTTTTGTTGCATGATAGGGCATCTCTTAATGGGTTTCTAGCCATAAATAAAGGGCATTGAGCTGATAATTCGTGAT
Organism: Alexandromys fortis; assembly: GCF_014885135.2. Lineage (NCBI taxonomy): Eukaryota > Metazoa > Chordata > Mammalia > Rodentia > Cricetidae > Alexandromys > Alexandromys fortis. Next base: position 1,115,814 of record NW_026067909.1, on the reverse strand, counting down.
CCTAGAGAAGCTAAATAAGAAGGTGAACCCAAAGAAAAGCATATAGTCATCCTCCTGGATATTAACCTTCATCAGGCAATGAAAGGATACAGAGACCCACATTGGAGCACCGGACTGAAATCTCAAGGTCCAAATCAGGAGCAGAAGGAGAGAGAGCACGAGCAAGGAACTCAGGACCGCGAGGGGTGCACCCACACACTGAGACAATGGGGATGTGCTATCGGGAACTCACCAAGGCCAGCTGGCCTGGGTCTGAAAAAGCCTGGGATAAAACTGGACTCGCTGAACATAGCGGGCAATGAGGACTACTGAGAACTCAAGAACAATGGCACTGGGTTTTGATCCTACTGCACCTACTGGCTTTGTGGGAGCCTAGGCAGTTTGGATGCTCACTTAACTAGACCCGGAAGGAGGTGGGTGGTCCTTGGACTTCCCACAGGGCAGGGAACCCTGATTGCTCTTCGGGCTGATGAGGGAATGGGACTTGATTGGGGGAGAGGGAGGAGGCAGAAATCTTTAATAAATAAATAAATAATAATAATAAAAACAAAACAAAAAATAAAACTTGTGGGAGGTTCCTTGGTGCTGAAATGCAAAATGCCAGGTTTGCACTGCTGCCATGTCTGCACAGAGATCACCAGCAGAGGGGATCTAGGAGGATGAGTGGATCCCCTAGCTGGCTCTGAGAGGGGTGGGGCTGCCCTCACTGAGTTTCAGATCACAGCTCTGGCCACGTCGTTGATTTATCACTCATATTCTGTTATAAACACAGAAAGATATTTACCGGGAAGGCCCTGAGGGACTGTACCAGTCAAGGTTCTATAGAGGAATGGAACTGGTAGATTGAATATATATCCAATGTGTCCTACATTGACTATATTAATGTATAGACTGAGTAGACATTAAGAGGATTTATCAGATTGGCTTACGGAATATGGTCTGAATGTCCAACCATGGTTTTCTTTACACCAGAGATGCTGAGAACGGTAGCTGCTTTCAGTCCACAGTGATGGCTGCCTCAGCTGTCCCAATCTTGTACTGAAGACCTGAAAGACTCCTGAAGGATGATGTGGAATGTCCTCCTGTGTATGTGTTGCTTTTATTCGATGATGAATAAAGTTGTTTGGGCCAATGGCTTAGCAGATTAAAGCCAGGCTGGAAAACTGAACAGAGATATATAGAGAAAGAGTAGGCAGAGTCAGAGAGATATCTTGTAGCTGTTGAAGGAGAAAGATGCCCAGAACCTTTCCCAGTAGGCCACAGCCTCGTGGCGATACACAGATTAATAGAAATGGGTTAATTCAACATGTAAGAGCCAGCTAGAAACACACCTGGGTCATTGGTCAAGCAGTGTTGTAATTAATATAGTTTCTGTGTGATTATCCAGGTCTGGGTGACCAGGAAACAAACCAGCAGTTTTCCACTGCTGAAGGAACGCTGGTCTAGGTACATGTTGGAAACCTGAAGAGGCTGGTTTCTGGTTTCAGGAAGCAGCAGGGGGCATAAACTTGACAACGAGATGTAAACAAAGTAGATGAACTTGCCAGCATGACAGGAAGGCAATTAGGCGAAAAACAAAAACAAAAAACAAAGCTGCTCTCTGACCTCCTTTTCCCAGGCTGCCTCTGGAAAGTTCCTGCCCACGTTTAAGGTTGGGCTTCCTGCTTCACATAACCTGATTGAGAAAATTCCTCACAGGTGTGCCCAGCAGTTTGTCCCTGAGTTGTTTCCAAATCCTGTTTGGATGGAGCTAGAAAACATCATTTTGAGTGAGGTAACCCAGACCCAGAAAGACAATTATCATATGTACTCGCTCATAAGTGGTTTTTAAACATAAAGCAAAGGAAACCAGCCCACAAATTACAATCCCACAGAACCTAGACAACAATGAGGACCCTAAGAGAGACATACATGGATCTAATCTACATGGGAAGTAGAAAAAAACAAGATCTCCTGAGTAAATTGGGAACATGGGGACCTTGGGAAAAGGGCTGAAGGGGAGGGGAGAGGCAGGGAGGGGAGCAGAGAAAAGTGTAGAGCTCAACAAAAATCAATAAAAAAATGACAGCACCTCAAGTGGTAATTTCCCCTCTGCCCCTGAGGGTGCATGGGAATAAAGGGATAACTCCACTTTTTCCAGGACAGACCATGGGCCATCGATGACACGGGAGCAAAGCAGAAGATAATGGTGTGGGACCGTCTGCTCAGGATGCTCACAGTCTTCAGCCCCTCTTCCTTTTCTCCAAGTTTAGTCTTCTGAGTGAGAGGACTGAGGGCCACTGTGCTCCTCTCTCCTGGAGGATTCAGGCAGGCAGCCAAGAGAATTTCCCCAAGTGCCTTGGGTTATAGGACTAGAGGCAGAAAAAGTCAGTCACCTCGATCCTGAGGTTTTAAGACCCTTCTATGGATGGACAAGCCCACCTCCATCCTGGAAGTGAGGCATAGGGTTGGTCAGAGGAAAGTGGGAGTGGCAAAACTGGGTAGAGCTCTGTTCGCATTGGTCGGTATTGGCCAAATGGTCATTCTTCCCTGGGTCCACCACATAGGTCCTATATTCCCCCATCCCCCACCTTGCCTCTGTCTCTGGGTGTGTACATACAGGCATGTGGCAGCCAGAAGCCGATGTTGAGAGTTTTCCTTAATCATTCTCCACTTTATTTTTTGAGACAGGGTCTCTCAACAAACCTGGATCTGCTAAACTCATTAGCCTGGCTGTCTAGTGGGCTCCAGGCATCCTCTTGTCTCTATAGAGCACTGGCATTATAAGTGCATGATAAAGCATAACCACATCTGGCTTTTTCCATGGCTGATGAAGATTTGAACTCGGGTCCTTATGCTTGCTTGGCAAAATCTTTACCCACTAAGCCATCACACTGTCCCTCTGGGGTATCTTATTTCTGTGAAGCCTTGGGTGGAAGATGTGGATTTGAGCTGTAGGTCTGTCTTTATGGACACACTTGTTTTTGGATGTGGACTCTGTCCCCTTTCCTGAAGATTCCTCAAGGATAAGATGAACGCGGCTTGGATCAGTCTTTCCTAAGCATGTTCTGCTGAATCCCAGTTTCAAAAGACCCAGCAGACGCTGCACAAACACCAGAACACCCTGGAGGATGGTATTTCTCAGGGGCAGTGGGTCTCAACTGGGCTGATCTCCTTTGCCATCCCTGTGCCCCCACACTGGGCACCTGGCAACGCCTCGAGACCGTTTTAGGTCCCCACAAAGAGGAAGGTGCTGTCGTCATCAGTTGGGTGGAGACCAGCAATAACCCTAATCAGTAGCACTAAGCCTGAGGAACCAGCCCAAGATACCAGGGCAGATGAAACTAATACATGCAGTGAGCTACTATGCTTGAGCAGAGGAGTGGGGCTTCATAGGAAGAGAGGGGCTACAAAAGGCAGAACCAGGTAACAATGGGTCAGTTGTTTTGAAGCTAGTTTCTTTTTTCTTTTTCTTTCTTTAAGATTTATTTAGCTAGGTGGTGGTGGCACATGCCCTTAATCCTAGCACTCAGGAGACAGAGGTAGGTGAGTTCCAGGTCAGCCTGTTTTACAAAGCAAGTTCTAGGACAACCAGGACTGTTACACAGAGAAACTCTGTCTTGAAAAGCAAAAACAGAGGATTTATTTAATGTACACCAGTGTTTTTACCTGTATATATTCTGTGTGAGGGTGTCAGATCCCCTGCAACTGGAGGTGCGGACAGTTGTGAGCTGCCATATGTGTGCTGGGAATTGAACTCAGGTCCTCTGGAAGAGCAGCCAGTGCTCTTAACTGCTGAGCCATCTCTCCAGCCCCTTCCTTGACAGAATGACAGCAGAAGGGACTTTTAGCAGCTAAGTCAGTGGATTGCTAGCCTCTCTCTCCTGCTTCCACAGAAGGTCCAGTAGTCATCTTGGCTTTGGTGTACTGTGGAGATCTCAGCATGAGTGACGCCATTTTGGTCTGGTCTGGGAGTTCAGTGTAAGTCCTGAGCAGAAACCAATGATGAACAGTTTCTTCCAGTCTTTGTGACCACTTTTGTCTGTCTCTTGTGGGTTGCCTTATGTACAGCCTCTATCCACAACATGCTTCTTGTTCACTCAGAAGTTCTCGTTGTGTTTTAAGGATAATGATAGATTTCCTGCCCACCTGTCATTGTGGCAGCACACCTGACATGAAGAAACCACAGGAAGAGGTATGGATGTAAATATGGATGTAAATATGTATGTATGTATGTATTTGTTTTGGGCTCACAGGCTCATGGTTTCAAGCTTCCAGTCTGTGGTCCTTGGCTGCATTGACTTAGGCCCCATGATGAGGCAGAGGATCAGGATGGAAGAAAGACATGGCACAAGCCGCTTGCCTTGTGGAGAACAGAAAGCAGATATGTTAGCCAGTGGTGGCGCACACCTTTAATCCCAGCACTCGGCAAGCAGATCTCTGTGAGTTCGAGGCCAGCCTGGCCTGCAGAGTGAGTTCCAGGACAGGTTCCAAAGTTACAGCGAAACCCTATCTCAAAAAAAAAAAGTGTGTGTGTGTATATTTACAGTCCTCTCTCTCAGTCATATGTATATGGACTGTAACCATCTATACATGGTTATACACACACACCCATACACACACACACACACACGGGGGGGGGGGGAGAGGATTGTAACCATTCCAGCAGGAATAAAGACTTCCTAAAGACACCTGCAGGCCCCCTCTAAATATTGGGTTATTGAGACACTAGCCTTCAAGGAACTTGAATTTCCCCAGAAATCTCATGCTGGGGAAAGAAAAAGGCATAAGTTGAGTGCCAGCCTGGAGGAGCTTGTCTCCAGGAAGAAATTTCACACAAGCAATGGTGGCATCAGTGTGTGTGGGACCACACCCGGGCCAGGGGGCTTACTCGTGTATCTCTTGCCCTCCACTTAAACCTAAACCTTACATCAGGACCCAGAAGACAGACTTGAGGGTCGCTGGACCTCTTTATTTGTTCTTCTTGCTAACATGGCCACAGTGACTCCATCTCTCTTCTGCTTTTCCTCTTTAAACGAGGACAGGTGAACCAGCCTGACATGTGGGGCTGTCAGAGCTCAACTTGACTCTAAAACCTTTCATAACAAGCTGACTAAGAAGTTTACTCTTTGTAGAAACTAGACCCAACCAGGGTTCCAGAAACATGACAAACCACATTCTGTGAAGAAACAGGAGCCCAAACCACAGTGTTTGTTGTTTTCAAAAGTGTTCAAAGCCCCAGGCAGCTGTATCTAGGTGAATATGTAATGATTCCTCCTGCTCCCAGATTTGAGATTTCTTTGCCCAAAGCATCGGACACATCAAGAATATCCACTCTTGTTGCTGTGAGTCTTTTGTGCAGCAGCAGGACTTGGGGACATTCTTAGCTCTCTCTTTCTTCCTCTCCCCGAGGCAGCTGCATTGAATACATCTTCTTTCCCTAATTTTCACTATTCCTTGTTGCTTTGACGGCTTGTCAAGGATGACTGACTCAACCTCTCTTCTTGGGGCTGCCAGGCCCCGGGCTCTGATTCTAACAGCCCTGATGACAGAACTAAAGACAAGATCTAACCTTCAAAGTCATATGCCCCTTGGGGACTGACCTCCTTTGACTAAGGCCCCAAAGCAGCACCTCTAGCTGAGTGACTAACACATGAGCCTGTGGGGACATTTTAGATTCAAGCCACTTCTACTTTGGTGCTCCTGGGGCCTCCGCGTAGTTCTTTCAGTTTCCCGACTTCCCAGTCTTCTGGCTCTTAGCCTTGGCATTGGGTCTTGAAACCTCTCCCTTCTAGGTAAAGACAGTTTATTAGGCAGGAAGCATTGGCCGAGCCTTTGGTTTAAGGCCCTGTCCTCCCAACATCTCTACCCTCACTTGGTCAAACCGAAGCTCAGCTGGATCTGACAGTTCAGTGGGGAAGGAGTTCAAAGGGTCAGGCGTATCCTGTTCCTCATTTACAAAACCGCGGTGCTAATTGCCCAATTGAGTGATTTGGTGGCGTCTCTTGGCAGCAGGCTGCAAACGCTCTCACTTGCACAGCTGGCAGCTGATGATGTTTTCATTGCTGAGTAGTATGCACAGGAAGTGTCACCGTGGCCCCTGGGGTCCTGGAGTCTGCAGACCAGGTTCCACCTCTGACGGCCTGGGCTCTGTGTGGCTTTGAGTTGTCCTTTTGTCTCTAAGCTTTCTGTGTGTGACAGATGTGTTCCCCTGCTTCCCTTTGGTGTCTGGGGGATGCAGTGGGGGAAAGTGTGACACGGTTGTGGTGATCTGGGACTGACCACCGACCTAACCCAAGTTACGAGATCTTTATTTCTTCCCTCACTGTGCAGTGGGAAGACACAATTTCCGCTTCTTATCTTAAAAATAGACCTTCACAGTGCCAAACGGAATGTGTCCACCATGTCCCCTGGACTGTTTTGGGTTCTTTGAACGGAACTGTGGGTCATGCACTTCACAGGCATTCCTGCTGGCAGCAAATTCCAGGAAAAGACCCTTCAAGGCACCAGTCAACAACACCCTCCCCTACAGGAAATGGAAATTTGACGTGTGCGTGGCTGAACCAGCCCAAGTCACAGGTTAGCATGGGGTGCAGGGATGGCTGCTGGTTGCCAAACTTGCTCTGGGCAATAGGCCCTGTGTGACACATTAGCACCACACTGCACAGATAGTCCTGTGTGGCCACACTGCCCTCTCTGGTGTGCACACACAGCTGTGTACACATACGTTACATGTTTACATTCTCAGAACAGCAAGCACACCTACTCATGCTATCACACCCCCACCCCCAAAGACACCCACAAAATTCACACGAAGACCCACAGGCACATACCTGTAGAGAAGCACACATTTAAGCTTTTAAAGATTTATTTTTTTTTCATGTGTAAGAAAGTTTTTTTGCATGTGTGCATGTGATCCATGTGGATAAAGTACCATGGAAGCCAGAAGAGGGAGCTGTAACCCCTAGAACTGGAGTTATAGATGGTTGGGAGCCACTCTGTAGGTGCAGAGAACCCAGCCAGTGCCGGTATATGTGTCTGTTCATGTGTGTGCGGGTGCATGTGTGTATATGCACATGTGTGGTGGTCAGAGGGCACTCTTGGCTATTGTCCTCATAAACTGTCCACCTCCTTTGAGATGGACTCTCTCATTGGTCTGGAGATCACTGATTAGACTAGCAAGCCAGTAGGTCCTAAGGATCCACCTCTCTCTGCCTCCCCAGTGCTGGGATTACAAGAGCATGTGGTCACACTTGATATTTCTCTGTGGGTTCTGGGGATCACATTCAGGTCCTCATGCTAGCAAGGAAGGCAAGTATGTTACAGGTGGAATCATTCCCCCAGTCTCATATGGTCTTAGAAGTCTCAGACACAAAGGTGCGTGCATACACACACAAAAACCTATCTGTTGTCTCCTGAGCCTGATGGGGCACCTGGGCTAGCTCCTGGCCATCACCCTCAAGAAAGGACAAATGCAGAAGAAGACCTGCTGGGAAGAAGGATGAGGATGGGATTCCTGTGCCGCTCATGAAGTCTTGAGGTTTCCCAGTTTAGAGCTAAAAGAGAAAACTGGGGTGCTCCAAAAACATTCTGCAAATGGTTCATTAACTGTCCTATGGAGCCCCAGAGACCCTATGAATGAGGACTGTGGGGGTGTCTTAGCTTGAAAAGGACAATGCGTTTGAATCACCCATGCTGGTGAAGCATGAAGGAGAGGGTTGTCACCACTGCACCCAGAAGCATGTGTTCTTCAGAGAGGGATGCTGCCAAAGATACGTGAGGCAGGCTCTGAGAGCTAGGTGGGCTTTGTAGAGACCCAAGAGCTGAGGGGGCTGTCTGAACCAGCAGGGCACTGAGCACTCCAGTAGCTGCGGGAACAGGGCCGAGTTGGGGTGGACAGGAAGCAGCTTTGAGACCCAGACAGAGATGGGACAGGAGTTCCCACAAGATCCTACCCAACTGTGCTGAAGACGTGTTCACAGTACTCTATACTCTGCAGTTCTTTTGTTCCCTGCCCTTCCTCCTCCTCTTCAGTGACCTCATATGAGCCTTTCTCTAGTAGAAAGAGATGCAGGAACCCTCTAGCGACCCCCCAAACCATTGCTTCACCAAGATAAAAGGGGGTGACACTTCTGCAAATGAGCCCTTCCAGTTGGAAGGGGAGCCTGCAGAGGGTGTGGGAGAGAGCCTAAAGAACACTACACCTGTTTTTGCTGTGTTCCCTTAGGCACAGTTACTCGTCGTCCTCCCTGGGCATCTTCTAGAGTTGAGATGGTTAATTTCATGGTTGCTCCGGTCCTGAAGGCTGTGAGCAACCTCGGCCTGACTGCCCACAAGGGGAGGGTGGGGAGGCACACCCTGCAGCAGCTGCCAGGCCGAGATCAAACGTCTAAGGCAGGAATGTTTTTGCAATGATGCTATTTATTCCTTGCTGGGTTTCAGAACAAAACCCCAGAAGCAAAAAAACCACTTACTTCACAACCCCCAGAGGTTTCTCTACAAGGATGGTATGTGCTAACCAGAGACAGCTGCATCCGAACCGAGATTTTTCTTTACACCCTGCTCGGCAAGCCTCCGCGCTGGACACACCATTTGTCTGCTGCAAAGCTCAGGCTGTCACTTTAAATAGATTGCCTGGGACTGAAACTTCAACCGAAGTCACATCTCCCCACCGCCCAGAACAAATGGAAATGCAAAAGTTATCTGCAACTCATGTTTTACAAATCGCAAGGAGCAGTTTAATCAAATGATAATGTTAGTAATAGCTTGTTTTAATCCTTACCGTCCTTGACAGTCCAACACCTGCCAATCAAGGATGGCCATGGAATGCCTTCTCATCCCTTCCCAGACATAATCCCAATCCGGACACACATGCCTCGCCAGCCTGATAGGTGGACAGAGGACTCTGGGTTCACAAGAGCCTCCTGTTTGGTTTAGACTTGAGAGTTTTACTAATTTTGAACTAAGGGACTTTGCCCCAATATGCACGTGTCGTTCCAAGTCAACAGAAGCCCTCAGAACACTTACAACAACATCCGGGTGATAAACACCATCACCACAGGACTGGAGGAGCATAGGATTTATTTCATCTTCCTCTTCTGGTCACAGTTCATCATTAAAGAAAATCAAAATAGGAACTCCAGATAGGAACCTGGAGGCAGGAACTGAAGCAGAAGCTGTAAAGAAGGCACGTGTATTGGTTTTCTCGGCTTACTTTCTTGTGTAAGTCACAAGTGGGCTGGGTCCTTCTACATCAATCTATAGTTAAGAAAATGACCCTGCAAACATGCCCATAGGTCAATCTGATATGGGCACTTTTTAATGTTTTAAATTACTATGATTAATTATTATTATTTGGCTTTTTTGAGAAAGGGTTTCTCTGTGTTGTCCTGGCTGTCCTGCAACTTGCTCTATAGAGTGGGCTGGCCTGGAATACAGAGATCCGCCTACCTCTACCAAGTGCTGGGATTAAAGGTGTGCACCACCACTGTTGGGCTGATATGGGCAATTCTTAAGTGGAGGCCCCGTGTTCCCAGGTGACTCTTGGGTTGTGTTGGTAGCTGAAGCTAAATAGGACAGAGGAAAACGTAAGAAGCAGAGAATTCCACATGCACAGACCGACACATTTCTCTTGACCAAGATAGGGAAAAATTTTGGTCTATGAAAGGATATATCAACAAGCCCATTGTTAATCAACATCAATAAATTTTGGAACAATTGAGAAACATGTGAACAGGATTCTGGGTTTTCAAATGTTTGTTTTGGTTTGGTTTTGAATTGGGTCACACTATGTAGTGGAGGAGTCTGGCCTCAAACTCTTAGCAATCCTGCTCTGGCTTCCTAAGTATTTGTTGAATCATATACATGGGGCAATGTGCATGGCTCAATTTTTTTAAAAATAGGAATAGATAGTTTTCATTAAGTGTTACCACTAGTGTGGTCATCTGTGTTCCCTGAAGCCTGTATCTTATGTTCCTTTCAAATGTCATTCTGTTCCCTAGAGACCATTATTAAATATTGAGAGGACTTCTAGGCCCTTCTTCTTGCCGTGTGCCTTTGAGCCTGCCGGTGAATCAACCTAAGCCCCACTTTGCTTGTCTGCCAAGTGTGGAGAATGATGCCTTCCTCATATGCTCCTCAATGGTGCCAGCCTCATATGCTGGTGTGGCTCCCAGCCTTGGAAGCCATGATGTCACAGATCAAGCTCAGACACTGCAAGGAGACCTTCCTCTAATCCTCAGCAGCTGCCTCCTCCCTCACCTTCCCCCACCCCGCTGAAAGACAGCACTTGACTGGCTGGTTGAAGTACAAGAAACAACTCAATGGGAAGTAGGAAATCTGTGCAGAAGGGGAAGCCTGAGGAGAAGGTCAGGTGACATAGCCGGGAGCAAGCTCAGACTCGGAGAGGGCTCTGAGCCTTCTCCACAGTTCTATTATTTTGTTGAGCCTCTCCCTCTAGCTGTTTGCGTGACTCCCTGTTTTTCTCGTGGGTCTTGGCCCATCCTCTCCTTCTCTAGCCATTTACCTGTTGCCTTAAGATCTATCTTGCAGCTGGCGATGGTGGCGCATGCCTTTAATCCCAGAACTCGGGTAGCAGAGGCGGGCGGGTTTCTGGGAGTCTGAAGCCAGTTTGGGTTACAGAGTGAATTCCAGAACAGGCTTCAAAGCTATAAGAGAAACTCTGTCTTGAAAAAACAAAACAAAATCTACCTTGCTTCATCCCCAGCCATGCCTCCTTCCAAATGCTAAGGTTTGCATTTTGGAAACGCATCTTGTCCTTTGGTTTCTGGTTAAGAGTGGGAGATGCTGGTGATGGATTAGCAGATGGAAGAAGAGACAAGGCAGGGGGTTTCCTAGGCCCCACCCCCATGCTGCTTTGCAGACCTTTGCAGTTCCAGATTTTGCTCAACAGTCCTGCCCCCATTTTGCCCCACCTGGGCTCTGGAACCTACCGCTCCCCCCTGTCTCCCATCTGGAGCAGGAGTGGCCTGCTGCTGTAGCTGATCTCTGGGAGGGCCACAGTTATACAACCTTGTCCTTCCTGCTTTCTGTAATGGATTCCCTATATGAGCAAATTTCTCTTAGCTTGGGGTATACCTCTGTCAGCAGAGTTCTTGCCTAGTATGAATGAAGTCTGGGTTCAATTTTCGACAGGGCGTGGGGGCCCATACTCGTAATCCCAGCATTTGGAAGGTGGAAATAGAAGAATCAGAAGTTCAAGGTCATCCTTGGCTATGTAACAATTTCAAGGGCAGCCTGGGATAACAAGAGCCCTGTATCCAGAATAAATGAGTAGATGATAGATAGATAGATAGAGAGAGAGAGAGAGAGAGAGAGAGAGAGAGAGAGAGAGAGAGAGAATCTATCTACTGTCTTGAGAGGAGACCAATTGGTGTTCCTCAGAGAAGCTGTTTCTTACCATCCCAGGGGAAGTAGCTTGGGGCACTCTCCATCACAACCTGCCCATGGTCTTGGAAGGATCACCCCGTGCTGAATGGTGGGTTTCATGTAATTGCCTCTCTCTTGGTTAACTAACTTCTTGAGGACGGGAATGTCATCTGCTCGCCATTGTGTCCCCAGCACCTAGGAGAGCGCCCAATGTTAAGGACCTGCTGCTTGATGCCACTGTTTCTATCCCAAGACCTCATATCTACCATCTGTCAAAAAGAATGGGGCTTGTCATTAAGTCGCTACTGTTAAATGTCTGGGATCCTGTGACTTCGCTTCGCAATTACGATTATAATTCAGCCAATTTGGAAATAACTCAGAATGTCTAATTTCCTTGTCCGGAGTTGTCAGTGTGGCTAACTGAAGTCAGAAATTACTGACTCCTCCAAGGCTTTGTTTTGCTGGAAGGACCATCTGTCCTGTGAGCCACAGCTCTGGAGTAAGTGCTCCAATGTGTGCACCCATTAGAAGAACTGAGAAGCGATCACTCAGTGTCAGCAACAGCCCGACAACAAGGGCTGCTCGCAGGAGCCACTGCAGATGTCAATAAATACGTAATTAAAGTGCCAGAGGCGGGCAGCGCCCAGCCACGTTCCCTGGAACCAGCCTCTAAGTCATCTTTGGCACTGTGGGGAAGGCTGGAGTCTTTTGCTTTGAACTTGAACACAGCCACATGCCGGGCAGCCATTTCCATGCGGACAGCCCAGAGCATCGGAGTCCTTTTAGAATGTGGGTTGTGGGGCTCAGTTTAGACAGTTTCCTTGCAGCCCGCTGCTGTTGCAGCTCATTACTCCCTCCCCGCCTCCTATGACCTCCCCTCGGCTCCTTCCTGCTCCATCTTTCCCCTCCCCTCTTGTGGGCAGCCTCCTGTGCGTACTTATCTTTGACGGGCAGATTTTCAAAAACTTAGCTACCTTGTTCATTTCCTTCTTTCATGTATTTTGCTTGTTTGCTTGCTTGTTTGCTGCTCCATCCCATATAATCTGAGGTAGGGGATCTAATTTGTTTTTAAAACAACAAGTAATCAGATTTTCCCACCTCCATGTTTCAGTCAATTCTTTCCTTTTACAGTTAGTTAGCTTCTTCTGGTGGATAAGAGCAGCGACCCAAGACCTCCTTGTTCACTCATGATTTCAAAAGGAACACTTTTAATGCTTTGACATCAAATTGATGGAGTCAGGGATGCAGCTAAGTGGCAGAGAAGGTACCTAGCATGTGCGAGGCCCTGCGGTGTATCCCCAGCACTGCAAAACAAAAACAAATAAACATCAAATTGGTGTTTGTATAGATGTTCTAAGTTTATTTTTCTGTTACATTGTATAAATCGCTACCTTTTACTGTAAGACTAGAATTCCTTTTAATATGAAGGAGTTAAATTTTATCCAATGCCTTTTCTAGTACTAACCAGTTGCTTCTATTTTTATTTAATCTCTCTCTCACCCTTGCTCTACAGACAGGGTCTTGTGTCATTGTCCTCTAGGCTGAGCCCAAGTGACCTTGAACTCTCCTCATCCTCTTGTCTCCATCTCTGGCTGGGATTACAGCCATACCTGCTTTATGTGGCATCTGGAATCAGAGACAGGGCACTCGTGTGTACTAGGCAAGTGCTCCCCAACAGAGAGACACATCTAGCCTTCTTCAACAGAGTAAAATTACTGATAATTTGTTAATAATTAGATTCCTTCCTATTTCTAGGATAACCCCATTTGGTGATGAGGTGTTATTTATTAGTAGATATGTATAGACTTAAGTTTTTAACATCCTGGTGTGTGTGTGTGTGTCACTGCGTGTGTGTCTGTGTGTGTCACCGCGTGTGTGTCTGTGTGTAAGGTTACAATTTAAAGGAAGTCTGGTAGAACCCTTCCACTGACATATCCGGGCCTATGGGTTTTGCTAGGTAATAATTCAAATGTATTTTGTCTTCATTTGTTTGGTTGTGTGTTTCTTGAGTTAATTTTCGTGCAGAAATTCATGAGGACCTACAGGAAGAAGCTCATGCATGGTAGGAAGTCGTCTGTACCCATTGCCTGCCAATGTCCCACTGATTCACCTTCCTGCTGCCTCCCACACAGAGCAGCGTTGCCATTCACTACAGTAGTGGCTGGCGATATCTGTCAAATGTGCCAGCGGAACCACATGGAATAAAACAGGCAAGGCTGCACGCCCTGGTAGGTGGAAGCAGTAAACACTACGTAAGTATGGGCCGTGCGGTGTGCTGGGGGAAAACAGGCGACACAAAACTGAAAATCTAAGGAGTGCCAAGCAGGGTGGACTGGGCTCGAAGACGTAATGCCATCTTCAAAGAGATCACTACATACATTTCTTCATCTAAGAGTTGCTTATTGTAACCAGGTGGTAGCAGTGCACACCTTTATTCCCAGCACTCGGGAGGCAGAGGCAGGCAGATCTCTGTGAGTTTGAGGCCAGCCTGGTCTACAGAGTGAGTTCCGAGACAGGCACCAAAGCTACACAGAAAAACTCTGTTTCGAAAAAAAAAAAAAAAAAAAAA